>NC_137814.1:5689274-6179274 GCF_963921795.1 Nannobrachium achirus
ATTATAGAGGCAGAAATTGTGAAAATAGACGATCTACATGCTCACAATGCCTCTCAAACACGAGGCTTGCAGATCTGCTATTTTCAAACATGTTGGTACTTTGAATTTGATGCCAACACTTTCATAAGTACATTTGAATGCCAGACTTTTACTTGTAACAGAATAGTTCTATATTGCAGTCATACTTAAGTACCAGTGTCCTACACTCACACTGCGAGGCCAGGCTGCTGAATGGGCCTCATTCAAGCTTAATGTCCGAGAGAGGAAACATGACGCGTTGTGCAAACACACTGACTGACCAGGCACACACACACGCACGCACGCACGCACGCACGCACGCACGCACGCACGCACGCACGCACGCACACACACACACACACACCTCGACCTGCTAAGTGACATAGTGTTATTCTAGACAGCCAATGTAGGTCAGTAGAATGTATGGCAGTATCACTGCAGAATGTACACCATACAGTTATATTATCATTGCTATGTCCAAAACCATAACTTTTCAGGACATGTAAAAAATATATAAATAAAAACAGAACCTGTAATCCAATGGATCCAATGTAGTTATTATTTAGTCATCTATAAAACGTTAGGAAAAAAATAAATTGTAGAATTGTGGACAAAATCTGAAGAAAATATTCTAGGTTTTGGTTCTGAGAGGCTTAACCTCAAAGTGGTCTGTGGCGCAAATGCCAAATAAATAATGGAACCTTGAAAAAGGCTGCAAACCACTCTTCTACAAGCTCACAACGCGTCAACTTAGCGTGAGCCTGTTTGGCTATTTTCGTGTAGAGAGATAAAAGAGCAGACCAAGTACAGGGCCAAAAGGTCAAGTTTACAAAGTATTGAGGGTTCAAGTGGTTAAATGTCTGAAACGTGAACAAAGAAACATTCATGTCTGTCAAACAAGCCCATGAATATCTATGAGACAGCATGTTTTATACCAGTGGTTCTATGACAGCATGTTTTATAATATCTATGAGCTCTATGACAGCATGTTTTATACCAGTGGCTCTATGACAGCATGTTTTATACCAGTGGTTCTATGACAGCATGTTTTATACCAGTGGTTCCCAAACCTTTCAGGTCGAGACCCAAAAGCACTGTGAGCTTGTAGATCTGCTATTTTACTACTTCTTAAATGTTTGTTTTCTAATTTATGGAATTTCTTAGATTTTTCTTTTATTTATTAACAAAATTACTCAGAAATTGAATTTTAGGGGGAAAAAAATAACAAAGGAAGGAAACCAAAACAATAAGGGACCCATAAAAATGTGTCCTTGACCCACAAATGGGTCCCGACCCAGAGCTTGGTAACCAGTGATACAATATGTGGGGGGTGGGGCGGGAGGGGGGGGGGGGGGGGGGACAACGTTGTATGGGGTGTAAATTGGACCTAAAATGAGTTGCCTCCTAATTTTCTGCTTGGGGGCACATTCACACTTAAAGGGGGCCACATGGGGCTGTGAGGTCCAGGTGTGTGTGTGTGTGTGTGTGTGTGTGTGTGTGTGTGTGTGTGTGTGTGTGCGTGTGTGTGTGTGTGTGTGTGTGCGTGTGTGTGTGTGTGTGTGTGTGTGTGTGTGTGTGTGTGTGTGTGTGTGTGTGTGTGTGTGTGTTAATGTGGGGGGTGGGGGGAGACCCCCACTCCCCTGCAAAGAAGAATTAGGGGCAGGGGGTCCCCAGCTGAGCAGCTTCGCCGACAAAGGAGACAAGAGAGTGTGTGTGTGTGTGTGTGTGTGTGTGTGTGTGTGTGTGTGTGTGTGTGTGTGTGTGTGTGTGTGTGCCCCCTGCCAGAGCACGTGTCAGAGACAAAGCCCCCCCCCCCCCCCCCCCACCACCAGGGGAGGGGGAGATGGACAGATGAATGAGAGGAGAAGGGAACGTTACAGAACAAAAGAAACGGATATAAAAAATGGAGGGGTTGTGAAATCTGTCCTCCACTCTGTCCTTATAGGAGGAGGAGGGCGAGGTCTTTCTCTCACTCTCTCTGTCTGTGAGTGAGTGAGTGAGTGAGTGAGTGAGTGAGTGAGTGAGTGAGTGAGTGAGTGAGTGACACACTGGAGAGAAGCAACCCAAAAGCAGGGCAAACTAGAATGCTATTTGGCCCTAATAGTGTGGTTGCTTAACCCTGGTTTTTGACATTATCTTTAGGACCTAACGATGTATTTTAGCCTTGGGTACCAAACTTTATTTGAAGTTTACCCATAGAATTATCCATATCAGGTTGGGCTCCCAGCCTCCCATCGACTTTCTATACAGGAGGAAAATACCCAGAAAAGAATCTGCTTTAAGTAGGATGTGAGGGGTCTAACTAGGGGTTTGTCATGATTCTGAATCCATTGCAAGCATTTGTTTTGCACAAAAAACTTTCCTTGGGCATATACATAAATGTACAGTAGGCCTATAGGTCCTATATCAGTTTACAGTCAGGACCTGGACCAGTGACGTCTCGATTGGGGCAGATCAAGTCAAACCATGACTAGTCAGATCTGGCCTAGAATATCACCTGATTTCAACCAACATAAATCCTGCCCACGAAAATGGAAGCCCTGGATTAATCAGAGAGGGTCAGATCGAGGTCAGATAAATATCATAACGTCCTGGTAATGACGTCAAGATCATCCCCATATGGCTGTGATCTGGCCTTGTTCTGAACGTCACCGGAGGACGTTATCATAACGTCATCATGACGTCATTTGGCTTGCAGGAAGGGTGTCTTTGTTTTTACAATACAGTAGAAAACTATTGCCAAACCACTCGCTAAACTCTTGCCTAAATATTGCCTGAACTCTTGCCTAACTCTACTGGCTAAAACTATTGAGCTCAATGCCTATCTCGGGGGTGGGCAACTTGATGATTGAGCGGTTATATTTCCACACACCCTCCAGAGGGCCACATTGCATAATACTGTTGCACTGGAAATCTCTTATCACCACATTTGAACTTATTTCGCAAATGAATGCCCTACTTCATCATGTCACACAAAAGTCGCGGTGCGACGTGTTTTGAGCTTGTAGATCGGCTATTCTTGCTACTTTTGAATACTTTTGAAGTGTCCATATTCTGAGAACTGTAGCCAAAAATAGCAGATCTACAAGCTCACAAGTAGTGAGCTTGAAGATCGGGTATTTTCGGCAAAGAGCTTTGGTGTAGAGGGGGAAAAGAGCAGACTAAGTACAGAGTAAAAGGTCAAGTTTATTAGGTAGTGACTGCTCAAGTGGTTAAATATCTGAAAACACAAATTGACATGAATCCAAAATACACTGATGATTGTGCTGTCAAACAATGAAACTATATGGAATCTAAAGTTGTGGGGGTCCCTGCTTCATCTCTCTCTCAACTAGGGTGTCCCTGAAAACGTTGTAGACCCACACTGTTCCAGTTCCAGTGAGTGAGCCTTATAAATTATAGATGTCAGCGGTTCTGTCTGCCTGATAACTAGACAACATTACATAAAAAGAAACTACAAAAGTTATTTCCACTCAGGAGCAGACCAGAAACCCCAAAAGGCCCAGGATCCAAGGCTAAGGGAATACTGACTTTTTTTTCATAAAGCAAAGCCCTGCTTCATCATACAAGACAGTCGCACAAACTAGTGAAAACCCGATCTACAAGCACACAGCGCCTCGCTTTTTTTAAATCGTTTTTTTTTATAATCCCCAAAAAAGGAGAGGTTTTGGACATTACAAGGTTTCTGACAACAGCGATTTACAGAATAATGTCCCAGGTTGTTTAACAAGGACATTGATGACATCATTCTGGAGATCATTAATTCATCACAAACCCATTAGCCCTCATAAGCCATCAACACTTCTAATCAATAGATTAACATCATGTTAATGCATTTGCATGCTAACGATGTGTGACATCATTTATTCTGTTGTAAATTGTGTGAGAGAAACATCTAAAGGAGAGTTAAAGAACTGTTAAAGGAGTAGTTCACCACCACCAACATGACTTTTTTCTATTGATTAGTCACACCATGTAGACTTGAGATCAATAATATCTTTTCGTAATTGTCACATTCCTAAGACAAAACATATATATTATTATAGTACATTTAACCACATTGATTCTGGATGGAGACCCAAATGCATTTGTGTGAGAATCAATGGGGGTAATTTACTTGACCCTTGACCCTAAATGTATCCCCATTGATTCTGACCCAAATGCATTTGGGTCCCCATCCAGAATCAATCGGGGGTAAATTTACTATAATGTATTATTTTCTTTATTTATTTATTTTTGTCTTAGGAATGGGCAAATACAACACAATATTATTGAAATCAAGTTTCCATGGTGTGAGTAATCAATAGAAAATAGTCATTTTGGGGGTGAACTACTCCTTTAATGATATTATGTCAGTGGTTCCCTCACATTTTAGCTCAACACCCAAAAGAGAACAATATATGTTTGACCAGGACCCAAACCAGTGAAATTAAACAATATAACGTATCTCTTATAGCAAAATACAAGGAATCCATTCCCAATGAGGACGGTGGATTTGACGTACTGCATGGCCCAGGTGCACGCCACCACCTACTGTAGATGTTAGTTACAGCATGGAATAGGGTTACTACGGGTGTAACCATACCGAAACGATACGCATCACATTACATGGTTGACGATACGATACATGGACGATATTGTTTCATTAATGGCGATACGATACGATTCGATTCAATGATTTAAAATCGATATAGTAACTATTTAGCAAAGACATTAAATCTGTGTGAAACGTGTCAATAGTGCATGTTTTTAAGGGAAAAATCTATTATTATGGATATAAATAACTTAATAAGTAAACGCTGTGATTCTCTAGCAAATATGAACATTATATTTCAACACATTTGGACAAACCCGCACCATGACATGAACACAGAGATTACACACATTAATCGATGGACCAAGAGTGGCTATATGGAATGGAAAAGTAATTAAACCCCTCTTTTTTATTTTCCTTTTTAAAATTAATAAATACAAGGCACAAATACTGTTTCCATACCATCAGTTATTTGCACTGCAAAACGATTCGATACCGATTATCTGCATTGTAAAACGATACGATACAAAGCCTAAAGAGTACGATATATGCTTTCGCATATCAATATAGATCATTGCAAATTAAAATGGATTTTTCGATTCAGTTTCTATATAGTTACACCACTAAGGGCTACAGAGGAATATGGTATTGTTGGGTACCCAGCGCCACTAAATCCATCTGCAGACCTTTTGCTCTCTCTCTCTCTCTCTCTCTCTCTCTCTCTCTCTCTCTCTCTCTCTCTCTCTCTCTCTCTCTCTCTCTCACACACACACACACACACACACACACACACACACACACACACACACACACACACACACACACAGCGCGGGTCATAAAAGGGTCAGGAGGGAGTCTTGCGCCCGCTGTTTAAACAGTGATTGATGTTCTTGGTTGTTCACTCATCCCCCAATCACTCCTCCTCCCCTCCCATCCCTCCATCTCTCCTTCTCCTCCTGCTCCTCCTTTTCTCCTCCTCCTCTCACACATCTGTCAGGGTTCATCTGTCACTCCATCCCCTCTCCCAGCCGTCTGCCCGCGCACCGCACCGTGCCCCCAGGGTCCACACGCACCTCCACATCCCACTCACACCCTCACCCTCACCCTAACCCACGCACCCCCGGTGCCCCCAGGGTCCACCCGCACCTCCACATCCCACTCACACCCTCACCCTAACCCACGCACCCCCGGTGCCCCCAGGGTCCACACGCACCTCCACATCCCACTCACACCCTCACCCTCACCCTAACCCACGCACCCCCGGTGCCCCCAGGGTCCACACGCACCTCCACATCCCACTCACACCCTCACCCTAACCCACGCACCCCCGGTGCCCCCAGGGTCCACCCACACTACCACATCCCACACTCACCCTCACCCTAACCCACGCACCCCCGGTGCCCCCAGGGTCCACCCGCACTTCCACATCCCACTCACACCCTCACCCTCACCCTAACCCACGCACCCCCGGTTCCCCCAGGGTCCACCCACACTTCCACATCCCACTCAGACCCTCACCCGTCTCGGACACATTTGTCGGTTGCACGGCATTGGTCCGAAATCTCATTGTTCCTACATCCCATTAGTCAGAATCTGGTGATGATTAACCTGGTGAAAAATACTATGCCCTAAACCTAAACCTAACCCCAACCCTAACCTCAGTAAAACTATGGCTAAACCTAACCCTAAAACCTAACCCTAACTAAATTCGGACTAATGAGATGTAGGACTAATGAGATTTCTGACATTTGTCCCTTTATATTTTGTTACTACATTTTGTAAATAATTAGTGTGGTTGCCCCTGCAGGCCAATCAACATATACAAGGAGTCGCCCTGAAACGTGACGGTCGTATCTCATGATCGTCATGGATCCGGGTTCACATGGTTTCGGGCAGAGCGACTTGATTTGCCGCTTACAGCTACACAAACATTCAGATCTCACAAACAAACTAGTATAATATATGTTACTGGATTGATCACAACTGGGGGCAAAGCACTTGAACACAGCGAGCAATAGCATAGAACAGGGGTCTTCAACAGGGGGTCCGGGACCTCTAGGGGGTCCTCAGAGTTACTACAGGGGGTCCTTCAAATCTTTGTGTGATAGAAAGTTTTTTTCCCCTCCTTTTTGAGCGGTGGTCACACCGTCTCCATAGCGTGGCCGTGTGTGTAGGTATGTGGGTGGGTATGTGGGTATGTGGGTGGGTCTGTGGGTCTGTATGTAGCCTCATGTGGTGTAGTACCTTTTATGACCACACATGTTAAGGGAGGGGCGCTGTTTTCAGGCCAGGCCAGGCACACACACACACGCACACACGACACACACACACACAGGGGGGAAGGGGGGGAGGGGGGGAGGGGGGGGGGGGTTGGTCGGTAAACCACCGCTCAGTTCACACGGGTGTGATTTTTATATTAACGACTTGAACCCTAGTGTCCTTATTCTGAGAACTTCAGCAAGCAACAAGCTCACAAGATCGGCTATTTTCGGCAAAGAGGTTTGGTGTAGAGGAGGAAAAAAGTACAGAGTGAAAGGTCAACTTTGTTAAGTATTGACGGTTCAAGTGGTTACATATCAGGGAAAAAAAACAAATTTGTCATGAATCCAAAATACACTGATGATTGTGCTGTCAAACAAGAAACTATATGGAATCTATGAACCAGGTTGTGGGGGTCCCTGCTTCATCTCTCTCTTAACTAAGGGGTCCTTGGCCTGAAAACATTGAAGACCCCTGGCATAGCAGCCAGCAGTGGTATAAGGACACACAGAGGCTGGCAAACAGCACTGGAATCTCATTAAAAGGCATCCGTCTTTCAGGGTTTTTATGTGTCTTGTGGTCTTCCTATTCGTCTCATTATCAGCTAGGGTTTCAGAGCAGCCCTTCAGAATGAAAGGAAAAACTCAACCTGGGTTTATTTATAGAAGCCTTTCTCAATGGGGGGGGGGGGGGGGGCTGGAAGCAATATTGTTTAAAGCGGGGTTAGCTGAGGTGCTGTGGGGGGGGGGGGGGGGGGGGGGGGGGGGGGGATTATGCTCTCCCAGCCATTTACAATATGCTTGTGCGCCTATACTGCCAGGATTATTATTATTTTTTCAGTCCTACAATACAACAATCAATGACCAGAATATAATTGTAAACTGCAGTCTATTTGTATACCACAAGAGTGCGCCAACGACTAAGTGATCAGGCTGACTCATTAGACTGAATGAGAATGACCTGCAGCCTGTGTTTATAATGGAACTGACGGCCGGCCGGAGCGCCCAAACAAACAGCATCGTGCACGCCCTCACGGGCGCAATCAGTTTATTTCAAACACTCGACCATGATGCTGGGTGACCACTCTGTCAGCCTCTCATTTTTTTCAGAATGAAAATCCGTCTACATATGGTAAAGTTTGATAAGAAAAACGTTGGCTTTCAATGCTAAAATTTGCATATGCTATGCTATATGCAAATGACTTCCGGGTTACGTCATCGATGACATCATTTCCATCGCATTATCATTGCTGAAGCTTAAATGAAGCTAGAATGGTCATTTATGGCTCTAAAAATGTCAAAAAAATACCCAAAAAATCAGAAAATCATCAGGAAGGCGACGTTTGGCGATCTGGCTGGCTGGGCCTCCTCAAAATGGCCGCAGACAAAAGTAACACATATTATCATTAAAATAATCATTTGTTAGTGTGCAATGGCTTTATATTATGAATAGTACTGTAATAATGTATTGATTGACTCTTGTCTTGATTGTTTAAACATGACGTCATGGGCCGCTATGCTCGATAACAGGCTTGATAAGACCAAAGCTTATTGATACCGGGTACTCAATAAAGCTGTTATCGAGTTTGTAGCGGCCCTTGTTTCAAGCTCCATCCCTATTCATTAATGCATCAAATAAAACATCCAATAAAGATTGTCCACAAGCTCCATTGTCCATTGTCTTTGAGCTCGAGTCCGAGTCGAGTCTGGAGTCTCATCTATGGTGACTCCAGTGCGACTCCAGTACGAGTTTCTCACTGGAGTTCCCATCTCTGCACATAAACATTCAAATGAAGTGGTTCAGTATTCTGGTCAGAGGCCGTTGGCAGTTGGGAGGTGAAAGGTCAAAGTGATATTCACGTGTGGAAAAGAAAAAAGAGAGACAGCTAATTATAATATCCTGGTGTGTCATGGCAACTGATTCGGCGTTACCATGACGACGATGCGACGTGCACACACACACGCACGCACGCACGCACGCACGCACGCACACACACACACACACACACCACACTACACCACAACGTGTCGCGCTGCAACGCGGTGTGAGCTTGGAGGTCGGCTATTTCCGGTGCTTTATACCACACTGAACTAATTATCAACTCGATACTGGAGATGTGGCGTAACGGCATGGATTTCTACACAGAGAGGGCAATTCTTTCAACATAAGATGCTGCGTTCAAGTTCATAGAGAGTTTGGACAACGCTCTTGAATGCTGCATTCAGGTATGGAAAGGGGGAAGTTGCATTTATTTTACCATAATAACTTTTTACAGACGGGTAAAAAAGGGCAGGGGCTCAAGCCCCCTTTGGTGCCTATGTGTGCACGTGCCTGAAGCCAACATGTTAATCATTGGCATCATTGACCCTGTTAGAAGATGTCCACACGTTTAATACAAAATAAACAATGTACTTTCACTACTCACCGAAAAACAAAGACGGTCTTATAGGGGCTGTTGAAGTCCTTTTCTCTCAGACCCCCAAACTTTTGTGTAAAATCCACTCTTTGACCATAAAACAAAACATATCCACCAGATCCATCTGAATTCACTCGATACTGCCACCTACTGACCCGATCGATAGGAAAACAAAACCTGTCATGACTTGGCAAAGTGCTACATAAAGTGTTGTTTTCTAGAGCACTTTCATGGCGTTTGCCTTGACTTGGAATGTGTGTCAGCATCATGGAAGCCAGGTGTCTGCTGGTAAACTGAGTGAACAGGGGCGTCACAAGGAGGGGGGGAAGTGGGACTGAGTTACCAGGGCCCAAGGTGGAGGGGCCTTAATTATTTTATACTTTAGCTATTGAAAAATAGCAGATCTGCAAGCTCACAGCGCGGCACCGAGTGCCGCGCTGCGAGCTTGTAGATCTGCTATTTTTGAAAAGTTGTGAAAATGTATGCAAATCTTTGAATATAATAGTATTTTTAAGCGAACATTATTTTGTAACTCAAATTTAGCTTCTGGGGGGTCCCTGGAACTAAATATTTTGAGATGGGGGTCCGTGGCCAAATACATATAATTTTGGGCGTCCTTCACATGAAAGATTTTGAGCACCACCACTGACATAGAAACATAGGTTTTTCCAAAAGCCTTGAAATATTCAAAATTGCTTGCACAAATTTCCAGGATTTTTCAAAAAATAGCAGATCTACAAGCTTGCAGTGCTGCACTCGGTGCTGCGCTGTGAGCTTGTATATCTGCTATGAAGCTTGTATAATCCCCCTATGAAGAACATTCATGGGGGGCCCGCAGTGAATCCTTGTACCCAAGGCCCAGAATTTGGTGCGACACCCCTGAGAGTGTACCTCGCGGGTCCAAATACAGTAACCTGAACCTGACCCACATGGTCTATATGCTACTGTTACGCTAACTGTCTGAAGGTCAATAAAGACAGTACTCAGATTTGTATTACTTGAGTAAAAGTAGTAATGCCAACCAATAAAAGTCCCAATTGTGGCTTATTAATTTGACACAGAAAAGTTTTGGCAGGAGGCATGGTGGTGCAGTCAGAAGTCCTGGGTTCGATTCCGACCGGGGAAATTCTCTCCTCCGTGTCATCAGCACCCATACCCTAAGTGGGGTTGGCAAAAGGGCCTTTCTGCGTGGAGTTTGCATGTTCTCCCTGTATCTCCTTGGGTAGATATCCTCACAAAAGACAGGCAGTATTCCTGGTCTCTATAATGCCTCCCCCTGGCCAGCCTGGGCGCATGATGGAGGGGAAAGGATCTGGTTGGAATAACATGTTCCTTCCACACGCTAACTCCCCCCTGTCGGGTGAAAAGAAGTAGCTTGGACTTACTTGAGTAAAAGTAGTAATGCCACCCTATACAAGTCCAAATTGTGGCTTATTAATTTGATGTATAAAAGTACTGGCATCAAAATATACTTACAGTAAAAGTAAATGTAGCATTTGTCACACGTTTTGGAAACTCATTGGACCATCTACAAGCTCACAACGCGGTGCGATGCTTGTAGATCGTCTAGTGTTGAATAGCTGAAGGATAACATAGTGCTTTAGTGGATAATCTAATGTTTGGTAATAATAATTTAAATCTGTCAGAGTAACTAAAGCTGTAAAGTAAGTGTAGTGGAGTAGAAAGTACAATATTTTCCTCTGTGATGTAGTAGACAACAAAACAAAACAACAACACTCAAATAAAGCAAATGCATCTCATTGTTTTACTTAAGCAAATGGACTTAGTAACTTTTCAGCGCAGAATGAAGGTGCCAAATACACTTAGACCTGGAGTAAAACCTGGGATCAGTGGCGGCTCCAGGCAATTTTTAATGGGGGTGCTGGAAGGGAGCTTGGCTATTAATTGAGGTGCTAAGTAGTTGTGGATATTAATAGCCTACCAATGCATATATAAGAAACAAACACAAAACCATGCACATTGTGAAACAGCGAATCACTGTTCATGCAGTAGCCTAACATTCAAGTATTGCATCACAAGTGTTGAGACACACATTAAATAAATGGTAATACCATCAACAAAAGGAGTGATGTATAGGCTATAGGCTATAGGATGCAGATACTGACAATTTCTGTCACATTTTATTTTTCTCCTAACTTATCATGAAGGACTTCTAGTTTCTACAGTGGTGGGCAGGAACATTTCTTTCACCAATGTCACATATTTGAACAAGGATAATTGTATTTGAGGACAGTGAAAAAAATATTATTTGGCTGAGCATTTCTTGGGGGTGCTAAGGGGGTGCTATGGGCTTCTTTGGAGGTGCTAAGCACCTGCAAGCACCCCCCTAGCGCCGCCTATGCCTGGGATGTAAGTGTGTCAAACAAACACGCACTTGGTAGCCCCGAGACAGTCCTCAAATAAACAAACAAACACATGCATGCGCAAGCGAACGGGCACACACACACACGCGCACGCACGCACGCATGCGCACGCACACGCACCCGCACACACACACAATTTCTCTTGCTTTTTGCACTGACCAGTGGACACTTTTGTTTGGCTCTGCACTATTAGGTAGTTTTCCAGTATTTTACTTGTGTCTGACATAACGGTGAGACACTTACAGTATGTAGCATTAAATGTTATGGACACTTTATTTAATCGTTAAGTTGTACTGTAAGTATCGCTATTTGTGTATGACGTCACACTTGTGTAACCGCATTGTATTGTATTGCTTAGTCTTTTCGCTTTACACAACAGTACTTTTTTCTTTTCGTACTTCCCTGTAACTTTATAACCTTAACTGCTGTGCTGCCTCAGGGCGACTGATTCTCCCTCTTGGGATAATACAGGTATCTATCTACGCACACACACATACAAGCACACGCGCACGCACGCACACACACACATGCTAGGTGCGTAAGAATCTCCAGTTTCGTTGCCTCTGACTAATTCAGAGTGTTCAGATAGCGTTACAGCATACAGATCAAGCCACGGCCCCGACGGCCCCTGGGCCTTATAATGCAACACACGCACCTTACACCTGCACCCTCCACCTTCCTTCTGCCTGCTGTCAGCGTATGGAAACACACCTGCTGGCAGTGCATGGCCAGGGGCGTCACAAGGAGGGGGAAAGTGGGACTGAGTTACCAGGGCCCAAGGTGGAGGGGCCTTAATTATTTTATACTTTAGCTATTGAAAAATAGCAGATAAGATGTACATGTATTATTTAAGCGAACATTATTTTGTAACTCAAATTTTGCTACGGGGGAGGGGGGCTGGAACTAAATATTTTGAGTGGGGGGAAAGGCCTAGTAAATGAGTGGGGGACAGGCCTAGTAAATGAGTGGGGGAAAGGCCTAGTAAATGAGTGGGGGAAAGGCCTAGTAAATGAGTGGGGGAAAGGCCTAGTAAATGAGTGGGGGAAAGGCCTAGTAAATGAGTGGGGGAAAGGCCTAGTAAATGAGTGGGGGAAAGGCCTAGTAAATGAGTGGGGGAAAGGCCTAGTAAATGAGTGGGGGAAAGGCCTAGTAAATGGTAGAACAAGTATTCAAACATTATACATTTTTTGAAGCGGTGGAAACCGCTTCCAATGAATGGCTTTGTGTGTATCACGCCCATATATGGTCATTTCAGTCCAGAATGAACAGGCTTTTTCAAAAACAGAATGTCCGTTTAATTACCATATATGGTGATCTCAGTCCAGAATGAACAGGGTTTTTCAAAAACAGAATGTCCGTTACCTTATGTCCATATATGGTCACTCCAGGCCAGAATGAACAGGTTTTTCCTGTCCCGTACGTGTAAAATATCAGTCCAGAATGAATAGGCTTTTTCAAAAAGCAAAATGTGTGTCCCATGTCCATATATGGTCATTTCAGTTCAGAATGAATAGGCTTTATATGTCCTGTACATCTAGAATATGTGTGCGGTGTCCCTCCCGGTCAGATGAATGGATACTTTGAGGATTGGTCAAGCTTCACATGATAATTTGGCCTTCAGGGTTTATCTGTCTTATTTAAACACTTTATATTTATTTATGTATTTATTTAATTACAAATTCTTATTTTAATGTATGTGTTTTAATCTATTTTATTTTTTAAACCTATTATACCAACTGTCATACCAGCTCTCCAAATACATTCAGAATAGAAGTTTTATCTGTCCACCGCTTCAATTCGAACCGAGGTTTGATTTAGTAAATTTAGTAAAAGTCCAGAATTCAAAATGTAGGCCTACTTGAGTAAAAGAACAAAAATGTACTTAAAGTAACAAAAGTGGAGAGTAAAATCTCACACGCTTTGTGAGCTTTGAAAACGTGTTTCCATTGTGGTCTGATTTTCATCAATTCAACTATAACAATTCAATTCAATTCAAGAGCTTTATTGGCATGAGAAAATATACGTTTACATTGCCAAAGCACGTGTCACAGTATAACATGAAAGAAATTAACACAATAATACATGTCATACAGACTGGCCTGAACAAATAAACACAACACTGGCTGGCCTGTCTGCCTGTCTGCTTGCCTGACTGTCTGTCTGTCTGTCTGTCTGCCTGCCTGCCTGCCTGCCTGCCTGCCTGCCTGTCTGTCTGTCGGTGTAACACAGCGAAGTGTCCCTGACATGGGGAGACACACTCTAGTTGACAGGTCAGTCTCTCTGACATTCATTGCTCACAGAGGTGAGGTGAGTGACCCAGATCCTTGTAGCGGGTATGAAATGGGAAAATAAACAACACAAACGATGAATAAATCACGAGCAGAGGCAAAGTCTATGAACATGCTGTTCTTTCTGTCTCTCTATCTGTCTTCTGTCTGTCTGTTTGTCTGTCTGTCGATCTCTCGCACGCACGCACGCACGCACGCGCGCACGCACGCACGCACGCACGGGGGTCTACAATATGCCCCTCCCTGCCTGGTGGCTGCTGTGACCTCATCACCATGTGTGTGTGTGTGTGTGTGTGTGTGTGTGTGTGTGTGTGTGTGTGTGTGTGTGTGTGTGTGTGTGTGTGAGAGAGAGAGAGAGAGAGAGAGAGAGAGAGAGAGAGAGAGAGAGCGTGGTGGTGTGTGAAGTGGTCTCATAAAATATCACACATGTTGACACACTCACTCACTCACACACACGCACGCACGCACGCACGCACGCACACGCACACACAGACACGCACACGCACACACCAACCACACACACACACACACACACACACACACACACACACACACACACACACACACACACACACACACACACACATGCTTACAGCGTGCTATCAAAACCACCAACACTTTACATTACAATTGAGGTAATTTAGGAAGCTCAAGGAAGCTTCAATGTGGTGTCCCTTTATTTCAATAAAAATAGCTCACAGGGATAGTAATACATCCAGGGGTGGCACATGTTTAGTCGTAGGAAATATCAACCCCCCCCCCCCAACCCATTACGACCAGAGGCCGATTCTACAAATGCCTTCCAAATTAGTAGTTCTCAACCTTTTTCATTATTCAAAATCATTCAACATTTCCAAGATATTTTCAAAGATGTTCAGAAGTAGCAGATGTACACCAGCCAAGGACGTGCAGAGAATGTTAGAGAGGCAGGGGCTGAAATGTCTAAAAGGGCCTTTTGATGAAAATATCGAAAATACAGATAATAGCCGACGCGACGCGTTGTGAGCTTGGAGGTCTGCTATTTTCGGTGCATGATACAGCACTGAACTAATAAAATCAATAATGGAGATGTGGCGTAGCGGCATGGATTTCTACACAGAGAGGGCAATTATATTATTATATTAACCACTTGAACCCTAGTCCTAGTGTCCATATTCTGAGAACTGTAGCCAAAAATAGCAGATCACAATGCCTCGCAGCACGGACCCCCAGATTCCACTCGACCCCCTAGGACTTGACTTGACTTGGACTGGCTTTAGGTGGACTCGACTACAACACTAACAGGAAGCAGGTTGGAGTCTATTCATTTCAGGCACTCGCCCTTACTGGGAGTCGCGTTAGATTTTAACCACTTTAACCACTATTTTATGCCTTAACCATTGAAAAATAGCAGATATACAAGCTCACAGCGCGGCACCGAGTGCCGCGCTGCGAGCTTGTAGGTCTGCTATTTTTGAAAAAAACGTGAAAATGTGTGCAAGACTGCAAGTCTTTGAATATCTTTGACCCGACTTCTAAATCCTTCCTGTAAATCAATGGTTCTCAAACCGTTTCTTGTCAAGGACCCCCAAAATTGCAGGTATTTGGCCACGGACTCCCATCTCAAGATATGTTGTCCCAGGGACCACCCAGAAGCAAATATTTGAGTTACAATTCAATAATTCTAGGCATGGTCCAGTGGCGTCAGCAAAAGCTAAGATATGGCAACATGACTGGTGTCTTGCACGCGTGCAAGACACCAGTCATGTTGCCATACCTTAGCAACAGGCATGATACATTTATTTTAAGAAGTACATTTTAGTTTTTCCCCCAGTTTCTACGGTGTCTTGGGCTGGATATGGCAGCCTGGAACGGTTGTTCAAGTGCAGCTATAAACTTGGCATGTTAGTAAAGTGCCACAATTAACAATAATGCATTGCACCTGTGCAGCTGACCTGCGGAACCTGGGAATATACCATTCTGTCAAGATGGGGAGAATAAAAGTGTGGAGAATATAATTATAATACCTTGTTAAAGTTTGTAGTCATTTTACTGTAATTTAACAGCATAATAACCAGCACAGATAAACAAAGAGACATTCATGGATTTATATTTAAAAGTAACTTTTATTTTCCCCCCTGGACCCAGGGTATGGCAGCTGCATACCCCTGCCATACCCAATTGACACCCCTGCCGTGGTCACTGAACTAAATATTGAACCCCATGGTCACAAGCCACACAATATAATAGAAAAAATATTTTTCAGAGACACAAATTAAGAGAAAACCAACTTTATTATCAACCTTTCTTTCTCCCAGCAAAACACTCTCACAGGATCTAGCAGCAGTAAACATGGGATGTGCATGAGATTCACTGTCAGATGCCCATAGGAGACCATTTGTAGGATGTGTGTACCATGCTGCCCTCTAGTGGCTCCAACCAGGATGGCATATCATCCTATATTTAACTGTACTTCACCACTTTTCAATCTATCTTCATATAATTGGTCCTCACTAAAAAATAGCTTTTCTTTTTTTTTTTTTCTCAGATGAGGGTTGTGGGCAGGTCAGAAACCCATCGTCTTGTGACATCATCGATTGGGAATCCAATAGAAAATGCAGGCTTTCTACTCCTGAAAAGTTGCAATGTTAAAGTGGAAGCCATTGTTCTTGCGATAATAGAAATCTAAATATTATTTTAAAAAATATTGATTTTTATTTTTTTAATTTTTTTTAATGATGATGTCACGAGATGTCACAAGACGATGGATTTCTGAACTTCCCACAGCTATCCTAAGAGACTTGGACCAAGTAGAAAATAATTGTGCTATTTTATTATGAACATTAGTGAGGACCTATTATATGAAGATGGGTTGAAAAGTGGCAAAGTCCTCCTTTAAAAAAAATCTTTGGTTTGATTGATTGAAGACTTTATTGGAAGTTTGCATAGGAAAAGGTACAGTTTCATGACGGTACAGTTCACTGGTACAAGGTCTACTAAAAGATCCTAGAGAAGACTAAGCTTAATTCCACAGGAAACCATTAAAGTATCTCATATAACATTGAATGACAGACGGATAGAACACAGTACTATGCAGTAGTACTGTATATATATAGGGGGAAAACAATTTAAAAAATAAAAACATACACAAGGTAAATACAAAGAGGGGTCAGGGGAGGGTAGGGCTGGGCTATGTTTGTTTTTACCAGTTGCGAACGGCTGCTGCCTGTAAGTGGTTTTTCAGGGCGATTTTAAAGGATGCTAGTGATCCACACGCCTTTAAGGCCTTCGGTGTCACTCCCCCTCCCTCTCTCACTATTTACTGTTCACTATCAAGGGAGAAAAAAGGTGGGGTGGACATTTTAATGACAATAGGACTATTGTACTTTTACCATTTAATTCTGGACTTTTACTGCAATGTAGAAATAGTATTTCTACATTGCAGTATTAATACTTTTACTGGTGGTTTTGTTCTTTTTGTCTTTGTGTCTAGGAGGTTGACTGTACTTCATTAGACTCCCTGGTGTGGTTGTTATGAGCAATTATGTATTCCCTTAGTATTTTGGATTTCTTCCTGGAGGCTGACACCTTGTGGGTCAAAAGTGCCGATCCAAAAACAGTGATTAAATGACATCATACAATCATCCCCTCCCCTTTTACCATTCACCCAACGCTGTGGGTGTGGCTAACTTCAGCTGGGTCACCACCCACCTGACAACTTAATGAACTGGTGGGTGTGGCCACATAATTTTAACTCTTTCTGTACACTCTTTTTGGAAAGAATCCTCCTCCAAGTATAATCATAATACCTGATAATCATGTTTTAGAGGGGAAACTGCATCTTTAAGTACCACCACTGTCTGCATCTTCCAACCTGTAGAATATTGACACGGCCACTTTGGTTTCCAGTTCAGCGCAAAACACAAAAAATACATTTTTTTGTTTTGTTCCAGTTCTGAACCAACTGTTAGGGTTCTGAGCAGGTTCATTTTCAGTGGAAACACTCTGCACCAGCTTAGAAATAAGCGGCGGGGGGAAAAGAATAACTGAACCGGTTCAACCCTGGTGAAAAAAAGAAAAAAAAAAAAAGAAAAACAGCAGCCTCTGTGTTCCCAAAGCAAACTGAACCAACACAATATTGTTGCAGGTTTCCCAGCCGCTTCGTGGGAAGTTGCTCGCTGGAGCTGAACAGTAAGTCGTGATGTGAGCCAGAGGACAATGTTATGCAGGGGCGTCACAAAGGGGGGAAAGTGGGACTGAGTTACTAGGGCCCAAGGTGGAGGGGCCTTAATTATTTTATACTTTAGCTATTGAAAAATAACAGATATTCAAGGGAACTAAATATTTTGAGATGGTGGTCCGTGGCCAAATACATATCATTTCGGGGGTCCTTCACATGAAAAGCTTTGAGCACCACTGAAATAGAAACACAGGTTTTTCAAAAAACCTTAGAAGGATTTGAAATATTCAAAGACTTGCTCACATTTTCACGATTTTTCAAAAATAGCCGATCCACAAGCTCGCAGCCGCATTGTGAGCTTGTAGATTTGCTATTTTTCTTTTCTTTTTTACTTTATAATTTTATCCCATGATTTTGTAACCCATTTTTCACCCAGTGCCAATTGCCTATGTAATCATGGTCTCTGCTCTCCCTCTGCCGCACCTGGGGAGACAACGGACTGACCTCATGCTTCCTTCTATGCATGAGGAGCCCAAGTTGCTTATTTTCACCTGACAGTGGAGATTTTCCCTGGTTTGGACGTAGAGCATGGAAGGAACACGTTATTCCAACCAGTTCCTTTCCCCTCCAAAAAGCGCCCAGGGGGTCAGGGGGAGGCATTATTGAGACCAGGATTACTGCATGTTTTTGTGAGGGTATCAACCTTAGAAGACACGGGGAGAACATGCAAACTCCACACAGCCAACCCCACCATGGGTGTGGTCGCTGATGACGCGGAGGGAGGAACACGGCGGGAATCGAACCCAGGACCTTCTAGTTGTGAGGCGAAGGGCAAACCACTGCTCCACCGTGCCCCCTAGCTACTTTACAATAGTGAAAGCACAAAATGTGAGTGAATCCTTGTACCCAGGGCCCAGAATTTGGTGCGACACCCCTGATGTTATGCACTGCATCTGAGGTCACAGCCCATGACTTCATCCACTGGCAGGAACTGCAGGCAGTGGTGTAAAAACTTTAGGTATTTCTACTTGAGTATTTCCAATTTCCATTAGGCCTACCTTTACTTCTACTCCACTACATCTTGGATCCAAATATTGTACTTTAACTCCACTACATTTATTTGAACATTTAGTCACTAGTTACTGTATATATTATGATATAAATAAAACATACATAAACCACTTAAGCCCTGTTTTATACCTTTGGCTATTTGAAAATACCTGATCTACAAGATCATAATGCAACGCATCATATATGGAGATCCCTGATGTCATCAATATTAAGCCCATCCATATCTGAGAATGCCCACATACATATTGTGTCAGTCTCTGTGTCTTCTCGCACAACAGCACAATCATCAGTGTATTTTGGATTCATGTCAATTTGTGTTTTCAGATATTTATCCACTTGAACCATCATAACCTAATACATTTGACCTTTCACTCTGAACAAGTCTGCTCTTTTTCCCCTCTACGCCAAACCTCTTTGCTGAAAATAGCCGATCTACCAGCTCACAACGCCTCGCAGCTATTTTTGGCTACAAGCCTCAGAATATGGACACTAGGGCTCAAGTTGTTAATATAAAAAGGATTGGAAAGATTTGGAGGACCCCCTGTAGGCCTATAGAAGTAAAGCCACAAGCCTTTTACATGTAAAAAAGCATGTCTACTTTGTGGCGTTGATACTTTTACTGAAGTACACTGTCTGAGTAGTGTTTTACTGAAGTACACTGTCTGAGTAGTGTTTTACTGAAGTACACTGTCTGAGTAGTACTGAAGTACACTGTCTGAGTAGTGTTTTACTGAAGTACACTGTCTGAGTAGTACTGAAGTACACTGTCTGAGTAGTGTTTTACTGAAGTACACTGTCTGAGTAGTGTTTTACTGAAGTACACTGTCTGAGTAGTACTGAAGTACACTGTCTGAGTAGTGTTTTACTGAAGTACACTGTCTGAGTAGTGTTTTACTGAAGTACACTGTCTGAGTAGTACTGAAGTACACTGTCTGAGTAGTGTTTTACTGAAGTACACTGTCTGAGTAGTACTGAAGTACACTGTCTGAGTAGTGTTTTACTGAAGTACACTGTCTGAGTAGTACTGAAGTACACTGTCTGAGTAGTGTTTCCTCCAGAGATGACTTCATGCAACTGGAAAAGTCATCAGGCGGCTGTCAGGAACAATTACCTCAGACAAACCCACACACGTTCCTGTTTACGACACTTGTGGGGACCTTTGGTCCTCACAAGTGTACTGTACTGTACTGTTGCAAGTACACCGGAGAACACACACACACACACACACACACACACACACACACACACACACACACACACACACACACACACACACACACACACACACACTAGGGCATTAATGAAAAAGTCGACAAGTCGACTCAGTCGACTTCAGTACACAAGTCGACTCCCAACAGAGAAAGTCAAAAGTCGAAGTTGAAAAAAAAAAAAAACGTTCTATGGTGAAAATAGCAGATCTACAAACGTAGATCTGCTATTTTCACAATTTCTGCCTCTATATATTTGACAAATTGGACAATGTTTAATTTGCCATTTTAGAGGTATTAAAAAGTCCTTCAATTTGCATGAAAATGTGCAGATACCCTCTACACTTCAAATTGATGTTGGTTTGTTTACAGTTGACTGAGAAAACAATCAAACATAAGTCGACTTCAACTCAACTTTTTTACTGAGTCGACTCGCAAAAATCACAAGTCGTTAATGCACTAACACACACACGCACGCACGCACGCACGCACGCACACACACACACACACACACACACACACACACACACACACACACACACACACACACACACGCTTCAGCTCCTGATTCATCAGTTTGTTGTAGCTGTCGCAAGGAGACATCATCACAAAGCAGCCATAAAGCTTAATGATGGATTCAGTTGCATGACACGGCATGCACTGAAAATAGCCCAATATCTGAGAGCTGGCGCGCTTTGAGGGTCACAGGCTTGGCACGCTGTGAGCTTGTAGATTAGTGCCACGCTCAGCTGCACGCACGGATGCTCCAAGGGAGCTCCTGACTCATACAAACCAGCCTGTCAGGCAAAAACACAAACACGCACGCACGCACACAAAATAATGTCCACTCACGGACACACACAAATTAGATTATCCACTTTAGAGCACACAGATGCAGAGATATCCACTCTCTCGTGCACACAAAGAGAGACACAAATGCACACGTACGGACAGCAACAGACACAAAATAATATGTCCACTCACAAGACACAAACTTTGTTTGTGTGTGGAAACACACCAAGTTACACGGAGAGGTTTGCTCAGTCGTGAGTGGCCTCACTGTCCGTGGTGTGCATGCACAGCTTGTAAAGGATGTGTTTGATTTAACGTTCCAGAACGATCAGTTGTGTTCACCTCACAGCCAGACCTTCTCTGATTTTGAAGTCTAAATACCTATGAAGGTGGATTCTGCTTTTCAGAATGGAGTGGTTTCTTGCCATTTGCGAGTTTAAGCGGTGAATCTCAGTATAGAATTGTCTGGAGAGCCGGTATGACAGCCGGTATAATAGGTTTTAAAGAAATATAGATTAAAAATACATTAAAATAAGAATTTGTAAATAAATAAATACATGAATAAATAAATAAAAATGAAAGGAAAAAGTGTTTAAATAAAAGGATATTTAATTAAAAATGAAAGGAAAAAGTGTTTAAATAAAAGGATATTGTCTGGAGAGCCGGTATGACAGCCGGTATAATAGGTTTGAAAAAAATATAGATTAAAAATACATTAAAATAAGAATTTGTAAATAAATAAAATAAATATTAAATAAAATATTTCTTCTGCTAGGTTTTCAATGTATTTCCTCTTGTCTGCCTTAATGCTCCTTTTTACCATTCTGCATTAGTTGTGGATGCAGTAGGTGAGAACTATTGCATGTACAGGACAGATAAAACCTGAAGGCCAAATTATCATGTGAAGCTTGAAAAAGCCTATTCATTCTGGACTGATATTCTGGACGTACGGGACAGAAAAAACCTGTTCATTCTGGACTGGAGTGACCATATATGGACATGAGGTGACATACATTTTGTTTTTGAAAAAGCCTGTTCATTCTGGACTGAAATGACCATATATGGGCGTGGGACACACAAAGCCACTCATTGGAAGCGGTTTCACCGCTTCAAAAATATAATGGCAAAACAGGGAAAGAAACCTGTGGAAACAATGCATTTGGGAATTTTAGGGTAGGGTTTAAGCTTAGGCTTAGGCTTTTGGCTTGAGTACTCAATATCAACAGAAAATGATCAATGAAATGGAGTACCAGTAAGTGTGTGAGTAGCCTATAACCCTGGGATAGTGATTATTTTAAATCAGGAGAGAGAACTCATAGAGGATACAGGATTAACTAAAACTGCTCTCTGTCGAGGTGCCAACTTGCTCACCACTGGCATCACCCCTGGCAATGCCAGTGACTTCACCACTGGCATCACCAGTTATGCTGGTCGCTCATTGGCTGTTAATGATGACAAATGCTGGTCCCTGATTGGGCTACGGGCTTAAACAAACAAGGACACCAAAATACATACACATCCGAATGCAGTACTTGCACGCTCGCCAGTAACAAGGGAAATTGGAAGTTATTAAACCAAATACGAGCAGACTCGCCCTTGCTGCCATGTTGGTTCTGTTAGCGTTTAGACACAAACAGTGGAAGACAAAAATGTACACAGGTTAGAACACCTGCACAAATCTACGTTGTTACACATTAATGTCAACAGCCTGTGTTGTGTGTGACGTCAGACCAGAGTTCTTGTCAGTCCATATAAGATGATGATATGTACATATAAGATGATGTATCTAGAGTGAGACTGAGAAATACTGAAAGTGACACGGGAGTGACACAGTCAGACAGGCGAAGACAGGACAGACAGACCGACAGCCAGAAAGAGAGACAGATGTTTTCCTGGACGGTGTCCCTGAAAAGAGGACCAGTGTGTCCAAAAGGAGGACCAAAGACTTCCAGGCTTGCTTGTGTTACTGTGCCAGTGGGGGATAAAGTGTTCTACTTTGGAGGGTTCTATGAAGGCACCACTCATTACAGTGATCAGATTGAGGTGCATGTCTTCAACACAGTGACTTTACGCTGGAGGAAGCCACCCGTCTCAAATGGAAGAGGAGAATGTTCCCTTGAGGTTCCCTCCATGCGCTGGAAGCACACAGCTGTACTGATAGAGGATATCATCTATATATGGGGAGGGATAGTGAACTGTAAGATAACAAAGAGAGACAGTGGGTGGATTACCGTCGAAGGGGACCACATGGACAATGTTCTTTATGCATTTGATGTCGACACCCAGCGATGGTTCAAGCCTGTGGTTTCTGGGACAGTCCCAGAGGGGAGGAGACGCCACTCAGCCTGCGTCTTGGGGAAGATCATGTTCATCTACGGAGGGAAACAGCTGACTGGATTTACTATTGACATCAACAAGTTGGACACCGTCACAATGGTCTGGTCTTTAATTAACACCAGAGGCACTCTACCAGCTGGTTCATCCCAACACTCTGCCACGTTCATTGGGACAAAGATGTTTGTATTTGGGGGAAGTGGGGGCCAGAGAAAATACAACAACATCAGAGTGTTTGACACAGAGACCAACTGCTGGCTGAGCATACCCTCTGCACAGCTTCTTCCAGAAGAGCGTGCCTGTCATGCAGCCTTTGCCTACAATGGAGAGCTGTACATATATGGTGGCATCAACTCTGCTCTGAAGCGGAACCTCTATGATCTGTGGAAATTCAACCCCAACACCTTCTCCTGGAAGAAGGTTACGGTCATGGGGATGGTTTGGGATTGTGTGTGTTGCAGGTACTGTTGCATGGAAGATCGTATCATCGTCTTTGGATCAAACCAAACACAACCCATCTTACAGTTCTTAGACTTCAGTCCTAGCCTGAAGACGCTATGCAAGCTAGCAGTTATTCAGTACGGTGTGGAGCACTCAGGACTCCCACACAACATCAAGTGGGAACTGGCAGCCATGACGAATAAGAAACAGAAGGACGAGGAAAAGAAAGAAAACAAAGTGTCCGCAAAGAACCAACATACTTAAATAAAAAATCAAACCTCGGTTCTAAGTGAAGCAGTGAAATGTTATTCTATGTGTCTAGAGCTATGAAATCTGTTTTCTAGATCTATACATTCTGTGTTCTAGATCTATGCTTTCTTTCTGAATTCTGAATGATTTTGTCTGGAGGGCCAAATAGTCATGTGAAGCTTGACCAATCCTCATTTCCACATGTACGGGACACACAAAGCCACTCCTTGGAAGCGGCTTTCACCGCTTAAAAAACCAATAAATAAATACACATACATTAAGACACAGACATAAATTCCCCAGACGATCTGCATAATTCAATTATCATGATGGGCTTGCAGAGGGGGAGCGCTTGTTTTGTTTCACTCTCAGTCTTGGCTGTATAAAGAATGGTTTTAAAACCATGACTCTTTTACATCACTGTCAACAAGACAGGTGTACAAGCAGTGAAGCTGTGAGACTGGTGGGGGGCCCCGAGCAATAACATAAATGCTCATCCGTCCCTGACAAGATGATTCCTCCTTTTGAGATAGTTGGAAAATGGCTTTAAACATCTATCTAAGGGGTGCGTAGAGTTGTTCCGATTACTGACCCTATAACCTAATCCTAACTCTCCCCATTACTAACCCTATGTTTAACTCTAACCGCAAGTGTAGCCACGCAGTTGGAGCCTATTTTCTTTGTGTTTGTTTGCTGGTGAAAGTTACCTGGGTTTATATGGTGTGTGAAATGCATTGTTTAGTTACCAATGTCTTTCATCCTATTCAAGGGCTATGGTGGAGAAACGCTATGGGGATGTGTTTTGTCTATTTTGAGCATACTTGATGTTTACAGAAAATGCTCAGTTGTTCTGTCTGCACTGTGTGTGTTTGCGTGTGTGTGTGTGTGTGTGTGTGTGTGTGTGTGTGTGTGTGTGTGTGTGTGAGAGACAGAGAGTTACCCCCAGCCAAGGGGTAATTCCCCTCATAAGATATTTGATGAGATGTTTGGCCTTCGTGTCCCGTCCCCTGTGGGAAACGTCGGTTTAAATCCTAGCATTACACATGCAAATGATGCTTATTCAACAAGCCTCATGATTTCAGAAAGAAAAAAATGGGTGCTTGGAAGAATTAAGAAAAGTGTGGTGAAGGTGCTCTGCTCTTTGGTGGGGAACTGGAGGATCGAATGAAAAAAAGAAAACCAAGGCACTCCTCTAAATGTTAAAAAGCCTTTAATAAGTATTGGCTAAATCATAATTGAAAAAAAAAAAAAGTTAAAAATGGGATCACCCGCGTTCCGTCTCTTTGAGCCTTCCTCATGATTTGCTTCATAATGATACGATGCAAAACCAAATAAAGGTCCATTTGGTTGTATTTTACACAATAAGAGTAATAGCCTGTAGCCCGATGAACTGTTTCTGTAGTGTGAGGCAGCTTGATGTACAAGTACACCCCCTGGACAACACGCTATGTCACATGTACAACACCCTTGCACATTAAGCTACTACGCCACAGGGACCCCCAATCCAACCCTTGATGCTGAGTGATACTGAAGCAGGGAGGAATCGGGTCCCATTTTGATACTATTTTCTATGACTTGGCCGGGGAATCGAGGCCCGACCTCCCAATCTCAGGACGGACACTTTAGGCCACTGAGTCAGCTGACCGCCTACGAAGATGCACCGTGGTTAACAACACTGCAGCAGACAGAGCTCAAGACACTGATGCTAGAAGTAAGCCATTTACGATGAGAGGGAGTGGGTTGTTGGCTGATTTACCACTGTTTCAGTGGTAAATGAAACAGTAGTAAATCAGCCAAAAACCCACGACCCTCGAATGGTAAATTGCTTTGCTACCACGTCTACCATATAAATGAAAGAAAACACAGTTGTAACTTGCAAGGTTATTTAGTTACAATCAATGTTACAACTGCAACACAACAGTGGGCGGGGTCCATGAGCCAACTCAAGGTTGTTGACTGATTTACCACTGTTTTAAGCCAATCAGAATCCAGTATCTGAACATGTGACCACAAAAAGTGGTAGAAAGGATAGTTTGGAGTAAAGTTTTTCCTTAGAATATCAAGAGAGAACTCATACAGGATACATGATTAGCAAGTGAAATTGGAAGTGATGAAACCAAATATGAGCAACGCATGCACAGCATCGACTGACGACCGCGAGGTCGCCTATCTGTCCGTGTCCGGCCAAGGGAGAACTCACGCAGACAGATGAGCGAGTGAAGCGGCCATTTGTCAGAGAGTAGGCCCCATTGAGTTATAATAAGTATAGAGAGGACACCGGATATCCCCGCCCGTCCACTTGCATCGAGTTGCACACCCAGCGCATGAAGCGTTTTCACCCCTTCTTCCGCAATAGTAAAACGTGACGTAGTGGCGGGACCTATGTGACGCGTTTTGCGTCATCGATTTTGTGTAAGGACGGATTGGATGCGCTGGGGCTCCAATTCATGAACGAGCACTTCCGCTATGAACGTGCAGTCGATACAAAGAAGCCTAGATCCGCGTTCATGTTTTAGGCCCCAACTGCAGTATCTCAAAACGGCCACCATGTCGCTTCAGAGCTCCCCCAAGGTTCTGGGGGCTTGGTAGGCCCTGCTGCCCTCCTTGAGTTGTGGGTGCTCAGTGGCGTTCGAAGCACCCCGGAAGACTGCCCATAAATATGGGCACATTTTCCGAAACACAGTATGACATGTATTATGTGCACTATCCTATCCTGTGTCACCACACTATGAGGGTGCCTATTAAACCCATGGACGCATATTAAACCAATATACCCCAGAGCCGGTCTGGGTCATATTGAGTGTTGTTATGAATGTGGTGATCGTTTTAGTTCATGGAAGTTCTTACTTCCTTTTATGAAGGACTCGCAAAGGGAGCTTGGCTCGGCGACATCCAGACACATTGCATTTAACATTGTAACCTGTGAGTATAATGTTTAATTTGCTGCGAGAAACAGAGATCAACAAGCTGTTCAATGGAGATTAAAAAAAGGTTAAAAAAAGGTAGATCCTAGGATGAACAGGAATCAATATTTAAAAAAGAATAAAGGATCCGAGCTTAAGAATGAAAGGAGGAAAGGACGTGACCTATTTTAATCATGGCTATTACAAAATGTAAAAGACCACGTGTTTTGACAGAGCTGGTCTTCGTAAGGGCAGTTAGCCTTGGCTGTGTAGTTTGACTCGAGTCCTTCACCAAGGTTATCTTTCTAATAGCATCTGACATGTTTTGACAGGAAGGCAATGGCATACACACATTGATAGGTAGGATTTTTCCACACTCTACATGGGGTCTGTGAGCCAAATATGGGGGCTTCAACCATTACTCTGTCAGGTTTCAAAAGTTCAGAGTGCATAGAGTGTAATGCAATGTTTAAAATAAACATATACAATTCCCCTTATCACACATGTACACAGATTAGAACACCTGCACAAATCTACGTTGTTACACATGAATGTCTACAGTTTGTTTTGTGTGTGACATCAGACAAGAGCTCTGCTCAGTCTATATAAGATGTTACACACATCCAGAGAGAGATCAAGAGAGAGGCTAGGATATACTGAGCGTTGAAATATACTGAAGAAAGAGATTGACAAAAGAGTGACACTGACAAACAGGCGAGGTAGATAGACAGACAGACAGACAAGGTAGATCGACATGTTTAGCTGTACAGTCACCCTAAAAAGAGGACCAGTGTGTCCAAAAACAGGACCAAGGACTTCCATGCTGGCTTGCGTTGCTGTGCCAGTGGGGGACAAAGTGTTCTGCTTTGGATTGTTCTATACCGGGTCGACAGTTGACAGTGATCAGGTTGAAGTACATGTCTTCAACACAGTGGCTTTGCTCTGGATGAAGCCCCCGGTGACGACTGGAACAGGAGAATTTCCTCTTGAGGTTCCCTCCATGCGCTGGTTCCATACAGCTGTACTGATAGAAGACATCATCTACATGTGGGGAGGGATAGTGAACTGTACAATGACGGAGGCGGGTACTGGCTGGTTTAGAATCAATGGGGACTTCACAGACAATGTTCTTTATGCATTTAATGTCGACACCTACAGATGGTTCAAGCCTGTGGTTTCTGGGACAGTTCCAGAGGGGAGGAGTCGCCACTCCGCCTGTGTCTTTGGGAAGATGATGTTTATCTACGGAGGGAAACAGCTGACTGGATTTACTATTGACATGTACAAGTTGGACACCGCCACAATGGTATGGTCTTTAATTAACACCAGAGGCACTCTACCAGCTGGTTCAGTAGCTCACTCTGCCACCCTCATTGGGACAAAGATGTTTGTATTTGGGGGCCTTGGGGACAATGATGGGGCCAATAACAAAATCAATGTGTTTGACACAGAGACCAACTGCTGGCTGAGCACAACTTCTGCTCAGCTTCTTCCAGAAGAGCGTGCCTGTCATGAAGCCTTTGCCTACAATGGAGAGCTGTACATATTTGGTGGCTATGCCCTGAACTATGCCCTGAGGAGGAGGAGCTTCACTGATCTGTGGAAATTCAATCCTAAAAGCTTCTCCTGGAGGAAGGTTGAGGCAAAGGGGAAGGTCTGGGATTGTAAGTCCCGTATGTTTTGTTGCATGGAAGATCGTATCATCCTCTTTGGATACACAAACCAAACACAGCCCATCTTACAGATTTTAGACTTCAGTCCTAGCCTGAAGACGCTATGCAAGCTAGCAGTTATTCAGTACGGTGTGGAGCAATCGGGACTCCCACACGACATCAAGTGGGAACTGGCAGCCATGACAAATAAAAAAATCACACCCAATGTGAAGTGAGCGGTGGTCGTGCTTGCATAACATCTTCAGACTAGGATTTGAGTCTAGGATGTACAGGCTATGCTACACACACACATTTTGCTATGGCAAAACGATGAGGAAAAAGGCTACAGACATACGACATATGACATCACTAGACAAACATGATGCTACGTACACTGGGTGAAAAGAGAGTTTATCTGACATATACTGGTAGATTATATGACCAATTTTGTACCAGTATACTGGGCATATACCCACATTATTGGAAGTTTTCAGTTCAAGAGATTTTCAGGCATATTCCCCTGTAAACTGCAAATAATAGTGTGCCTTTGTCTAGCTGGGGGCAGAATATCACCTATTATTTGCAGTTTACAGGGGAATATGCCTGAAAATCTCTTGAACTGAAAACTTCCAATAATGTGGGTATATGCTCAGTATACTGGTACAAAATTGGTCATATAATCTACCAGTATATGTCAGATAATCCCTCTTTTCACCCAGTGGTACACACATTTTACTATGGAAAAACGCTGAGGAAAAAGGCTACAGACACACGCACAGCCACTTATAGGAGCGGTTTGCACCGCTCGAAAACAGAAGCACGAGGAAAAGGAAAACAAAGTGTCAGCAAAGAACCAACATACTTAAATAAACAAACAAACAAATAAATGCACATACATAAGACACAGACGATCTGCATAATATAATTATCATGATGGGCTTGCAGAGGGGGAGCGCTTGTTTTGTTTCACTCTCAGTCTTGACTTTATATAGAATGATTTTACAGCCATGAATGTTTTACATCACTGGCAAAAAGGCAGGTTACCAGCAGTGAAGCTGTGAGACTGGTGGGGGGGCCCAAGCAATAACATAAATGCTCATCCGTCCCCGACAAGATGATTCCTCCTTTTGAGATAGTTGGGAAATGGCTTTAAACGTCTATCTAAGGGGTCCCACTTTGATACTATTTTCTATGACTTGGCCGGGGAATCGAGGCCCGACCTCCCAATCTCAGGACGGACACTTTAGGCCACTGAGTCAGCTGACCGCCTACGAAGATGCACCGTGGTTAACAACACTGCAGCAGACAGAGCTCAAGACACTGATGCTAGAAGTAAGCCATTTACCATGAGAGGGAGTGGGTTGCTGGCTGATTTACCACTGTTTCAGTGGTAATTGAAACAGTGGTAAATCAGCCAAAAACCCATGACCCTTGAATGGTAAATTGCTTTTCTACCACGTCTACCATATAAATGAAAGAAAACACAGTTGTAACTTGCAAGGTTATTTAGTTACAATCAATGTTACAACTGCAACACAACAGTGGGCGTGGTCCATGAGCCAACTCCAGGTTGTTGACTGATTTACCACTGTTTTAAGCCAATCAGAATCCAGTATCTGAACATGTGACCACAAAAAGTGGTAGAAGGGATAGTTTGGAGTAAAGGGATTTTTTTCCTTTTTCTTTAGAATATGTATGCGATAAGGTCTTGCTGCGCGGTCATTATGGCTTATATGTGTAACGGAGGTGATCCGAACCTCCCCACCCGGCTTCGAACCCGGGTCTCCCACGTGAAAGTCCAATATCTTTACCATCACTCCAAAGGGATATTCCTATGGAACGAGAGCAGATACTAGACTTTTGAGGCTTCAGGCTGGGGCTGCGACTCTCTCCGTCACACTCACCCCCCTTTGACCTCCTCCTACGGGGAAGCCCGGATCCGGGGCACGGCACCAATGTAACGGAGGTGATCCGAACCTCCCCACCCGGCTTCGAACCCGGGTCTCCCGTGTGAAAGTCCAATATCTTAACCATTACTCCAAAGGGATATCCCTATGGAACGAGAGCAGATACTAGACTTTTGAGGCTTCAGGCTGGGGCTGCGACTCTCTCCGCCACATATGGACACGACGGGGAAGTGTCCATATAAGCCATAATGACCAAGCAGCAAGACCTTATAGCACTTATTACCCGGCTAATACATAAAATTAATAATACTAAAAACATAAAGTATTTCCTTGTTTACAGACGGCTGAAAGTGAGTCCCCTCCGAGCGCAACACGGTAGCCTTGGAAAACAAGGAAGTGCTGGTCAAATAGAATCCATTTTCTGTCACTGCGTTGTCTATTTCTCGCCTCAAATGGTTTTTAAAACATTTTTCAGAGCAACGTTTGGTTGTAAATGTCGCTGTGTGTTTGTTCACATGGCTGCCATGTTGGATACGGCACTAAAAACACACAGTGCATCCTGACTGCAGCAGCGGCTCTGAGCCTTTGATTAGGCAGCGGTGAATTATAGAGCGGAGCGGTCATTATACGCCTATAATTCACCGCTGATTTCAGCGCTCGACCAATCAGAATCAAGCATTCAACCAAGCCGGGTAATAACAAGAGAGAACTCATACAGGATACATGATTAGCACGTGAAATTGGAAGTGATGAAACCAAATATGAGCAGACTGAATCGCAACGCATGCACCCATCGACCGACGACCGTGAGGCCGCCTGTCTGTCCGTGTCCGGCCAACGGAGAACTCACGCAGACAGATGAGCGAGTGAAGCGGCCATTTGTCAAAGAGTAGGCCCCATAAAGTTATAATGAGTATAGAGAGGACACCGGATATCCCCGCCCGTCCACTTGCATCGAGTTGCTCACCCAGCGCATGAAGCGTTTTCACCCCTTCTTCCGCATAGTAAAACGTGACGTAGTGGCGGGGCCTATGTGAGGCGTTTTGCGTCATCGATTTTGTGTAAGGACGAAATGGATGCGCTGGGGCTCCAATTCATGAACGAGCACTTCCGCTATGAACGCGCAGTCGATACAAAGAAGCCTAGATCCGCGTTCATGTTTTAGGCCCCAACTGCAGTACCTCAAACGGCCACCATGTCCATGGCGCTTCAGAGCCCCCCCAAGGTTCTGGGGGCTTGGTATGCCCTGCTGCCCTCCTTGAGTTGTGGGTGCTCAGTGGCGTTCGAAGCACCCGGAAGACTGCCCATAAATATGAGCACATTTTGCGGCCTGCGAGGCACCGAGCAGGTGCACTAGGACTAGTGTATGCAGTAGCATTAGCATTAGCATTAGCATGAGGCTGCTTCAATGCTCTGCCATGGTTCTGGGGGCTTGGACACAATCAATAAAAAAATATCTCTTTACTTCCTGCCTAAAGGGGAAGTTATGTCATGGATTGATCGATTACACTGGAACACTAGGGGGCGCCAGACACAGTACAACAATTCAAGGAACTGTACCATTACAAGGGATAGTGTCGGGTTGACAAAAACACACCAAACGATACAAGGCTGATGGGCAAAACACAGAGTATGACATGTATTATGTGTCTTATCCTATCCTCTGTCACCACACTATGAGGGTGCTTATTAAACCCATGGACGCCTATTAAACCAATATACCCCAGAGCTGGTCTGGGTCATATTGAGTGTTGTTATGAATGTGTTGATCATTTTAGTTCATGGAAGTTCTTACTTCTTTTTGTGAAGGACTTGCAAAGGGAGCTTGGCTCGGCGACATCCAGACACATTGCATTTAACATTGTAACCTGTGAGTATACGTTTAATTTGCTGAGAGAAACAGAGATCAACAAGCTGTTCAATGGAAATTAAAAAAGGTTAAAAAAAAGGTAGATCCTAGGATCAACAGGAAGAAATATTTTAAAAAGAATAAGAGATCCGAGCATGAGAATGAAAGGAGCAGAGGACGTGACCTATTTTAATCATGGCTATTACAAGAGCTGGTCTTCGTAAGGGCAAGTGTATTTAATGTGGCTGTACATTTAATGTATGAGCTTTAGCCTTGGCTGTGTAGTTTCACTTGAGTCCTTAACCAAGGTTATCTTTCTGTTAGCATTAGACATGTTATGACTGGAAGGCAGTGCAATACATAAATCAGAAGAGCTGCACAAATCTACATTGTTACACATGAATGTCTACAGTTTGTTTTGTGTGTGACATCAGACCAGAGCTCTGCTCAGTCTATATAAGATGTTACACACATCCAGAGAGAGATCAAGAGAGAGACTAAGAGAGAGACTAGGATATACTGAGCGTTGACAATATACTGAAGAGATTGAAAAAAAAGAGTGACATAGACAGACAGACAGACAGACAGACAGACAGACAGACAGACAGACAGACAGACAGACAGACAGACAGACAAGAGAGACAGACATGTTTAGCTGGACAGTCCCCCTAAAAAGAGGACCAGTGTGTCCAAAAACAGGACCAAGGACTTCTATTCTGGCTTGTGTTGCTGTGCCAGTGGGGGGCAAAGTGTTCTACTTCGGGGGGTTCCTTACCGGGTTGACATTTGACAGTGATCAGGTTGAAGTGCATGTCTTCAACACAGTGGCTTTGCTCTGGATGAAGCCCCCGGTGACGACTGGAAGAGGAGAATGTCCTCTTGAGGTTCCCTCCATGAGCTGGCTCCAAACAGCTGTACTGATAGAAGACACCATCTACATGTGGGGAGGGATAGTGAACTGTATAATAACGGAGGATGGTACTGATTGGTATAACATCAAAGGGGACTTCACAGACAATGTTCTTTATGCATTTGATGTCGACACTTACAGATGGTTCAAGCCTGTGGTTTCTGGGACAGTTCCAGAGGGGAGGAGTCTCCACTCAGCCTCCGTCTTGGGGAAGATCATGTTCATCTATGGAGGACAACTGCTGACTGGATTTACTAATGACATGTACAAGTTGGACACCGCCACAATGGTCTGGACTTTAATTAACACCAGAGGCACTCTACCAGCTGGTTCAGTAGATCACTCCGCCACCATCATTGAGACAAAGATGTTTGTATTTGGGGGTAGAGGGGACCGGAACGACTACAACACTGTCAAAGTGTTTGACACAGAGACCAACTGCTGGCTGAGCATACCCTCTGCACAGCTTCTTCCAGAAGAGCGTGCCTGTCATGCAGCCTTTGCCTACAATGGAGAGCTGTACATATTTGGTGGCTTCAACTCAGCTCTGAGGCGGTGCTTCACTGATCTGTGGAAATTCAATCCAAAAAGCTTCTCCTGGAGTAAGGTTGAGGCCAAGGGGAAGGTCTGGGATTTTAAGTTTCGTAGGTACTGTTGCATGGAAGATCGCATCATCGTCTTTGGATATGCAGACCAAACACAGCCCATCTTACAGATCTTAGACTTCAGTCCTAGCCTGAAGACGCTATGCAAGCTAGCAGTTATTCAGTACGGTGTGGAGCAGTCGGGACTCCCACACAACATCAAGTGGGAACTGGCAGCCATGACAAATAAAATAACAGAAGGACGAGGAAAACAAAGAAAACAAAGTGTCCACAAAGAACCAACATACTTAAATAAACAAACCAACAAATAAATACACATACATAAGACACACACATAAATTCCCCAGACGATCTGCATAATATAATTATCATGATCAGCTTGCAGAGGGGGAGCGCTTGTTTTGTTTCACTCTCAGTCTTGGCTGTATAAAGAATAGTTTTACAACCATGACTCTTTTACATCACTGGCAACAAGACAGGTGTACCAGCAGTGAGGCTGTGAGACTGGTGGGGGGGCCCCAAGCAATAACATAAATGCTCATCCGTCCCCGACAAGATGATTCCTCCTTTTGAGATAGTTGGAAAATGGCTTTAAACATCTATCTAAGGGGTGTGTAGTGTTGTTCCAACACGCATTACTCTGTTCGTCCGACTCTCCCCATTACTGACCCTATGTTTAACCCTAATCCTAACTCTCCCCATAACTAACCTATGTTTAACTCTAACCGCAAGCGTAGCCACGCAGTCGGAGTAATGATGATGCTATCAGAAAATATGGGCTACATGGAAGAGATGTATTTAATAAATGGTTGTTGTCAAGCACTGAATGAAACAACAATGTCTCTCTGTCTCATGTTATTGTTTCCTGATTTTACAGAGTACAGAGAGTATCCAATCGAATATATCTGTATACCTGCTCACCTCCTTTTCGGGACCTGTAACATATGAATTTGGCCACAGACCCCCATCTCAAAATACTTAGCTCCAGGGACCCCCCCAGAAGCCAAATTTTAGTTACAAATGTCCGCTTAAAAAATACATATATTCAAAGATTTGCACACATTTTCACGACTTTTAAAAAATAGCAGATCTACAAGCTTGCAGCGTGGCACTCGGTGCCGTGCTGTGAGCTTGTATATCTGCTATTTTTCAACAGCTAAAGTATAAAATAACTAAGGCTCCTCCACCTTGGGTCCTGGTAACTCAGTCCCACTCAGACAGCTGACATCTCTCCTAAACCCCACCACATGAGCTTTGAGTCGTCACGTGTCATTCTGCTGCTGTGTTCCATCTCCATAGCCGAGGATCACCCTTTCTATCCATGAATCCAGTTTGGACATTTCTAGGCCTTTTGCAGAATCACCCTTAGTAAGTTGTAGGTGAATGTCTTCCTTTCCCAAACAGAGTAGATGTCAGCACTTTGAATATGTTCTTCTGGTCTTTCTGCAGGTGCTTTTTGAGAGTAAAAAAACTAAAAAAGAAGAAGAAGAAGAAGAAGACATGTGTGACATGCATGATCTGGGCGGAGTGCCCCAGGAAATGTACCAATCTCAACCCAAACTAGACCAGGTCAACCTGGTTGTGCCAGACCCCCTGTCTGTCATCATCATTTATGACATCATGCCTTTTGTAGGCATGTCATCATCATGTCATCATCATATATACCCTTTATATAGAAAAGGGACAGACCGACATTTGCTTATGTAGGCCTACCCATTTCATGGGTCTGGCAAACAACGGTAAGTGTGTGAGTAGCCAGTAGCCTATAACCCTGGGGTACTGATTATTTTAAATCAGGAGAGAGAACTCATAGAGGATACAGGATTAACTAAAACTGCTCTCTGTCGAGGTGCCAACTTGCTCACCACTGGCATCACCCCTGGCCTTGCCAGTGACTTCACCACTGGCATCACCAGTTATGCTGGTCGCTGGTAGCCCCGCCAGACTCCTGACCACCTCCTGCTGCCTGCCCAACAGCCATGAGGGAAGACTCCTCCTCTTTTTACACAACTGCCTGTGGGAGGCGTGGACCTCCTCTTCCTCCTGACAGGAGGATCATACCCAATAGTAACAGAATCCATTGAAAAATCTCTTTTATCAATTATTTGGGGATTCAACCATATACTGACAGATCTACTATTGTATTCATTGCAAACAGATCACTAGGGGGCGAGCCCAACTTGTTTGCGATGGTTTTTTAAAACCTTATACCCATACCTAACACCATACCAAAAACCAAAAACTCTTCACCAAGTGCAGATTTATTATGAATTTTGACACATTAAAACACAGTTTATAGGCATTTTCAGCTCCCGGCAGCCATCATGGACGCCATCTTGAAAATGGTGCCTTTCCGGTAGATATTTTTCCCTGCATTTTTAGTATGTTGTTTATCATACCCAATAGTAACAGAATCCATTGAAAAATCTCTTCCATCAATTATTTGGGGTTTGAACCATATACTGATGTATCGAATATTTGATTAATTGCAAACAGACCACTAGGGGGCGAGCCCAATTTGTTTGCGATGGTTTTTGAAAACCTTATAACCATACCTAACACCATACCAAAAATCAAAAACTTTGCACCAAGTGCACGAACTTCACCAGATCTTCCCCAGCTAGAAAGCCTCCTCAGACTTCTGTGCGACTCTGTGGGCTTCCCAGGAGGTGGGCGGGTCGCGTGAGGAGGTCTGCAGCGCTCTCACAACGTCTGCCTGTACGTCTCTCAGAGCGTCCTTATCCCAGGCCCCCAGCAGGTGGCACAATTCGAAGCCACACTGCAGCCGCTGCTGGCTGTTCTTTCTGAGGGCCGCCACCGGGGGTGCTGCTGCGCCGCCGGCTCTCCAGCAGCCTCCAGATCTTGTAGATCCGCTGTCTGACGGAGAACAGAGTGGTGCAGGGAGGGGGGCGGGGCTTAAGCGACCCCGCCGCTGCGGCGGCCATCTTACTGACGGAGAGGAAGAACCTGCACCCAGGGACCTGTGTATTCATGTGGAAGTCCAGTGTGTAGGACATCACCCAGGGACCTGTGTATTCATGTGGAAGTCCAGTGTTTAGACATCACCCAGGGACCTGTGTATTCATGTGGAAGTCCAGTGTAGGACATCACCCAGGGACCTGTGTATTCATGTGGAAGTCCAGTGTGTAGGACCAGGGGCGTCACACCAAATTCTGGGCCCTGGGTACAAGGATTCACTGCGGGCCCCCCATGAATGTTAACTATTGAAAAATAGCAGATATACAAGCTCACGTGCCGCGCTGCGAGCTTGTATATCTGCTATTTTTGAAAAATCGTGAAAATATGTGCAAGAAACCTATGTCAAGGACCCCCAAGATGATACGTATTCGGCCACGGACCCCGATCTCAAAATATTTAGTTCCAGGGACCCCCAGAAGCAAAATTTGAGTTCGAAATGTTCGTTTAAAAAATACATAATATTCAAAGATTTTCACACATTTTCACAACTTTTCAAAAATAGCAGATCTACAAGCTTGCAGCGCGGCACTCGGTGCCGCACTGTGAGCTTGTATATCTGCTATTTTTCAATAGATAAAGTTATTAGGGCCCCTGTGTAGGACATCACCCAGGGACCTGTGTATTCATGTGGAGGTCCAGTGTAGGACATCACCCAGGGACCTGTGTATTCATGTGTAAGTCCAGTGTTTAGGACATCACCCAGGGACCTGTGTATTCATGTGGAAGTCCAGTGTTTAGACATCACCCAGGGACCTGTGTATTCATGTGGAAGTCCAGTAGGACATCACCCAGGGACCTGTGTATTCATGTGGAAGTCCAGTGTTTAGACATCACCCAGGGACCTGTGTATTCATGTGGAAGTCCAGTGTGTAGACATCACCCAGGGACCTGTGTATTCATGTGGAAGTCCAGTGTTTAGACATCACCCAGGGACCTGTGTATTCATGTGGAAGTCCAGTGTGTAGACATCACCCAGGGACCTGTGTATTCATGTGGAAGTCCAGTGTTTAGACGTCACCCAGGGACCTGTGTATTCATGTGGAAGTCCAGTGTTTAGACATCACCCAGGGACCTGTGTATTCATGTGGAAGTCCAGTGTTTAGACATCACCCAGGGACCTGTGTATTCATGTGGAAGTCCAGTGAGTAGGACATCACCCAGGGACCTGTGTATTCATGTGGAAGTCCAATGTTTAGGACATCACCCAGGGACCTGTGTATTCATGTGGAAGTCCAGTGTGTAGACATCACCCAGGGACCTGTGTATTCATGTGGAAGTCCAGTGTTTAGACATCACCCAGGGACCTGTGTATTCATGTGGAAGTCCAGTGTGTAGACATCACCCAGGGACCTGTGTATTCATGTGGAAGTCCAGTGTTTAGACGTCACCCAGGGACCTGTGTATTCATGTGGAAGTCCAGTGTTTAGACATCACCCAGGGACCTGTGTATTCATGTGGAAGTCCAGTGAGTAGGACATCACCCAGGGACCTGTGTATTCATGTGGAAGTCCAGTGTAGGACATCACCCAGGGACCTGTGTATTCATGTGGAAGTCCAGTGTTTAGACATCACCCAGGGACCTGTGTATTCATGTGGACGTCCAGTGTGTAGGACATCACCCAGGGACCTGTGTATTCATGTGGAAGTCCAGTGTTTAGACATCACCCAGGGACCTGTGTATTCATGTGGACGTCCAGTGTAGGACATCACCCAGGGACCTGTGTATTCATGTGGAAGTCCAGTGTAGGACATCACCCAGGGACCTGTGTATTCATGTGGAAGTCCAGTGTGTAGGACATCACCCAGGGACCTGTGTATTCATGTGGAAGTCCAGTGTTTAGACATCACCCAGGGACCTGTGTATTCATGTGGAAGTCCAGTGTGTAGGACATCACCCAGGGACCTGTGTATTCATGTGGAAGTCCAGTGTTTAGACATCACCCAGGGACCTGTGTATTCATGTGGACGTCCAGTGTAGGACATCACCCAGGGACCTGTGTATTCATGTGGAAGTCCAGTGTGTAGGACATCACCCAGGGACCTGTGTATTCATGTGGAAGTCCAGTGTTTAGACATCACCCAGGGACCTGTGTATTCATGTGGACGTCCAGTGTGTAGGACATCACCCAGGGACCTGTGTATTCATGTGGAAGTCCAGTGTTTAGACATCACCCAGGGACCTGTGTATTCATGTGGAAGTCCAGTAGGACATCACCCAGGGACCTGTGTATTCATGTGGAAGTCCAGTGTTTAGACATCACCCAGGAACCTGTGTATTCATGTGGAAGTCCAGTGTTTAGGACATCACTCAGGGACCTGTGTATTCATGTGGAAGTCCAGTGTTTAGACATCACCCAGAGACCTGTGTATTCATGTGGAAGTCCAGTGTTTAGACATCACCCAGAGACCTGTGTATTCATGTGTAAGTCCAGTGTTTAGACATCACCCAGGGACCTGTGTATTCATGTGGAAGTCCAGTGTTTAGACATCACCCAGGGACCTGTGTATTCATGTGGAAGTCCAGTGTTTAGACATCACCCAGGGACCTGTGTATTCATGTGGAAGTCCAGTGTGTAGTACCAGGGGCGTCACACCAAATTCTGGGCCCTGGGTACAAGGATTCACTGCGGGCCCCCCATGAATGTTAACTATTGAAAAATAGCAGATATACAAGCTCACAGCGCGGCACCGAGTGCCGCGCTGCGAGCTTGTATATCTGCTATTTTTGAAAAATCGTGAAAATATGTGCAAGAAACCTATGTCAAGGACCCCCAAGATGATACGTATTCGGCCACGGACCCCGATCTCAAAATATTTAGTTCCAGGGACCCCCAGAAGCAAAATTTGAGTTCGAAATGTTCGTTTAAAAAATACATAATATTCAAAGATTTTCACACATTTTCACAACTTTTCAAAAATAGCAGATCTACAAGCTCGCAGCGCGGCACTCGGTGCCGCGCTGTGAGCTTGTATATCTGCTATTTTTCAATAGATAAAGTTATTAGGGCCCCTGTGTAGGACATCACCCAGGGACCTGTGTATTCATGTGGAAGTCCAGTGTGTAGGACATCACCCAGGGACCTGTGTATTCATGTGGAAGTCCAGTGTGCAGGACATCAGGTGCACCGTAGTGTCCATCAGGCCAGAGGAACACTCTCTGTCCTCTCTGTCCAGGAGGTCCTCTCTGGCAGACGCCGTTAGAACAGCCGCTATCTGGACTCGTCCGTCAGACAGGAAGATCAGCTCGGTGGTTCCCTGCTGCGCTGCCTGGGCCTCAGAGCAGTCAGAGGCTGACATCTCTCCTAAACCCCACCACATGAGCTTTGAGCCGTCGTGTGTCATTCTGCTGCTGTGTTCCATCTCCATAGCCGAGGATCACCCTTTCTGTCCATGGATCCAGTTTGGACATTTCTAGGCCTTTTGCAGAATCACCCTTAGTAAGTTGTAGGTGAATGCCTTCCTTTCCCAAACAGAGTATAGATGTCAGCACTTTGAATATGTTCTTCTGGTCTTTCTGCAGGTGCTTTTTGAGAGTAAAAAACTAAAACAGAAGAAGAAGACATGTGTGACATGCATGATCTGGGCAGATTGCCCCAGGAAATGTGCCAATCTCAACCCAAAACAACGGTAAGTGTGTGAGTAGCCTGTAGCCTATAACCCTGGGATACTGATTATTTTAAAACAGGAGAGAGAACTCATAGAGGACACCTGCACAAATATACGTTGTTACACATTAATGTCAACAGCCTGTGTTGTGTGTGACGTCAGACCAGAGTTCTTATCAGTCCATATAAGATGATGATATGTACATATAAGATGATTTATCTAGAGTGAGACTGAGAGATAATGAAAGTGACACAGGAGTGACACAGTCAGACAGGCGAAGACACGAAGAGACCAACAACCAGACAGCCAGCCAGCCAGCCAGACAGGGAGACAGACAGACAGACAGACAGACAGACAGACAGACAGACAGACAGACAGGGAGACAGGGAGACAGGGAGACAGGGAGACAGGGAGAGACAGATGTTTTCCTGGACGGTGTCCCTGAAAAGAGGACCAGTATGTCCAAAAGGAGGACTAAATACTTCCAAGCTTGCTTGTGTTGCTGTGCCAGTGGGGGACAAAGTGTTCTGCATTGGAGGGTTCTATGAAGGCACCACTCATTACAGTAATCAGATTGAGGTGCATGTCTTCAACACAGTGACTTTACGCTGGAGGAGGCCTCCCGTCTCAAATGGAAGAGGAGAATGTTCCCTTGAGGTTCCCTCCATGCGCTGGTTCCACACAGCTGTACTGATAGAAGACATCATCTATATATGGGGAGGGATAGTGAACTGTAAGATAACAAAGAGAGAGAGTGGCTGGATTACCGTCGAAGGGGACCACAAGGACAATGTTCTTTATGCATTTGATGTCGACACCTACAGATGGTTCAAGCCTGTGGTTTCTGGGACAGTTCCAGAGGGGAGGAGACGCCACTCTTCCTCCGTCTTGGGGAAGATCATGTTTATCTATGGAGGACAACTGCTGACTGGATTTACTAATGACATCAACAGGTTGGACACCACCACAATGGTCTGGACTTTAATTAACACCAGAGGCACTCTACCAGCTAGTTCATCCCAACACTCTGCCACCTTCATTGGGACGAAGATGTTTGTATTTGGGGGCCTTGGGGACAATGATGGGGCCAATAACAACATCAATGTGTTTGACACAGAGACCAACTGCTGGCTGAGCACAACTTCTGCTCAGCTTCTTCCAGAAGGACGTTGTGGCCATGCAGCCTTTGCCTACAATGGAGAACTGTACATATTTGGTGGTTTCAACTATGCTCTGAGGCGGAGCTTCACTGATCTGTGGAAATTCAACCCAAACACCTTCTCCTGGAAGAAGGTTGCGGTCATGGGCAAGTTTTGGGATTGTGTGTGTTGCAGTTACTGTTGCATGGAAGATTGTATCATCCTCTTTGGATACACAGACCAAACACAGCCCATCTTACAGATCTTAGAGCTCAGTCCTAGCCTGAAGACCTTATGCAAGCTAGCAGTTATTCAGTACGCTGTGGAGCAGTCGGGACTCCCACATGACATCAGGTGGGAACTGACAGCCATGACAGAAACAGAAGAAAGTATGTGAAGAATCACAGCCAGTGTGAGTAAGCGGTGCCTACTCTATTTGATGGGTATGAGCTGGCATTCAGGAAGTACTGCTCTATTTGATGTGTGGGCGCTGGTAATCAGGCGGTACTACTTCATTTGATGTGTAGTATTCAGGCGCCACCTCAAATAGAATAGTACTGCCCAGGGACATGCTGGGCCCCTGATTCAGCCCGGGAAAAAGAGTTGTAGAGTCCCTCATTGCGCGCTATAGAGAGATCTCTCTCTCTCTCTATAGCGCTGCTGCTACTCAAAGATTTGCCATTTCAGATCATGACAAGTGACAAGCCAGTGGGCCAATTACAGGAGTTATATTTCGTCATTGTCGGGTGGAAACCTTGTATGTCCAAAACCGTTTTAAAAATGATTTAAACTAGATCTGCTGTACTTTTGTGCAACGACCTCGTATGATGAAGCAGTGCTTTCTTTTGCGGAAAAAAAATATATATATAAATTTGAAACTTGGAGATACAAGGTTTCTGCCCGACAGTGACGGTTTACTTGGTTGCCCGCCCAGCCCCCAAAAAGGAACAAAGGCCGACATTTTATTTAAATGTTTTTCCTAATGGCCGGCCTGGACTGGCCGGGAATGAACCGGCCGTTCAGGAGTTGTCCCGGTTTTCCCAATGGCCAGCACGTCCCAGGTACTGCCTGAATACCAGCGCCCACACATCAATTAGAGTAGTAGCAAGAGCACGTCCTATAAGTCCTGCCTTTTATAAAACAAAGATTGCTACACGTGTAGTTTGGTATGCTTCAGCGTTTCTACTACGGAACTGATCAAGGTGTCCAACTGTGTGGAAACGGATTGGATGAAGTTGTCAAAACTTCTGGAGGACTGAATGGAACATGACGTGAGTGAAGTAGCTGTGTTGTTTTCATACGTTCTCTCCATGGACCCTCGCTAACAACCAGGAGTGAAGTAGCTGTGTTGTTTTCATACGCTCTCTCCATGGACCCTCGCTAACATGACGTGAGTGAAGTAGCTGTGTTGTTTTCATACGTTCTCTCCATGGACCCTCGCTAACTACCAGGGTGTCGCACCAAATTCTGGGCCCTGGGTACAAGGATTCATTGCAGGCCCCCCGTGAATGTTCTTCATAGGGGGGAGAGGGTTTAACCCATTTAGAACACATTGTTATGCATTATTTTGTGCTTCAACTATTGAAAAATAGCAGATATACAAGCTCACAGACAGTGCTGCGCTGTGATCTTGTATTGGCCTATCTCAGTAACTCAGTCCCACAAACAAAAACATGAAAGGGCTCTATGCTGTATTTTAGTTTTTAGTTTTAATTATGTTTTGTAATAATAATCAAAATCAACAAAGTCACACACAAACATAAAAAATAGCAGATCTGCTACTCGTTTGCTATTTTTAAAAATATGAATCAAGAAAGTTTTGGACATAATTATGAGATTTCTCAGTAGACAACTTGAGCTGTCTTCTGTACCCTCCCCTGCTTAGTTGGGTATTTGTCTCCCCGGGTGGAGATAATGCTGAACCACACACTGCTCTGCTGTTGCACTTTTTATATTTTAACACTCCCAATTTAGTTGATTGAATTTGGTTCATCTGCTAAAAAAGCCCAATGTGCATCCTGCCCACCCAATCAAAAGTTAGCACACCCCCTTCCCTTCTTTTTTTATCCACAACTTTCCTAATCCCATCGTGCATTGCGCAGAAGTTGTATGGAGCTTCCGGCGTCGCAGCCGTGTGTGATCTACAAGCTCACAACGGTTGCATCTGCGACGCGACGTGAGCTTGTATGTCTGCTGTTGATCGTAAGTGTCCTACAGATAATGCTCCAGTACATTTTTGCGGAAACAGGTGGATAATTAAATTTTTTGTGGAATTATGGTATGAACAGAACTTGTTCTACCATGTGATGCAGTGGCCTGATGCAGGTGTAACATCTGTGGTGTTTGTATTGTGTGTTATGGGTAGAACGGTGCCAAAACCCATCGTTTTCTATGCATTTCGGGGGAATTTGAGCCCCTATTCATACATGTTGTACTACAGGCTAGATCCGGCCCTGCACCTTTGTATGCCAAAGTAGGGAATACATTAACAGGTTTGACATATATCACGCATATATTCTTGCAAATTGTTTTATTGAGTTTTTTTACAAAACACAAAAACAAACGCAATGACAACGATACAACTGCTAGACAAACCAGGTTTAAGAGCAGTAGAGAACCTGCCCATGAAAGACAGACTTGAATGACATGGAGACAAACATATACTCTGAAATAACCGCTAAAACAGTGAAAATTGCTAATCTAAAAGCTCATAACACGACGCATTATGAGCTTGTAGACCTGCTATTTTCCGCATCGCCTCGAGTATAACGTAATTATACCCCGAGTGAACATTGACATTGGAAATTCTCGCTGAAATGTTTGCTTCTGCTTCGGTTCAATGTTCTTGCGTCAAAGACATGACCTTCAAATCTGCCCTAAAAACAAAAACAAACAACAAACTGCAGTGTATAGGCCTATGGGGAGAACATGGATATCGCCATGAGCAATAATGGTCAGCTTTTCCACTGAGGCCACAAATCAATAAACTACTTGGAGTTACAACACAGGGTCGGAAATCATACATAATGCATAAATGGAAGAACAGAAATGAACAGAAAGTTCAAGAAAAGGAACGCGTCTTGGGTTGCACTTCATATTTGGCAGCAAATTAGGCTGCTGGATATTATATTCTTGGCTCTCAATGTGATGCATTATATTTTAATGCATTTAGGAATTTTCAGGAAGATTTTAGGGTTAGGGATAGGGTTTAAGATTAGGCTTGGGCTTTTGGCTTTTGGCTTGAGTACTCAATATCAACAGAAAATGATCAATGAAATGGAGTACCAGTAAGTGTGTGAGTAGCCTATAACCCTGGGATAGTGATTATTTTAAATCAGGAGAGAGAACTCATAGAGGATACAGGATTAACTAAAACTGCTCTCTGTCAAGGTGCCAACTTGCTCACCACTGGCATCACCCCTGGCAATGCCAGTGACTTCACCACTGGCATCACCAGTTATGCTGGTCGCTCATTGGCTGTTAATGATGACAAATGCTGGTCCCTGATTGGGCTACGGGCTTAAACAAAGAAGGACACCGAAATACATACACAGCCGAATGCAGTATTTGCGCGCTCGCCAGTAACAAGGGAAATTGGAAGTTATTAAACAAAATACGAGCAGACTCGCCCTTGCTGCCATGTTGGTTATCTTTCTGTTAGCGTTTAGACACAAACAGTGGAAGACAAAAATTTACACAGGTTAGAACACCTGCACAAATCTACGTTGTTACACATTAATGTCAACAGCCTGTGTTGTGTGTGACGTCAGACCAGAGTTCTTGTCAGTCCATATAAGATGATGTATCTAGAGTGAGACTGAGAGATACTGAAAGTGAAACTGGAGTGACACAGTCAGACAGACAGACAGACAGACAGACAGACAGACAGACAGACAGACAGACAGACAGACAGGCAGGCAGGCAGGCAGGCAGGCAGGCAGGGAGACAGACAGGCAGGGAGACAGACAGGCAGGGAGACAGGGAGAGTCAGATGTTTTCCTGGACGGTGTCCCTGAAAAGAGGACCAGTGTGTCCAAAAGGAGGACCAAAGACTTCCAGGCTTGCTTGTGTTGCTGTGCCAGTGGGGGACAAAGTGTTCTACTTTGGAGGGTTCTATAAAGGCACCACTCATTACAGTGATCAGATTGAGGTGCATGTCTTCAACACAGTGACTTTACGCTGGAGGAAGCCTCCCGTCTCTAATGGAAGAGGAGAATGTTCCCTTGAGGTTCCCTCCATCCGCTGGAACCACACAGCTGTACTGATAGAGGATATCATCTATATATGGGGAGGGATAGTGAACTGTAAGATAACAAAGGGAGACAGTGGCTGGATTAGAGTCAAAGAGGACAACATGGACAATGTTCTTTATGCATTTGATGTCGACACCTACAGATGGTTCAAGCCCGTGGTTTCTGGGACGGTTCCAGAGGGGAGGAACCGCCACTCAGCTTCCGTCTTGGGGAAAATTATGTTTATCTATGGAGGACAACTGGACTGGATGACTGGATTTACTAATGATATCTACAAGTTGGACACCGCCACAATGGTCTGGTCTTTAATTAACACCAGAGGCACTCTACCAGCTGGTTCAGTAGCTCACTCTGCCACCATCATTGGGACAAAGATGTTTGTGTTTGGGGGCTATGGGAACAATGATGAGGCCAATAACAACATCAATGTGTTTGACACAGAGACCAACTGCTGGCTGAGCACAACTTCTGCACAGCTCCTTCCAGAAGCGCGTCAGGGTCATGCAGCCTTTGCCTACAATGGAGAGCTGTACATATTTGGTGGCTTCAACTATGTTCTGAGGTGGAGCTTCACTGAACTGTGGAAATTCAATCCAAAACGCTTCTCCTGGAGGAAGGTTGAGGCCAAGGGGAAGGTCTGGGATTGTAGGTCTCGTAGGTATTGTTGCATGGAAGATCGTATCATCCTCTTTGGATCAAACCAAACACAAACCATCTTACAGTTCTTAGACTTCAGTCCTAGCCTGAAGACGCTATGCAAGCTAGCAGTTACTTACTACGGTGTGGAGCAGTCGGGACTCCCACACAACATCAAGTGGGAACTGACAGCCATGACAAATAAGAAACAGAAGTACGAGGAAAAGAAAGAAAACAAAGTGTCCGCAAAGAACCAACATACTTAAATAAACAAACCAACAAATAAATACACATACATAAGACACACACATAAATTCCCCAGACGATCTGCATAATTCAATTATCATGATGGGTTTGCAGAGGGGGAGCGCTTGTTTTGTTTCACAATCAGTCTTGGCTGTATAAAGAATGGTTTTACAACCATGACTCTTTTACATCACTGGCAACAAGACAGGTGTACAAGCAGTGAGGCTGTGAGACTGGTGGGGGGCTCCAAGCAATAACATAAATGCTCATCCGTCCCCGACAAGATGATTCCTCCTTTTGAGATAGTTGGACAATGGCTTTAAACATCTATCTAAGGGGTGTGTAGTGTTGTTCCAACACGCATTACGCCGTTCGTCTGACTCTCCCCATTACTGACCCTATGTTGAACCCTAATCCTAACTCTCCCCATTACTAACCCTATGTTTAACTCTAACCACAAGCGTAGCCACGCAGTCGGAGTAATGATGATGCTATCAGAAAATATGGGCTACATGGAAGAGATATATTTAATAAATGGTTGTTGTCAAGCACGGAATGAAACAACAACGTCTCTCTGTCTCATGTTATTGTTTCCTGATTTTACAGAGTACAGAGACTATCCAATAGAATATATCTGTATACATGGTCACCTGCTTTTCGGGACATGTAACATATGAATTTGGCCACAGACCCCCATCTCAAAATACTTAGTTCCAGGGACCCCCCCCACCCGAAGCAAAATTTTAGTTACAAATGTCCGCTTAAAAAATACATATATTCAAAGATTTGCGCACATTTTCACGACTTTTCAAAAATAGCAGATCTACCAGCTTGCAGCGTGGCACTCGGTGCCGCGCTGTGAGCTTGCATTTTTCAACAGCTAAAGTATAAAATAATTAAGGCTCCTCCACCTTGGGCCCTAGTAACTCAGTCCCACTCAGTCCCCCCCTTGACGCCCCTGTTCATCCATCAGCCTTCAGGTAGCGGGCGGCCCACTGCAGCATGCTGTCTGGGACTCTAAGGTGCCCTCCAGACTACAGGCGGTTGCCATCGGGGCTGCCGCTAGGATCAGCGGTGGCCGCACCGCGGTGAGACACAAGCACACTCGCTCAGTGAGTAAACGCTGCGCGGTATTTCACAAAGATGAACACAATCCATCTCTCACCGCCCATGTACGCATGCACAAACGAGCACGCTCGCGGGGGATTTCACGGGACCGCGCCCGCTCGCCTCGCTGCCCCAAAACTTTGCTGCGCGGCTGAAAAAGCCGCCCGCCTCCCATTGAAAATGAATTGCTAGGAGGCGGTGACCGCGGTTAGTGTGGAACCCCCTTTTACCTGCTCAGGTCCAGCAGCAGCAGCTGTCCAGGGAATGGACTCAGTCTGTGGAGTAAAGATCCATAGAAAGGCCCTGCTGTACTTTCAGAAGTTGTACAAGTGGACAGGGGAGCCAGGCAGGGGCGACTGAGGATTCCTCCACTGGGTGTCTCGCTGCCCCCTTGTGGCGGTTCCTCCGGGAGCAGAAGGTGACACACAGGGACGTGGAAAGCCTCCTCAGACGTCTGTGCGACTCTGTGGGCTTCCCAGGAGGTGGGCGGGTCGCGCGAGGAGGTCTGCAGCGCTCTCACAACGTCTGCCTGTACGTCTCTCAGAGCGTCCTTATCCTAGGCCCCCAGCAGGTGGCACAATTCAAAGCCACACTGCTGGCTGTTCTTTCTGAGGGCCGCCACCGGGGGTGCTGCTGCGCCGCCGGCTCTCCAGCAGCCTCCAGGTCTTGTAGATCTGCTGTCTGACGGAGAACAGAGTGGTGCAGGGAGGGGGGCGGGGCTTAAAGTACAACTTTGTTTTTTTTACAACAAGGGTTCATATTTTATATTGTAATTAGATAAAAGAAAAAGTGAGTGTTAAAATGTTTTCATTGGCTTCATTCTTTTGTTTTATTGTGTTTACCATGCTAAAATGTGGGGCATGCGTACGCATGGGGGCATGCGTACAAGTGGCTAAATATGTCTTTTTAGACACAATGAGCCAGCAGTTTCTTTATTGCTATTTACAGTAACACTTCTAGCCCCCATAAGTCACACCCAGGTTGCGTTGTATCTTGGGAATGGGCTTATTCTGTGTAAAATGACATATTTAGCCACTTGTACGCATGCCCCCAAACCACTGAAATAAGAATTTCTAAAACAATAGAAAGAAGTAAATGAAATCATTTTAACACTCATCTTTTATATTCTTTAATTACAATCTAAATTATGAACCCTTGTTGTAAAAAACCTTTAAGCGACCCCACCGCTATGGTGGCCATCTTACTGACGGAGAGGAAGGACCTGCACCCAGGGACCTGTGTATTCATGTGGAAGTCCAGTGTTTAGACATCACCCAGGGACCTGTGTATTCATGTGGAAGTCCAGTGTTTAGACATCATCCAGGGACCTGTGTATTCATGTGGAAGTCCAGTGTAGGACATCACCCAGGGACCTGTGTATTCATGTGGAAGTCCAGTGTAGGACATCACCCAGGGACCTGTGTATTCATGTGGAAGTCCAGTGTTTAGGACATCACCCAGGGACCTGTGTATTCATGTGGAAGTCCAGTGTTTAGACATCACCCAGGGACCTGTGTATTCATGTGGAAGTCCAGTGTTTAGGACATCACCCAGGGACCTGTGTATTCATGTGGAAGTCCAGTGTTTAGACATCACCCAGGGACCTGTGTATTCATGTGGAAGTCCAGTGTTTAGACATCACCCAGGGACCTGTGTATTCATGTGGAAGTCCAGTGTTTAGACATCACCCAGGGACCTGTGTATTCATGTGGAAGTCCAGTGTTTAGACATCACCCAGGGACCTGTGTATTCATGTGGAAGTCCAGTGTTTAGACATCACCCAGGGACCTGTGTATTCATGTGGAAGTCCAGTGTTTAGACATCACCCAGGGACCTGTGTATTCATGTGGAAGTCCAGTGTAGGACATCACCCAGGGACCTGTGTATTCATGTGGAAGTCCAGTGTTTAGACATCACCCAGGGACCTGTGTATTCCTGTGGAAGTCCAGTGTTTAGACATCACCCAGGGACCTGTGTATTCATGTGGAAGTCCAGTGTGTAGACATCACCCAGGGACCTGTGTATTCATGTGGAAGTCCAGTGTTTAGACATCACCCAGGGACCTGTGTATTCATGTGGAAGTCCAGTGTTTAGACATCACCCAGGGACCTGTGTATTCATGTGGAAGTCCAGTGTAGGACATCACCCAGGGACCTGTGTATTCATGTGTGGGTGGGTGACGTGACGTAACGTTTTCGCTGTCCTCGGTGTCAAACATGTATAAATAAAAAATATATTTGTCAAAAACCTTCTGAATATTGTGCAGGACATTAAGCTTTATGTGAACTTACTCAAGATTAAAACATTTCATTCCTCATTTCTTCAGAATCTTCAACCAAACATGGCAAAACTCATATGGTGTGACTGTCCTGACCTTGTTTCTCAAAGTGGGAACTTGAATAAAACTAAGAAAAACAATTGCTAAAAATCATTTGAAAATGAATTTAGGCTAAAAAAAATGTCTATTTTGAGCCTATATCTTTTCAAAGACAAAGCATAATGTTTTCAGTCATTTCTGATCAAAAACATTTTGTCCCCCAACCCAAAATCATTTGGTGTGACACTAGTTTGGAAAAATTAAACAGGCAATTATTTGGACACCTATTGGCTAGAGAGGTCCTTCTTCTGTAAGGCTATTCAGCACTCCCAGCACAACTGCAAGACAGGTGTCTGAGGTGAGTTATGATTTTAACATTTTCATGAAATGCCATCTTGTTGAAACGTTGACAAACTCACCATTCTGGATGTCTTTTGGTGTGACACCTTTTCTTTAAAAAAAGCTTAAGTTATTTGAAGTTTTGGTCATATTTCCATGTAGATCTAGGCTGCTTTGTTATAGCTAGCATGCTGTTAGCATGCTAATGTGTACATAGTAGCCTCAAGGTAAACCTAAATGGAGAAAACAGTAATATGGTGTGACACTTAATCATATGGTGTGACATGTCTGCTTGTCACACCATATGACTTGACTGTCACACCATATGATTTATACTGTATTTAACTACAGATATAACAACAAATAACAAAGTTCCATGTTTCTTTTGTACATTTAAACATTTGTTTTAAACATTTTTACATAAAATGTAATTTAGCTTCATTCAGTGATACTTCAAATTCATCAGACAGAGCAGAAACCCCTTCACAGAAACCTTAACATATTGTTTCAATCTAAACAATATTTTCTCTTTGTCTTAAACTATACATTGCATTTTCTTTTGTCAGCTGGAAAATGACAAGTGCTGAGAGAACGAGAAAGTACAGGGAGAAACTAAACAATGACCCAGCAAGGAGAGAGGAGCCAAAGGGGCGAGACTGCATTTTCTACGAAGAGCAGGAGGTTGTCTGTGGCATAGCAGAACCGCAACAAGGCAGCCGGTTTGCTACCCTCACCAAATACGACTGGCTGATGTACAATACAGTCTAAATGTATAATCTAATCTGATCTAATACTTTTGTACTTTCACTCACTGGACTGGACAGTGGACAGTGTTAAGGTAGGACCCGAGACAAAACTAGCGAAAATAGCTGATCTACAAGCTCTCAACACGTTGTGCTGCGAGAGCTTGTAGATCAGCTATTTTCGGAGTTGCGCAACCCAGCACTCTTTAGCTAGTGGAGATGTGGTGTAATGTCATGATTCCTAATTACATTTGTTCAACACAAAATGCTGTGTTCAAGTTCAGGAGACTTCGGAAAAAAGCAATTTACCTGAATGCTGAGTTCTGTTTCCACTAATTGGTGTTAATAAAATGTTGCCTTCAATGCCTTGGCTCCAAGTGTGGCTATGCGCCTTATTGTCCCTTTAGGATCCTTCTGCCGTGGGCCGGCAGAAGACTTAGGTGTGCCTAGCATTCCTGTGCACATCCTCATCATCCATCTACTACTACAATTCTTTCTTATCCCATGTTAAAGCCCTACAATAATATCCTGTTCAGAAATATTAAGGCCATGTTATCCTGGGTAATTGTTTAATCAATCAGTAGTTCAGTTCAGTACTCACTAATAGGTAGGTTAAAACACAGTTTGCTTTGACACATGAAGATATGATCATACGGTGTGACACTAAATCATTTGGTGTGACATTCCAAATAGTGAGAAATCATACCTTTATTAATGATTAAACCAAAAAAATGTTTATGGATTACATAGAGAATATTATCAGGAAGAGTCACAAATATTTGTGTAATTTTAGAGAAAGTTTTTACAGAATACATTTAAAATATGTTGTAAGATCATGAACATGGGCCTCACACAGAGTGTCGATTATGAAAAAAATATACAGATATAATTAATTTTCAAAAAACTATAGTGGATCACTGGTTAGTTATGATAAAGGACTTTGATAAAGTGAGTAACTTAAGAAAGATGTACTCCATTTTCATTTTATGAACAATTATTTTCATGTCACACCATATGACGATTTTAGGCACAAGTACAACAAACTGCTGAATAAAGTCTGATTCCAATAAAATATCTAAAAACAAAATGTATTTCCATAAGGTTGAGAGTGAGTAGAACAAAAGTAAATAACTTTTATGCCTGCAATTTAAAGTTTTTTTAAAAACACATTTTTTGGGGCGTCACGTCACTGACCCGTGTAAGTCCAGTGTTTAGACATCACCCAGGGACCTGTGTATTCATGTGGAAGTCCAGTGTGTAGACATCACCCAGGGACCTGTGTATTCATGTGGAAGTCCAGTGTTTAGACATCACCCAGGGACCTGTGTATTCATGTGGAAGTCCAGTGTAGGACATCACCCAGGGACCTGTGTATTCATGTGGAAGTCCAGTGTAGGACATCACCCAGGGACCTGTGTATTCATGTGGAAGTCCAGTGTTTAGACATCACCCAGGGACCTGTGTATTCATGTGGAAGTCCAGTGTAGGACATCACCCAGGGACCTGTGTATTCATGTGGAAGTCCAGTGTTTAGACATCACCCAGGGACCTGTGTATTCATGTGGAAGTCCAGTGTAGGACATCACACAGGGACCTGTGTATTCATGTGGAAGTCCAGTGTAGGACATCACCCAGGGACCTGTGTATTCATGTGGAAGTCCAATGTTTAGACATCACCCAGGGACCTGTGTATTCATGTGGAAGTCCAGTGTTTAGACATCACCCAGGGACCTGTGTATTCATGTGGAAGTCCAGTGTTTAGACATCACCCAGGGACCTGTGTATTCATGTGGAAGTCCAGTGTTTAGACATCACCCAGGGACCTGTGTATTCATGTGGAAGTCCAGTGTTTAGACATCACCCAGGGACCTGTGTATTCATGTGGAAGTCCAGTGTTTAGACATCACCCAGGGACCTGTGTATTCATGTGGACGTCCAGTGTAGGACATCACCCAGGGACCTGTGTATTCATGTGGAAGTCCAGTGTTTAGACATCACCCAGGGACCTGTGTATTCATGTGGAAGTCCAGTAGGACATCACCCAGGGACCTGTGTATTCATGTGGAAGTCCAGTGTTTAGACATCACCCAGGGACCTGTGTATTCATGTGGAAGTCCAGTGTTTAGACATCACCCAGGGACCTGTGTATTCATGAGGAAGTCCAGTGTTTAGACATCACCCAGGGACCTGTGTATTCATGTGGAAGTCCAGTGTTTAGACATCACCCAGGGACCTGTGTATTCATGTGGAAGTCCAGTGTAGGACATCACCCAGGGACCTGTGTATTCATGTGGAAGTCCAGTGTTTAGACATCACCCAGGGACCTGTGTATTCCTGTGGAAGTCCAGTGTTTAGACATCACCCAGGGACCTGTGTATTCATGTGGAAGTCCAGTGTGTAGACATCACCCAGGGACCTGTGTATTCATGTGGAAGTCCAGTGTTTAGACATCACCCAGGGACCTGTGTATTCATGTGGAAGTCCAGTGTTTAGACATCACCCAGGGACCTGTGTATTCATGTGGAAGTCCAGTGTAGGACATCACCCAGGGACCTGTGTATTCATGTGTAAGTCCAGTGTTTAGACATCACCCAGGGACCTGTGTATTCATGTGGAAGTCCAGTGTGTAGACATCACCCAGGGACCTGTGTATTCATGTGGAAGTCCAGTGTTTAGACATCACCCAGGGACCTGTGTATTAATGTGGAAGTCCAGTGTAGGACATCACCCAGGGACCTGTGTATTCATGTGGAAGTCCAGTGTAGGACATCACCCAGGGACCTGTGTATTCATGTGGAAGTCCAGTGTTTAGACATCACCCAGGGACCTGTGTATTCATGTGGAAGTCCAGTGTAGGACATCACCCAGGGACCTGTGTATTCATGTGGAAGTCCAGTGTTTAGACATCACCCAGGGACCTGTGTATTCATGTGGAAGTCCAGTGTAGGACATCACACAGGGACCTGTGTATTCATGTGGAAGTCCAGTGTAGGACATCACCCAGGGACCTGTGTATTCATGTGGAAGTCCAATGTTTAGACATCACCCAGGGACCTGTGTATTCATGTGGAAGTCCAGTGTTTAGACATCACCCAGGGACCTGTGTATTCATGTGGAAGTCCAGTGTTTAGACATCACCCAGGGACCTGTGTATTCATGTGGAAGTCCAGTGTTTAGACATCACCCAGGGACCTGTGTATTCATGTGGAAGTCCAGTGTTTAGACATCACCCAGGGACCTGTGTATTCATGTGGAAGTCCAGTGTTTAGACATCACCCAGGGACCTGTGTATTCATGTGGACGTCCAGTGTAGGACATCACCCAGGGACCTGTGTATTCATGTGGAAGTCCAGTGTTTAGACATCACCCAGGGACCTGTGTATTCATGTGGAAGTCCAGTAGGACATCACCCAGGGACCTGTGTATTCATGTGGAAGTCCAGTGTGTAGGACCAGGGGCGTCACACCAAATTCTGGGCCCTGGGTACAAGGATTCACTGCGGGCCCCCCATGAATGTTAACTATTGAAAAATAGCAGATATACAAGCTCACAGCGCGGCACCGAGTGCCGCGCTGCGAGCTGGTATATCTGCTATTTTTGAAAAATCGTGAAAATATGTGCAAGAAACCTATGTCAAGGACCCCCAAGAATAAGATGATACGTATTCGGCCACAGACCCCGATCTCAAAATATTTAGTTCCAGGGACCCCCAGAAGCAAAATTTGAGTTCGAAATGTTCGTTTAAAAAATACATAATGTTCAAAGATTTTCACACATTTTCACAACTTTTCAAAAATAGCAGATCTACAAGCTCGCAGCGCGGCACTCGGTGCCGCGCTGTGAGCTTGTATATCTGCTATTTTTCAATAGATAAAGTTATTAGGGCCCCTGTGTAGGACATCACCCAGGGACCTGTGTATTCATGTGGAAGTCCAGTGTTTAGGACATCACCCAGAGACCTGTGTATTCATGTGGAAGTCCAGTGTTTAGACATCACCCAGGGACCTGTGTATTCATGTGGAAGTCCAGTGTTTAGACATCACCCAGGGACCTGTGTATTCATGTGTAAGTCCAGTGTTTAGACATCACCCAGGGACCTGTGTATTCATGTGGAAGTCCAGTGTTTAGACATCACCCAGGGACCTGTGTATTCATGTGGAAGTCCAGTGTTTAGACATCACCCAGGGACCTGTGTATTCATGTGGAAGTCCAGTGTTTAGGACATCACCCAGAGACCTGTGTATTCATGTGTAAGTCCAGTGTGTAGACATCACCTGTGTATTCATGTGTAAGTCCAGTGTGTAGACATCACCCAGGGACCTGTGTATTCATGTGGACGTCCAGTGTTAGGACATCACCCAGGGACCTGTGTATTCATGTGGACGTCCAGTGTTAGGACATCACCCAGGGACCTGTGTATTCATGTAGAAGTCCAGTGTTAGGACATCACCCAGGGACCTGTGTATTCATGTGGACGTCCAGTGTTAGGACATCACCCAGGGACCTGTGTATTCATGTGGAAGTCCAGTGTTAGGACATCACCCAGGGACCTGTGTATTCATGTAGAAGTCCAGTGTGTAGGACATCACCCAGGGACCTGTGTATTCATGTGGAAGTCCAGTTTAGGACATCACCCAGGGACCTGTGTATTCATGTGGACGTCCAGTGTAGGACATCACCCAGGGACCTGTGTATTCATGTGGAAGTCCAGTGTGTAGGACATCACCCAGGGACCTGTGTATTCATGTGGAAGTCCAGTGTGTAGGACATCACCCAGGGACCTGTGTATTCATGTGGAAGTCCAGTGTTTAGGACATCACCCAGGGACCTGTGTATTCATGTGGAAGTCCAGTGAGTAGGACATCAGGTGCACCGTAGTGTCCATCAGGCCAGAGGAACACTCTCTGTCCTCTCTGTCCAGGAGGTCCTCTCTGGCAGACGCCGTTAGAACAGCCGCTATCTGGACTCGTCCGTCAGACAGGAAGATCAGCTCGGTGGTTCCCTGCTGCGCTGCCTGGGCCTCAGAGGCTGACATCTCTCCTAACCCCACCACATGAGCTTTGAGCCGTCGTGTGTCATTCTGCTGCTGTGTTCCATCTCCATAGCCGAGGATCACCCTTTCTGTCCACATGGATCCAGTTTGGACATTTCTAGGCCTTTTGCAGAATCACCCTTAGTAAGTTGTAGGTGAATGCCTTCCTTTCCCAAACAGAGTATAGATGTCAGCACTTTGAATATGTTCTTCTGGTCTTTCTGCAGGTGCTTTTTGAGAGTAAAAAACTAAAACAGAAGAAGAAGAAGACATGTGTGACATGCATGATCTGGGCAGATTGCCCCAGGAAATGTGCCAATCTCAACCCAAAACAACGGTAAGTGTGTGAGTAGCCTGTAGCCTATAACCCTGGGATACTGATTATTTTAAAACAGGAGAGAGAACTCATAGAGGACACAGGATTAACTAAAACTGCTCTCTGTCGAGGTGCCAACTTGCTCACCACTGGCATCACCCCTGGCAATGCCAGTGACTTCACCACTGGCATCACCAGGAATGCTGGTCGCTCATTGGCTGTTAATGATGACAAATGCTGGTCCCTGATTGGGCTACGGGCTTAAACAAAGAAGTACGCTGAAATGCATACACAGCCGAATGCAGTATTTGCGCGCTCGCCAGTAACAAGGGAAATTGGAAGTTATTAAACCAAATATGAGCAGACTCGCCCTTGCTGCCATGTTGGTTATCTTTCTGTTAGCGTTTAGACACAAACAGTGGAAGACAAAAATGTACACAGGTTAGAACACCTGCACAAATCTACGTTGTTACACATTAATGTCAACAGCCTGTGTTGTTTGTGACATCAGACCAGAGTTCTAATCAGTCCATATAAGATGATGATATGTACATATAAGATGATTTATCTAGAGTGAGACTGAGAGATACTGAAAGTGACACAGTCAGACAGACGAAGACACTAAAGACAGCCTGACAGCCAGACAGACAGCCAGACAGACAGCCAGACAGACAGACAGCCAGACAGACAGCCAGACAGACAGCCAGACAGACAGACAGACAGACAGACAGACAGACAGACAGACAGACAGACAGACAGACAGACAAATAGGGAGACAGCCAGACAGCCAGACAGCCAGACGGACAGGGAGACAGGGAGACAGGGAGAGACAGATGTTTTCCTGGACGGTGTCCCTGAAAAGAGGACCAGTGTGTCCAAAAGGAGGACCAAAGACTTCCTGGCTTGCTTGTGTTGCTGTGCCAGTGGGGGACAAAATGTTCTACTTTGGAGGGTTCTATAAAGGCACCACTCATTACAGTGATCAGATTGAGGTGCATGTCTTCAACACAGTGACTTTACGCTTTACGCCACCCATCTCAAATGGAAGAGGACAATGTTCCCTTGAGGTTCCCTCCATGCGCTGGTTCCACACAGCTGTACTGATAGAGGATATCATCTATATATGGGGAGGGATAGTGAACTGTAAGATAACAAAGGGAGACAGTGGCTGGATTACCATCAAAGGGGACAACATGGACAATGTTCTTTATGCATTTGATGTCGACACACAGCGATGGTTCAAGCCTGCGATTTCTGGGACGGTTCCAGAGGGGAGGAGACGCCACTCAGCCTGCGTCTTGGGGAAGATCATGTTTATCTATGGAGGGAAACAGCTGACTGGATTTACTAATGACATCAACAAGTTGGACACCGCCACAATGGTCTGGACTTTAATTAACACTAGAGGCACTCTACCAGCTGATTCATCCCAACACTCTGCCACATTCATTGGGACAAAGATGTTTGTATTTGGGGGCAGTGGGGGCCAGAGAAAATACAACAACATCAGAGTGTTTGACACAGAGACCAACTGCTGGCTAAGCATACCCTCTGCACAGCTTCTTCCAGAAGGTGTTTGGGGGCATGCAGCCTTTGCCTACAATGGAGAGCTGTACATATATGGTGGCATCAACTCTGCTCTGAAGCGGAACCTCTGTGATCTGTGGAAATTCAACCCAAACACCTTCTCCTGGAAGAAGGTTACGGTCATGGGGAAGGTTTGGGATTGTGTGTGTTGCAGGTACTGTTGCATGGAAGATCGTATCATCGTCTTTGGATATGCAGACCAAACACAGCCCATCTTACAGATCTTAGACTTCAGTCCTCTCCTGAAGACGCTATGCAAGCTAGCAGTTATTCAGTACGCTGTGGAGCAGTCGGGACTCCCACATGACATCCGGTGGGAACTGGCAGCCATGACAAATAAAATAACAGAAGTATGAGGAAAAGAAAGAAAAACAAAGTGTCCACAAAGAACCAACATACTTAAATAAACAAACCAACAAATAAATGCACATACATAAGACACAGACATGAATTTCCCAGACGATCTGCATAATATAATTATCATGATCAGCTTGCAGAGGGGGAGCGCTTGTTTTGTTTCACTCTCAGTCTTGGCTGTATAAAGAATAGTTTTACAACCATGACTCTTTTACATCACTGGCAACAAGACAGGTGTACCAGCAGTGAAGCTGTGAGACTGGTGGGGTGGGGGGGCCCCAAGCAATAACATAAATGCTCATCCGTCCCCGACAAGATGATTCCTCCTTTTGAGATGGTTGGACAATGGCTTTACACATCTATCTAAGGGGTGTGTAGTGTTGTTCCAACATGCATTACTCCGTTCGTCCGACTCTCCCCATTACTGACCCTATGTTGAACCCTAATCCTAACTCTCCCCATTACTAGCCCTATGTTTAACTCTAACCACAAGCGTAGCCACGCAGTCGGAGTAATGATGATTCTATCAGAAAATATGGGCTACATGGAAGAGATGTATTTAATAAATGGTTGTTGTCAAGCACTGAATGAAACAACAACGTCTCTCTGTCTCATGTTATTGTTTCCTGATTTTACAGAGTACAGAGAGTATCCAATCGAATATATCTGTATACATGGTCACCTCCTTTTTGGGACCTGTAACCAGTGTTGGGCAAGTTACTTTAAAAAAGTAACTTATTACTTTTACTAGTTACTGCTCTGAACAAGTAACTTGTTACGTTACTAGTTACTAAATTATAAAAGTAACTAGTTACTAGTTACCTTACTTTACTTTAAAAAATATATATAATCAAAACGAAACATTCTGGAAAAAGTTAGTTACACTTTTTTTTCTTTTTTTTAGGGGGCTTCAATAATGACCTTATAACGAAAAAAGACAACTCCCTGTCATTTTTAGCAATTATGCATAGAAATGTAGTGGAACAATAAAGCTAAAGATATGTTTAGAAATGTTGACAGGCATATATTCATTGTAGCCTTTTTCAAACCAAGTTGTGCACTTATCGTAGTGCTGTGCAACACTGACTAGTTCTCTGAAGACAACAGACTCAAGGGTTGCAATGGAAAGCATCATTGATCGAGCATGTTTCATATCTAGCTAGCACTTGCATTACGTGGCTTGGCAATCAATCTGTTTGGTTCACTCTGGGTGACATGCTGTGGCGATTTTGGTGGAGTAGATTTTAGCGACATTTATCTCCACAAAGTTAAAGTAATGTTTCCAAGTTGCAAAGCTGCTGTTGTGTCGAGCTCTCGCCAGAATTTGGAGACACGAGAACTCTCCTCTCCGTCTCTCTTCACTGTTTATGTGACAATGTGTGTGCTTTGGCTTGCAGTTGTGTGTATTTTTTAAGACCCGCCCAAGTCCGTCTCTGATTGGCTTAGCCTGAAGCTTTAAGCTATGTCAACCAATCATTGCTCCTCTACAGCGCATCATGTTAGTGTGCGAGGCCAGGCACGTCTTTCACTTGACTATGAGAGTTACCACAGACAGGCAGAGGCAGTTTATGACAGGCAGCAGACAGGGAAGCTCCGCTCTGCTGCCGCTCTCAGTCTGCTCTCCCTGCGGAGTGAAACAGTTCATTTGGACCACAGAAAGTAACAAGCAACTAGACACTTTACACCACAGTAACTAAAACGGCGTTATGGAATGGGAAAGGTAACGAGTTACGCCATTAGTTACCGAAAAAAGTAGTTTTGTTACGTAACGCCGTTACAAGTAACGCCGTTCTTCCCAAACATTTTTGTTACAAATGTCCGCTTAAAAAAATACATATATTCAAAGATTTGCACACATTTTCACGACTTTTCAAAAATAGCAGATCTACAAGCTTGCAGCGCGGCACTCGGTGCTGCGCTGTGAGCTTGTATGTCTGCTATTTTTCAACAGCTAAAGTATAAAATAATTAAGGCTCCTCCACCTTGGGCCCTAGAAACTCAGTCCCACTCAGTCCCCCCCTTGACACCATCAGCCTGCAGGTAGTGGGCGGCCCACTGCAGCATGCTGTCTGGGACTCTAAGGTTCCCTCCAGACTACAGGCGGTTGCCATCGGGGCTGCCGCTAGGATCAGCGGTGGCCGCACCGCGGTGAGACACAAACACACTCGCTCAGTGAGTAAACGCCGCGCGGTATTTCACAAAGATGAACACAATCCATCTCTCACCGCCCGCGTACGCATGCACAAACGAGCACGCTCGCGGGGGATTTCACGGGGCCGTGCCCGCTCGCCTCACCACCCGAAAACTTTGCTGCGCGGCTGAAAAAGCTGCCCGCCTCCCATTGAAAATGAATTGCTAGGAGGCGGTGACCGCGGTTAGTGTGGAACCCCCTTTTACTTGCTCCGGTCCAGCAGCAGCAGCAGCTGTCCCGGTCCGGGTTCATAAGCGTACTGGAACGGCCTGCCGTGGCGGTGAACATGGTGAGAGGTGGACTCGGCGGCCTTCACCGTGGGCTGGGTCTGCTCAGGGTCAGCACCTCCTCCTGACCACCTCCTGCTGCCTGCCCAACAGCCATTATTATTCTCGATTTTTATAAATGATCTTCCTTTAGTTTTACATAAAGCTCAAATCTCAATGTATGCAGATGACTCGACCATATATGCAGCAGGATCTACGTCGGATGAAATTAATTATATTCTGGAAAATGAATTAAAGTCAGTAATAGAATGGGTAAAGAATAATAAACTTGTACTTAATGTCGGAAAGACAAAATCTATATTATTGGGATCAAAACACATGATGAAAGCTGAACCGAAATTGAATTTAAGTATAAACAATGTACCCATTGACCAGGTAAAGGAGACTAAATTGCTAGGTATTACTTTCGATCATACCTTATCATGGTCCCATCAAGTGGATAATGTTGTGAGTAAAATGGGAAGGGCTGTCTCAGTGACGAGAAGAATTTCTAGTGGTTTGCCAACAGATGTTATTAGACAAGTCTTAAATGCTTTAGTTCTCTCCCAGTTGGACTATTGTTTTGTTATTTGGTCAAGTGCCTCAATGAAGGATATGGGGAAATTGCAGGTTGTTCAAAATAGAGCGGCACGTTGTGCTTTAAATTGCTCATACAGAACGAATGTACAAGACATGCATGACAGGCTGAGATGGTTGACTGTTAGTCAAAGGTCAACTTATTTCCTATTGAACTTCATTAGAAGCATAAAATGTACACAGTCACCAAAAATATTATATAAAAGCTTATTAAAACATTGTGCTAATCATGAGTATCAAACAAGACATGCAATAGAAGGTAGGTTTAATTTACCTACAGTGAAAAGCTCTGTTATACAGAAAACTGTTATGTATAGATCTATTGTAAGTTGGAATTTACTGCCAGTTTATATTATTGAAGCGAATACTAAAGAGGGGTTTAAAAGGATGGTAAAACAGTATATATCAATTTTTCATGAGAATGTATGATGATCTACTTCTGCATTGTCTGTTCTGTTTAAGCTCTTTTCTGGGCAACTTGCATTTTCCTCATCTGATCTATGTGATGATATGATTATTTGGCCCATTCAGGCTGGGAACACATTTTGCTGTTTGGGAGGGGCTTACAGTACATGTACAGTATGTAGCAACATATTTGTTTTGTAGGCTAGTTTCTGATTTAGCCCTATTCTATAGGTTAGGTCTAAATGGGTTAAGGGGAAAAAAAAAAAAAAACCCTTATAGGTAACCATTTATCTTGAAATGTACAATATTGTGAATTGATTTTCAAAAGTGGACTTCTAAACTTTTGTAAGTGAACTATTGTCTGTCTGTCTGTCTTATCTGTTGTATTGTATTCTGTAAGGTGTTGTACATGATGTATGTACTGGATGTGTGACGGACCCCAGGAAGAATAGCCATGCTTAGGCAAGTGCTAATGGGGATCCATAATAAAGTAAAGTAAGTAAAGCCATGAGGGAAGACTCCTCCTCTTTTTACACAACTGCCTGTGGGAGGCGTGGACCTCCTCTTCCTCTTCCTCCTCACAGGAAGGAGACGCGTCTGCGTCGCAGTGATGAAGCTTCCTCTTCCGTTTCCTCCCTTGCACCTCCTCCTGACGTGTCCCCGTTAAAGACTCCACCGCCACACAGGGCTGCGTGTCTTCTTGACCTGACAGCGGGAGAGGGTGTGGGGAGATCTGATAACAGATCTGAGAACAGCCGTTCTTTGGCGTGAGGGAATGGACTCAGTCTGTGGAGTAAAGATCCATAGAAAGGCCCTGCTGTACTTTCAGAAGTTGTAGAGGTGGACAGGGGAGCCAGGCAGGGGCGACTGAGGATTCCTCCACTGGGTGTCTCGCTGCCCCCTTGTGGCGGTTCCTCCGGGAGCAGAAGGTGACACACAGGGACGTGGAAAGCCTCCTCAGACTTCTGTGCGACTCTGTGGGTTTCCTAGGAGGTGGGCGGGTCGCGTGAGGAGGTCTGCAGCGCTCTCACAACGTCTGCCTGTACGTCTCTCAGAGCGTCCTTATCCCAGGCCCCCAGCAGGTGGCACAATTCGAAGCCACACTGCCACACCGCTGCTGGCTGTTCTTTCTGAGGGCCGCCACCGGGGGAGGGGGGGGGGGGGGGGGGTGCTGCGCCGCTGGCTCTCCAGCAGCCTCCAGGACTTGTAGATCTGCTGTCTGACGGAGAACAGAGTGGTGCAGGGAGGGGGGGCGGGGCTTAAGCGACCCCGCCGCTACGGCGGCCATCTTACTGACGGAGAGGAAGAACCTGCACCCAGGGACCTGTGTATTCATGTGGAAGTCCAGTGTTTAGACATCACCCAGGGACCTGTGTATTCATGTGGAAGTCCAGTGTGGGACATCACCCAGGGACCTGTGTATTCATGTGGAAGTTCAGTGTTAGGACATCACCCAGGGACCTGTGTATTCATGTGGAAGTCCAGTGTTTAGACATCACCCAGGGACCTGTGTATTCATGTGGAAGTCCAGTGTTTAGACATCACCCAGGGACCTGTGTATTCATGTGGAAGTCCAGTGTTTAGACATCACCCAGGGACCTGTGTATTCATGTGGAAGTCCAGTGTGTAGACATCACCCAGGGACCTGTGTATTCATGTGGAAGTCCAGTGTAGGACATCACCCAGGGACCTGTGTATTCATGTGGAAGTCCAGTGTTTAGACATCACCCAGGGACCTGTGTATTCATGTGGAAGTCCAGTGTGTAGACATCACCCAGGGACCTGTGTATTCATGTGGAAGTCCAGTGTTTAGACATCACCCAGGGACCTGTGTATTCATGTGGAAGTCCAGTAGGACATCACCCAGGGACCTGTGTATTCATGTGGAAGTCCAGTGTGTAGGACCAGGGGCGTCACACCAAATTCTGGGCCCTGGGTACAAGGATTCACTGCGGGCCTCCCATGAATGTTAACTATTGAAAAATAGCAGATATACAAGCTCACAGCGCGGCGCCGCGCTGCGAGCTTGTATACCTGCTATTTTTGAAAAATCGTGAAAATATGTGCAAGAAACCTATGTCAAGGACCCCCAAGATGATACGTATTCGGCCACGGACCCCGATCTCAAAATATTTAGTTCCAGGGACCCCCAGAAGCAAAATTTGAGTTCGAAATGTTCGTTTAAAAAATACATAATATTCAAAGATTTTCACACATTTTCACAACTTTTCAAAAATAGCAGATCTACAAGCTCGCAGCGCGGCACTCGGTGCCGCGCTGTGAGCTTGTATATCTGCTATTTTTCAATAGATAAAGTTATTAGGGCCCTGTGTAGGACATCACCCAGAGACCTGTGTATTCATGTGGAAGTCCAGTGTTTAGACATCACCCAGGGACCTGTGTATTCATGTGGAAGTCCAGTGTTTAGACATCACCCAGGGACCTGTGTATTCATGTGGAAGTCCAGTGTAGGACATCACCCAGGGACCTGTGTATTCATGTGGAAGTCCAGTGAGTAGGACATCACCCAGGGACCTGTGTATTCATGTGGAAGTCCAGTGTTTAGACATCACCCAGGGACCTGTGTATTCATGTGGAAGTCCAGTGAGTAGGACATCACCCAGGGACCTGTGTATTCATTTGGACGTCCAGTGTGTAGACATCACCCAGGGACCTGTGTATTCATGTGGAAGTCCAGTGTTAGGACATCACCCAGGGACCTGTGTATTCATGTGGACGTCCAGTGTAGGACATCACCCAGGGACCTGTGTATTCATGTGGAAGTCCAGTGTTTAGACATCACCCAGGGACCTGTGTATTCATGTGGAAGTCCAATGTTTAGACATCACCCAGGGACCTGTGTATTCATGTGGACGTCCAGTGTAGGACATCACCCAGGGACCTGTGTATTCATGTGGAAGTCCAGTGTTTAGACATCACCCAGGGACCTGTGTATTCATGTGGACGTCCAGTGTAGGACATCACCCAGGGACCTGTGTATTCATGTGGAAGTCCAGTGTAGGACATCACCCAGGGACCTGTGTATTCATGTGGAAGTCCAGTGTGTAGGACATCACCCAGGGACCTGTGTATTCATGTGGAAGTCCAGTGTTTAGACATCACCCAGGGACCTGTGTATTCATGTGGACGTCCAGTGTAGGACATCACCCAGGGACCTGTGTATTCATGTGGACGTCCAGTGTAGGACATCACCCAGGGACCTGTGTATTCATGTGGAAGTCCAGTGTGTAGACATCACCCAGGGACCTGTGTATTCATGTGGAAGTCCAGTGTTTAGACATCACCCAGGGACCTGTGTATTCATGTGGAAGTCCAGTGTGTAGACATCACCCAGGGACCTGTGTATTCATGTGGAAGTCCAGTGTGTAGACATCACCCAGGGACCTGTGTATTCATGTGGAAGTCCAGTGTGTAGACATCACCCAGGGACCTGTGTATTCATGTGGACGTCCAGTGTAGGACATCACCCAGGGACCTGTGTATTCATGTGGAAGTCCAGTGTAGGACATCACCCAGGGACCTGTGTATTCATGTGGAAGTCCAGTGTTTAGACATCACCCAGGGACCTGTGTATTCATGTGGACGTCCAGTGTAGGACATCACCCAGGGACCTGTGTATTCATGTGGAAGTCCAGTGTGTAGGACATCACCCAGAGAACTGTGTATTCATGTGGAAGTCCAGTGTGTAGGACATCACCCAGGGACCTGTGTATTCATGTGGAAGTCCAGTGTTTAGACATCACCCAGGGACCTGTGTATTCATGTGGAAGTCCAGTGTTTAGACATCACCCAGGGACCTGTGTATTCATGTGGAAGTCCAGTGTGTAGGACCAGGGGCGTCACACCAAATTCTGGGCCCTGGGTACAAGGATTCACTGCGGGCCCCCCATGAATGTTAACTATTGAAAAATAGCAGATATACAAGCTCACAGCGCGGCACCGAGTGCCGCGCTGCGAGCTTGTATATCTGCTATTTTTGAAAAATCGTGAAAATATGTGCAAGAAACCTATGTCAAGGACCCCCAAGATGATACGTATTCGGCCACGGACCCCGATCTCAAAATATTTAGTTCCAGGGACCCCCAGAAGCAAAATTTGAGTTTGAAGTGTTCGTTTAAAAAATACATAATATTCAAAGATTTTCACACATTTTCACAACTTTTCAAAAATAGCAGATCTACAAGCTCGCAGCGCGGCACTCGGTGCCGCGCTGTGAGCTTGTATATCTGCTATTTTTCAATAGATAATGTTATTAGGGCCCCTGTGTAGGACATCACCCAGGGACCTGTGTATTCATGTGGAAGTCCAGTGTGTAGACATCACCCAGGGACCTGTGTATTCATGTGGAAGTCCAGTGTGTAGGACATCAGGAGCACCGTAGTGTCCATCAGGCCAGAGGAACACTCTCTGTCCTCTCTGTCCAGGAGATCCTCTCTGGCAGACGCCGTTAGAACAGCCGCTATCTGGACTCGTCCGTCAGACAGGAAGATCAGCTCGGTGGTTCCCTGCTGCGCTGCCTGGGCCTCAGAGGCTGACATCTCTCCTAACCCCACCACATGAGCTTTGAGCCGTCGTGTGTCATTCTGCTGCTGTGTTCCATCTCCATAGCCGAGGATCACCCTTTCTGTCCATGGATCCAGTTTGGACATTTCTAGGCCTTTTGCAGAATCACCCTTAGTAAGTTGTAGGTGAATGCCTTCCTTTCCCAAACAGAGTATAGATGTCAGCACTTTGAATATGTTCTTCTGGTCTTTCTGCAGGTGCTTTTTGAGAGTAAAAAACTAAAACAGAAGAAATACTGAAAGTGACACAGGAGTGACACAGTCAGACAGGCGAAGACACGAAAGAGACCAACAACCAGACAGCCAGCCAGACAGGGAGACAGACAGACAGACAGACAGACAGACAGACAGACAGACAGACAGACAGACAGACAGACAGGGAGACAGGGAGACAGGGAGACAGGGAGAGACAGATGTTTTCCTGGACGGTGTCCCTGAAAAGAGGACCAGTATGTCCAAAAGGAGGACTAAATACTTCCAAGCTTGCTTGTGTTGCTGTGCCAGTGGGGGACAAAGTGTTCTGCATTGGAGGGTTCTATGAAGGCACCACTCATTACAGTAATCAGATTGAGGTGCATGTCTTCAACACAGTGACTTTACGCTGGAGGAGGCCTCCCGTCTCAAATGGAAGAGGAGAATGTTCCCTTGAGGTTCCCTCCATGCGCTGGTTCCACACAGCTGTACTGATAGAAGACATCATCTATATATGGGGAGGGATAGTGAACTGTAAGATAACAAAGAGAGAGAGTGGCTGGATTACCGTCGAAGGGGACCACATGGACAATGTTCTTTATGCATTTGATGTCGACACCTACAGATGGTTCAAGCCTGTGATTTCTGGGACAGTTCCAGAGGGGAGGATACGCCACTCTGCCTCCGTCTTGGGGAAGATCATGTTCATCTATGGAGGACAACTGCTGACTGGATTTACTAATGACATCAACAGGTTGGACACCACCACAATGGTCTGGACTTTAATTAACACCAGAGGCACTCCACCAGCTAGTTCATCCCAACACTCTGCCACCTTCATTGGGACAAAGATGTTTGTATTCGGGGTTCTTGGGGAAAATAATGGGGCCAATAACAACATCAATGTGTTTGACACAGAGACCAACTGCTGGCTGAGCACAACTTCTGCTCAGCTTCTTCCAGAAGGACGTCATGGTCATGCAGCCTTTGCCTACAATGGAGAACTGTACATATTTGGTGGTTTCAACTATGCTCTGAGGCGGAGCTTCACTGATCTGTGGAAATTCAACCCAAACACCTTCTCCTGGAAGAAGGTTACGGTCATGGGCAAGTTTTGGGATTGTGTGTGTTGCAGTTACTGTTGCAAGGAAGATCGTATCATCATCTTTGGATACATAACCCATACACAGCCCATCTTACAGATCTTAGACTTCAGTCCTAGCCTGAAGACGTTATGCAAGCTAGCAGTTATTCAGTACGCTGTGGAGCAGTCGGGACTCCCACACGACATTAGGTGGGAACTGACAGCCATGACAGAAACAGAAGAAAGTATGTGAAGAATCACAGCCAGTGTGAGTAAGCGGTGCCTACTCTATTTGATGGGTATGAGCTGGCATTCAGGAAGTACTGCTCTATTTGATGTGTGGGCGCTGGTAATCAGGCGGTACTACTTCATTTGATGTGTAGTATTCAGGCGCCACCTCAAATAGAATAGTACTGCCCAGGGACATGCTGGGCCCCTGATTCAGCCTGGGAAAAAGAGTTGTAGAGTCCCTCATTGTGCGCTATAGAGATATCTCTCTCTCTCTCTCTATAGCGCTGCTGCTACTCAAAGATTTGCCATTTCATATCATGACAAGTGACAAGCCAGTGGGCCAATTACAGGAGTTATATTTCGTCATTGTCGGGTGGAAACCTTGTATGTCCAAAACCGTTTTAAAAATGATTTAAACTAGATCTGCTGTACATTTGTGCAACGACCTCGTATGATGAAGCAGTGCTTTGTTTTGCGAAAAAAATAATAATATATATATATATATATATATATATATAAATTTGAAACTTGGAGATACAAGGTTTCTGCCCGACAGTGACGGTTTACTTGGTTGCCCGCCCAGCCCCCAAAATGGAACAAAGGACGACATTTTATTTAATTTTTTTTCCTAATGGCCGGCCTGGACTGGCCGGGAATGAACCGGCCGTTCAGGAGTTGTCTCGGTTTTCCCAATGGCCAACACGTCCCAGGTACTGCCTGAATACCAGCGCCAACACATCAATTAGAGTAGTAGCAAGAGCACGTCCTATAAGTCCTGCCTTTAAAAAACAAAGATTGCTACACGTGTAGTTTGGTATGCTTCAGCGTTTCTACTACGGAACTGATCAAGGTGTCCAACTGTGTGGAAACGGATTGGATGAAGTTGTCAAAACTTCTGGAGGACAGAATGGAACATGACGTGAGTGAAGTAGCTGTGTTGTTTTCATACGTTCTCTCCATGGACCCTCGCTAACAACCAGGGTGTCGCACCAAATTCTGGGCCCTGGGTTCAAGGATTCACTGCGGGCCCCCCATGAATGTTCTTCATAGGGGGGAGAGGGTTTAACCCATTTAGAACACATTGTTATGCATTATTTTGTGCTTCAACTATTGAATAATAGCAGATATACAAGCTCACAGACAGTGCTGCGCTGTGATCTTGTATTGGCCTATCTCAGTAACTCAGTCCCACACACAAAAACATGCAGTAATCCTGGTCTCTATACTGCCTCCCCCTGGTCAGCCAGGGAACCTGATGGAGGGGAAAGGGCTCTATGCTGTATTTTAGTTTTTAGTTTTAATTATGTTTTGTAATAAATATCAAAATCAACAAAGTCACACACAAACATCAAAAATAGCAGATCTGCTACTCGTTTGCTATTTAAAAAGAAATATGAATCAAGACAGTTTTGGACATAATTATGAGGTTTCTCAGTAGACAACTTGAGCTGTCTTCTGTCTCCCCTGTTTAGTTGGGTATTTGTCTCCCCCGGGTGGAGATAATGCTGAACTACACACTGCTCTGCTGTTGCACTTTTTAACACCCCCAATTTAGTTGATTGAATTTGGTTAATCTGCTAAAAAAGCTCAATGTGCATCCTGCCCACCCAATCAAAAGTTAGCACACCCTCTTCCCTTTTTTATCCACAACTTTCCTAATCCCATCGTGCATTGCGCAGAAGTTGTAGGGAGCTTCCGGCGCCGCAGCCGTGTGTGATCTACAAGCTCACAGCGGTTGCATCTGCGACGCGACATGAGCTTGTATGTCTGCTGTTGATCGTAAGTGTCCTACAGATAATGCTCCAGTACGTTTTTGCGGAAACAGGTGGATAATTTCATTTTTTGTGGCATTCTGGTATGAATAGAACTTGTTCTAACCTGTGATGCAGTGGCCTGATGCAGGTGTAACATCTGTGGTGTTTGTATTGTGTGTTATGGGTAGAACGGTGCCAAAACCCATCGTTTTCTATGCATTTCGGGGGGCTTTGAGCCCCTATTTATACATGTTGTACTACAGGCTAGATCCGGCCCTGCACGTTCGTATGCCAAAGTAGGGAATACATTAACAGGTTTGACATATAACACGCATATATTCTTGCAAATTGTTTTATTGAGTTTTTTTTTTACAAAACACAAAAACAAACGCAATGACAACGATACAACTGCTAGACAAACCAGGTTTAAGAGCAGTAGAGAACCTGTCCATGAAAGACAGATTTGAATGACATGGAGACAAACATATACTCTGAAATAACTACTAAAACAGTGAAAATTGCTAATCTAAAAGCTCATAACACGACGCATTATGAGCTTGTAGACCTGCTATTTTCCGCATCGCCTCGAGTATAACGTAATTATACCCCGAGTGAACATTGACATTGGAAATTCTCGCTGAAATGTTTGCTTCTGCTTCGGTTCAATGTTCTTGCGTCAAAGACATGATCTTCAAATCTCTCCTAAAAACAAAAACAAACAACAAACTGCAGTGTATAGGCCTATGGGGAGAACATGGATATCGCCATGAGCAATAATGGTCAGCTTTTCCAGTGAGGCCACAAATCAATAAACCACTTGGAGTTACAACACAGGGTCGGAAATCATACATAATGCATAAATGGAAGAACAGAAATGAACAGAAAGTTCAAGAAAAGGAACGCGTCTTGGGTTGCACTTCATATTTGGCAGCAAATTAGGCTGCTGGATATTATATTCTTGGCTCTCAATGTGATGCATTATATTTTAATGCATTTGGGAATTTTCAGGAAGATTTTAGGGTTAGGGATAGGGTTTAAGATTAGGCTTGGGCTTTTGGCTTTTGGCTTGAGTACTCAATATCAACAGAAAATGATCAATGAAATGGAGTACCAGTAAGTGTGTGAGTAGCCTGTAGCTTATAACCCTGGGATAGCGATTATTTTAAATCAGGAGAGAGAACTCATAGAGGATACAGGATTAACTAAAACTGCTCTCTGTCGAGGTGCCAACTTGCTCACCACTGGCATCACCCCTGGCAATGCCAGTGACTTCACCACTGGCATCACCAGGAATGCTGGACGCTCATTGGCTGTTAATGATGACAAATGCTGGTCCCTGATTGGGCTACGGGCTTAAACAAACAAGGACACCAAAATACATACACATCCGAATGCAGTACTTGCACGCTCGCCAGTAACAAGGGAAATTGGAAGTTATTAAACCAAATACGAGCAGACTCGCCCTTGCTGCCATGTTGGTTCTGTTAGCGTTTAGACACAAACAGTGGAAGACAAAAATGTACTCAGGTTAGAACACCTGCACAAATCTACGTTGTTACACATTAATGTCAACAGCCTGTGTTGTGTGTGACGTCAGACCAGAGTTCTTGTCAGTCCATATAAGATGATGATATGTACATATAAGATGATGTATCTAGAGTGAGACTGAGAAATACTGAAAGTGACACGGGAGTGACACAGTCAGACAGGCGAAGACAGGACAGACAGACCGACAGCCAGAAAGAGAGACAGATGTTTTCCTGGACGGTGTCCCTGAAAAGAGGACCAGTGTGTCCAAAAGGAGGACCAAAGACTTCCAGGCTTGCTTGTGTTACTGTGCCAGTGGGGGATAAAGTGTTCTACTTTGGAGGGTTCTATGAAGGCACCACTCATTACAGTGATCAGATTGAGGTGCATGTCTTCAACACAGTGACTTTACGCTGGAGGAAGCCACCCGTCTCAAATGGAAGAGGAGAATGTTCCCTTGAGGTTCCCTCCATGCGCTGGAAGCACACAGCTGTACTGATAGAGGATATCATCTATATATGGGGAGGGATAGTGAACTGTAAGATAACAAAGAGAGACAGTGGGTGGATTACCGTCGAAGGGGACCACATGGACAATGTTCTTTATGCATTTGATGTCGACACCCAGCGATGGTTCAAGCCTGTGGTTTCTGGGACAGTCCCAGAGGGGAGGAGACGCCACTCAGCCTGCGTCTTGGGGAAGATCATGTTCATCTACGGAGGGAAACAGCTGACTGGATTTACTATTGACATCAACAAGTTGGACACCGTCACAATGGTCTGGTCTTTAATTAACACCAGAGGCACTCTACCAGCTGGTTCATCCCAACACTCTGCCACGTTCATTGGGACAAAGATGTTTGTATTTGGGGGAAGTGGGGGCCAGAGAAAATACAACAACATCAGAGTGTTTGACACAGAGACCAACTGCTGGCTGAGCATACCCTCTGCACAGCTTCTTCCAGAAGAGCGTGCCTGTCATGCAGCATTTGCCTACAATGGAGAGCTGTACATATATGGTGGCATCAACTCTGCTCTGAAGCGGAACCTCTATGATCTGTGGAAATTCAACCCCAACACCTTCTCCTGGAAGAAGGTTACGGTCATGGGGATGGTTTGGGATTGTGTGTGTTGCAGGTACTGTTGCATGGAAGATCGTATCATCGTCTTTGGATCAAACCAAACACAACCCATCTTACAGTTCTTAGACTTCAGTCCTAGCCTGAAGACGCTATGCAAGCTAGCAGTTATTCAGTACGGTGTGGAGCACTCAGGACTCCCACACAACATCAAGTGGGAACTGGCAGCCATGACGAATAAGAAACAGAAGGACGAGGAAAAGAAAGAAAACAAAGTGTCCGCAAAGAACCAACATACTTAAATAAAAAATCAAACCTCGGTTCTAAGTGAAGCAGTGAAATGTTATTCTATGTGTCTAGAGCTATGAAATCTGTTTTCTAGATCTATACATTCTGTGTTCTAGATCTATACTTTCTTTCTGAATTCTGAATGAATGAATGATTTTGTCTGGAGGGCCAAATAGTCATGTGAAGCTTGACCAATCCTCATTTCCACATGTACGGGACACACAAAGCCACTCCTTGGAAGCGGCTTTCACCGCTTAAAAAACCAATAAATAAATACACATACATTAAGACACAGACATAAATTCCCCAGACGATCTGCATAATTCAATTATCATGATGGGCTTGCAGAGGGGGAGCGCTTGTTTCACTCTCAGTCTTGGCTGTATAAAGAATGGTTTTAAAACCATGACTCTTTTACATCACTGTCAACAAGACAGGTGTACAAGCAGTGAGGCTGTGAGACTGGTGGGGGGCTCCAAGCAATAACATAAATGCTCATCCGTCCCCGACAAGACGATTCCTCCTTTTGAGATAGTTGGAAAATGGCTTTAAACATCTATCCAAGGGGTGCATAGTGTTGTTCCGACACGCATTACTCCGTTCGTCCGACTCTCCCCATTACTGACCCTATGTTGAACCCTAATCCTAACTCTCCCCATTACTAGCCCTATCTAACTGCAAGCGTAGCCACGCAGTCGGAGCATATTGTGTGTGTGTGTGTGTGTGTGTGTGTGTGTGTGTGTGTGTGTGTGTGTGTGTGTGTGTGTGTGAGAGACAGAGAGTTACCCCCAGCCAAGGGGTAATTCCCCTCATAAGATATTTGATGAGATGTTTGGCCTTCGTGTCCCGTCCCCTGTGGGAAACGTCGGTTTAAATCCTAGCATTACACATGCAAATGATGCTTATTCAACAAGCCTCATGATTTCAGAAAGAAAAAAACGGGTGCTTGGAAGAATTAAGAAAAGTGTGGTGAAGGTGCTCTGCTCTTTGGTGGGGAACTGGAGGATCGAATGAAAAAAAGAAAACCAAGGCACTCCTCTAAATGTTAAAAAGCCTTTAATAAGTATTGGCTAAATCATAATTGAAAAAAAAAAAAAGTTAAAAATGGGATCACCCGCGTTCCGTCTCTTTGAGCCTTCCTCATGATTTGCTTCATAATGATACGATGCAAAACCAAATAAAGGTCCATTTGGTTGTATTTTACACAATAAGAGTAAGTAGCCTGTAGCCCGATGAACTGTTTCTGTAGTGTGAGGCAGCTTGATGTACAAGTACACCCCCTGGACAACACGCTATGTCACATGTACAACACCCTTGCACATTAAGCTACTACGCCACAGGGACCCCCAATCCAACCCTTGATGCTGAGTGATACTGAATCAGGGAGGCATCGGGTCCCATTTTGATACTATTTTCTATGACTTGGCCGGGGAATCGAGGCCCGACCTCCCAATCTCAGGACGGACACTTTAGGCCACTGAGTCAGCTGACCGCCTACAAAGATGCACCGTGGTTAACAACACTGCAGCAGACAGAGCTCAAGACACTGATGCTAGAAGTAAGCCATTTACGATGAGAGGGAGTGGGTTGTTGGCTGATTTACCACTGTTTCAGTGGTAAATGAAACAGTAGTAAATCAGCCAAAAACCCACGACCCTCGAATGGTAAATTGCTTTGCTACCACGTCTACCATATAAATGAAAGAAAACACAGTTGTAACTTGCAAGGTTATTTAGTTACAATCAATGTTACAACTGCAACACAACAGTGGGCGGGGTCCATGAGCCAACTCAAGGTTGTTGACTGATTTACCACTGTTTTAAGCCAATCAGAATCCAGTATCTGAACATGTGACCACAAAAAGTGGTAGAAAGGATAGTTTGGAGTAAAGTTTTTCCTTAGAATATCAAGAGAGAACTCATACAGGATACATGATTAGCAAGTGAAATTGGAAGTGATGAAACCAAATATGAGCAACGCATGCACAGCATCGACTGACGACCGCGAGGTCGCCTATCTGTCCGTGTCCGGCCAAGGGAGAACTCACGCAGACAGATGAGCGAGTGAAGCAGCCATTTGTCAGAGAGTAGGCCCCATTGAGTTATAATAAGTATAGAGAGGACACCGGATATCCCCGCCCGTCCACTTGCATCGAGTTGCACACCCAGCGCATGAAGCGTTTTCACCCCTTCTTCCGCAATAGTAAAACGTGACGTAGTGGCGGGACCTATGTGACGCGTTTTGCGTCATCGATTTTGTGTAAGGACGGATTGGATGCGCTGGGGCTCCAATTCATGAACGAGCACTTCCGCTATGAACGTGCAGTCGATACAAAGAAGCCTAGATCCGCGTTCATGTTTTAGGCCCCAACTGCAGTATCTCAAAACGGCCACCATGTCGCTTCAGAGCTCCCCCAAGGTTCTGGGGGCTTGGTAGGCCCTGCTGCCCTCCTTGAGTTGTGGGTGCTCAGTGGCGTTCGAAGCACCCCGGAAGACTGCCCATAAATATGGGCACATTTTGCGAAACACAGTATGACATGTATTATGTGCACTATCCTATCCTGTGTCACCACACTATGAGGGTGCCTATTAAACCCATGGACGCATATTAAACCAATATACCCCAGAGCCGGTCTGGGTCATATTGAGTGTTGTTATGAATGTGGTGATCGTTTTAGTTCATGGAAGTTCTTACTTCCTTTTATGAAGGACTCGCAAAGGGAGCTTGGCTCGGCGACATCCAGACACATTGCATTTAACATTGTAACCTGTGAGTATAATGTTTAATTTGCTGCGAGAAACAGAGATCAACAAGCTGTTCAATGGAGATTAAAAAAAGGTTAAAAAAAGGTAGATCCTAGGATGAACAGGAATCAATATTTAAAAAAGAATAAAGGATCCGAGCTTAAGAATGAAAGGAGGAAAGGACGTGACCTATTTTAATCATGGCTATTACAAAATGTAAAAGACCACGTGTTTTGACAGAGCTGGTCTTCGTAAGGGCAGTTAGCCTTGGCTGTGTAGTTTGACTCGAGTCCTTCACCAAGGTTATCTTTCTAATAGCATCTGACATGTTTTGACAGGAAGGCAATGGCATACACACATTGATAGGTAGGATTTTTCCACACTCTACATGGGGTCTGTGAGCCAAATATGGGGGCTTCAACCATTACTCTGTCAGGTTTCAAAAGTTCAGAGTGCATAGAGTGTAATGCAATGTTTAAAATAAACATATAGAATTCCCCTTATCACACATGTACACAGATTAGAACACCTGCACAAATCTACGTTGTTACACATGAATGTCTACAGTTTGTTTTGTGTGTGACATCAGACAAGAGCTCTGCTCAGTCTATATAAGATGTTACACACATCCAGAGAGAGATCAAGAGAGAGGCTAGGATATACTGAGCGTTGAAATATACTGAAGAAAGAGATTGACAAAAGAGTGACACTGACAAACAGGCGAGGTAGATAGACAGACAGACAGACAAGGTAGATCGACATGTTTAGCTGTACAGTCACCCTAAAAAGAGGACCAGTGTGTCCAAAAACAGGACCAAGGACTTCCATGCTGGCTTGCGTTGCTGTGCCAGTGGGGGACATCTGCTTTGGATTGTTCTATACCGGGTCGACAGTTGACAGTGATCAGGTTGAGGTACATGTCTTCAACACAGTGGCTTTGCTCTGGATGAAGCCCCCGGTGACGACTGGAACAGGAGAATTTCCTCTTGAGGTTCCCTCCATGCGCTGGTTCCATACAGCTGTACTGATAGAAGACATCATCTACATGTGGGGAGGGATAGTGAACTGTACAATGACGGAGGCGGGTACTGGCTGGTTTAGAATCAATGGGGACTTCACAGACAATGTTCTTTATGCATTTAATGTCGACACCTACAGATGGTTCAAGCCTGTGGTTTCTGGGACAGTTCCAGAGGGGAGGAGTCGCCACTCCGCCTGTGTCTTTGGGAAGATGATGTTTATCTACGGAGGGAAACAGCTGACTGGATTTACTATTGACATGTACAAGTTGGACACCGCCACAATGGTATGGTCTTTAATTAACACCAGAGGCACTCTACCAGCTGGTTCAGTAGCTCACTCTGCCACCCTCATTGGGACAAAGATGTTTGTATTTGGGGGCCTTGGGGACAATGATGGGGCCAATAACAAAATCAATGTGTTTGACACAGAGACCAACTGCTGGCTGAGCACAACTTCTGCTCAGCTTCTTCCAGAAGAGCGTGCCTGTCATGAAGCCTTTGCCTACAATGGAGAGCTGTACATATTTGGTGGCTATGCCCTGAACTATGCCCTGAGGAGGAGGAGCTTCACTGATCTGTGGAAATTCAATCCTAAAAGCTTCTCCTGGAGGAAGGTTGAGGCAAAGGGGAAGGTCTGGGATTGTAAGTCCCGTATGTTTTGTTGCATGGAAGATCGTATCATCCTCTTTGGATACACAAACCAAACACAGCCCATTTTACAGATTTTAGACTTCAGTCCTAGCCTGAAGACGCTATGCAAGCTAGCAGTTATTCAGTACGGTGTGGAGCAATCGGGACTCCCACACGACATCAAGTGGGAACTGGCAGCCATGACAAATAAAAAAATCACACCCAATGTGAAGTGAGCGGTGGTCGTGCTTGCATAACATCTTCAGACTAGGATTTGAGTCTAGGATGTACAGGCTATGCTACACACACACATTTTGCTATGGCAAAACGATGAGGAAAAAGGCTACAGACATACGACATATGACATCACTAGACAAACATGATGCTACGTACACTGGGTGAAAAGAGAGTTTATCTGACATATACTGGTAGATTATATGACCAATTTTGTACCAGTATACTGGGCATATACCCACATTATTGGAAGTTTTCAGTTCAAGAGATTTTCAGGCATATTCCCCTGTAAACTGCAAATAATAGTGTGCCTTTGTCTAGCTGGGGGCAGAATATCACCTATTATTTGCAGTTTACAGGGGAATATGCCTGAAAATCTCTTGAACTGAAAACTTCCAATAATGTGGGTATATGCTCAGTATACTGGTACAAAATTGGTCATATAATCTACCAGTATATGTCAGATAATCCCTCTTTTCACCCAGTGGTACACACATTTTACTATGGAAAAACGCTGAGGAAAAAGGCTACAGACACACGCACAGCCACTTATAGGAGCGGTTTGCACCGCTCGAAAACAGAAGCACGAGGAAAAGGAAAACAAAGTGTCAGCAAAGAACCAACATACTTAAATAAACAAACAAACAAATAAATGCACATACATAAGACACAGACGATCTGCATAATATAATTATCATGATGGGCTTACAGAGGGGGAGCGCTTGTTTTGTTTCACTCTCAGTCTTGACTTTATATAGAATGATTTTACACCCATGAATGTTTTACATCACTGGCAAAAAGGCAGGTTACCAGCAGTGAAGCTGTGAGACTGGTGGGGGGGCCCAAGCAATAACATAAATGCTCATCCGTCCCCGACAAGATGATTCCTCCTTTTGAGATAGTTGGGAAATGGCTTTAAACGTCTATCTAAGGGGTCCCACTTTGATACTATTTTCTATGACTTGGCCGGGGAATCGAGGCCCGACCTCCCAATCTCAGGACGGACACTTTAGGCCACTGAGTCAGCTGACCGCCTACGAAGATGCACCGTGGTTAACAACACTGCAGCAGACAGAGCTCAAGACACTGATGCTAGAAGTAAGCCATTTACCATGAGAGGGAGTGGGTTGCTGGCTGATTTACCACTGTTTCAGTGGTAATTGAAACAGTGGTAAATCAGCCAAAAACCCACGACCCTTGAATGGTAAATTGCTTTGCTACCACGTCTACCATATAAATGAAAGAAAACACAGTTGTAACTTGCAAGGTTATTTAGTTACAATCAATGTTACAACTGCAACACAACAGTGGGCGTGGTCCATGAGCCAACTCCAGGTTGTTGACTGATTTACCACTGTTTTAAGCCAATCAGAATCCAGTATCTGAACATGTGACCACAAAAAGTGGTAGAAGGGATAGTTTGGAGTAAAGGGATTTTTTTCCTTTTTCTTTAGAATATGTATGCGATAAGGTCTTGCTGCGCGGTCATTATGGCTTATATGTGTAACGGAGGTGATCCGAACCTCCCCACCCGGCTTCGAACCCGGGTCTCCCACGTGAAAGTCCAATATCTTTACCATCACTCCAAAGGGATATTCCTATGGAACGAGAGCAGATACTAGACTTTTGAGGCTTCAGGCTGGGGCTGCGACTCTCTCCGTCACACTCACCCCCCTTTGACCTCCTCCTACGGGGAAGCCCGGATCCGGGGCACGGCACCAATGTAACGGAGGTGATCCGAACCTCCCCACCCGGCTTCGAACCCGGGTCTCCCGTGTGAAAGTCCAATATCTTAACCATTACTCCAAAGGGATATCCCTATGGAACGAGAGCAGATACTAGACTTTTGAGGCTTCAGGCTGAGGCTGCGACTCTCTCCGCCACATATGGACACGACGGGGAAGTGTCCATATAAGCCATAATGACCAAGCAGCAAGACCTTATAGCACTTATTACCCGGCTAATACATAAAATTAATAATACTAAAAACATAAAGTATTTCCTTGTTTACAGACGGCTGAAAGTGAGTCCCCTCCGAGCGCAACACGGTCGCCTTGGAAAACAAGGAAGTGCTGGTCAAATAGAATCCATTTTCTGTCACTGCGTTGTCTATTTCTCGCCTCAAATGGTTTTTAAAACATTTTTCAGAGCAACGTTTGGTTGTAAATGTCGCTGTGTGTTTGTTCACATGGCTGACATGTTGGATACGGCACTAAAAACACACAGTGCATCCTGACTGCAGCAGCGGCTCTGAGCCTTTGATTAGGCAGCGGTGAATTATAGAGCGGAGCGGTCATTATACGCCTATAATTCACCGCTGATTTCAGCGCTCGACCAATCAGAATCAAGCATTCAACCAAGCCGGGTAATAACAAGAGAGAACTCATACAGGATACATGATTAGCACGTGAAATTGGAAGTGATGAAACCAAATATGAGCAGACTGAATCGCAACGCATGCACAGCATCGACCGACGACCGTGAGGCCGCCTGTCTGTCCGTGTCCGGCCAACGGAGAACTCACGCAGACAGATGAGCGAGTGAAGCGGCCATTTGTCAAAGAGTAGGCCCCATGAAGTTATAATGAGTATAGAGAGGACACCGGATATCCCCGCCCGTCCACTTGCATCGAGTTGCTCACCCAGCGCATGAAGCGTTTTCACCCCTTCTTCCGCATAGTAAAACGTGACGTAGTGGCGGGGCCTATGTGAGGCGTTTTGCTTCATCGATTTAGTGTAAGGACGAAATGGATGCGCTGGGGCTCCAATTCATGAACGAGCACTTCCGCTATGAACGCGCAGTCGATACAAAGAAGCCTAGATCCGCGTTCATGTTTTAGGCCCCAACTGCAGTACCTCAAACGGCCACCATGTCCATGGCGCTTCAGAGCCCCCCCAAGGTTCTGGGGGCTTGGTATGCCCTGCTGCCCTCCTTGAGTTGTGGGTGCTCAGTGGCGTTCGAAGCACCCGGAAGACTGCCCATAAATATGGGCACATTTTGCGGCCTGCGAGGCACCGAGCAGGTGCACTAGGACTAGTGTATGCAGTAGCATTAGCATTAGCATTAGCATGAGGCTGCTTCAATGCTCTGCCATGGTTCTGGGGGCTTGGAAACAATCAATAAAAAAATATCTCTTTACTTCCTGCCTAAAGGGGAAGTTATGTCATGGATTGATCGATTACACTGGAACACTAGGGGGTGCCAGACACAGTACAACAATTCAAGGAACTGTACCATTACAAGGGATAGTGTCGGGTTGACAAAAACACACCAAACGATACAAGGCTGATGGGCAAAACACAGAGTATGACATGTATTATGTGCACTATCCTATCCTCTGTCACCACACCATGAGGGTGCCTATTAAACCCATGGACGCATATTAAACCAATATACCCCAGAGCTGGTCTGGGTCATATTGAGTGTTGTTATGAATGTGTTGATCATTTTAGTTCATGGAAGTTCTTACTTCTTTTTGTGAAGGACTTGCAAAGGGAGCTTGGCTCGGCGACATCCAGACACATTGCATTTAACATTGTAACCTGTGAGTATACGTTTAATTTGCTGAGAGAAACAGAGATCAACAAGCTGTTCAATGGAAATTAAAAAAGGTTAAAAAAAAGGTAGATCCTAGGATCAACAGGAAGAAATATTTTAAAAAGAATAAGAGATCCGAGCATGAGAATGAAAGGAGCAGAGGACGTGACCTATTTTAATCATGGCTATTACAAGAGCTGGTCTTCGTAAGGGCAAGTGTATTTAATGTGGCTGTACATTTAATGTATGAGCTTTAGCCTTGGCTGTGTAGTTTCACTTGAGTCCTTAACCAAGGTTATCTGTTAGAATTAGACATGTTATGACTGGAAGGCAGTGCAATACATAAATCAGAAGAGCTGCACAAATCTACATTGTTACACATGAATGTCTACAGTTTGTTTTGTGTGTGACATCAGACCAGAGCTCTGCTCAGTCTATATAAGATGTTACACACATCCAGAGAGAGATCAAGAGAGAGACTAAGAGAGAGACTAGGATATACTGAGCGTTGACAATATACTGAAGAGATTGAAAAAAAGAGTGACATAGACAGACAGACAGACAGACAGACAGACAGACAGACAGACAGACAGACAGACAGACAGACAGACAGACAGACAGACAGACAGACAAGAGAGACAGACATGTTTAGCTGGACAGTCCCCCTAAAAAGAGGACCAGTGTGTCCAAAAACAGGACCAAGGACTTCTATTCTGGCTTTTGTTGCTGTGCCAGTGGGGGGCAAAGTGTTCTACTTCGGGGGGTTCCTTACCGGGTTGACATTTGACAGTGATCAGGTTGAAGTGCATGTCTTCAACACAGTGGCTTTGCTCTGGATGAAGCCCCCGGTGACGACTGGAAGAGGAGAATGTCCTCTTGAGGTTCCCTCCATGAGCTGGCTCCAAACAGCTGTACTGATAGAAGACACCATCTACATGTGGGGAGGGATAGTGAACTGTACAATAACGGAGGATGGTACTGATTGGTATAACATCAAAGGGGACTTCACAGACAATGTTCTTTATGCATTTGATGTCGACACTTACAGATGGTTCAAGCCTGTGGTTTCTGGGACAGTTCCAGAGGGGAGGAGTCTCCACTCAGCCTCCGTCTTGGGGAAGATCATGTTCATCTATGGAGGACAACTGCTGACTGGATTTACTAATGACATGTACAAGTTGGACACCGCCACAATGGTCTGGACTTTAATTAACACCAGAGGCACTCTACCAGCTGGTTCAGTAGATCACTCCGCCACCATCATTGAGACAAAGATGTTTGTATTTGGGGGTAGAGGGGACCGGAACGACTACAACACTGTCAAAGTGTTTGACACAGAGACCAACTGCTGGCTGAGCATACCCTCTGCACAGCTTCTTCCAGAAGAGCGTGCCTGTCATGCAGCCTTTGCCTACAATGGAGAGCTGTACATATTTGGTGGCTTCAACTCAGCTCTGAGGCGGTGCTTCACTGATCTGTGGAAATTCAATCCAAAAAGCTTCTCCTGGAGTAAGGTTGAGGCCAAGGGGAAGGTCTGGGATTTTAAGTTTCGTAGGTACTGTTGCATGGAAGATCGCATCATCGTCTTTGGATATGCAGACCAAACACAGCCCATCTTACAGATCTTAGACTTCAGTCCTAGCCTGAAGACGCTATGCAAGCTAGCAGTTATTCAGTACGGTGTGGAGCAGTCGGGACTCCCACACAACATCAAGTGGGAACTGGCAGCCATGACAAATAAAATAACAGAAGGACGAGGAAAACAAAGAAAACAAAGTGTCCACAAAGAACCAACATACTTAAATAAACAAACCAACAAATAAATACACATACATAAGACACACACATAAATTCCCCAGACGATCTGCATAATATAATTATCATGATCAGCTTGCAGAGGGGGAGCGCTTGTTTTGTTTCACTCTCAGTCTTGGCTGTATAAAGAATAGTTTTACAACCATGACTCTTTTACATCACTGGCAACAAGACAGGTGTACCAGCAGTGAGGCTGTGAGACTGGTGGGGGGGCCCCAAGCAATAACATAAATGCTCATCCGTCCCCGACAAGATGATTCCTCCTTTTGAGATAGTTGGAAAATGGCTTTAAACATCTATCTAAGGGGTGTGTAGTGTTGTTCCAACACGCATTACTCCGTTCGTCCGACTCTCCCCATTACTGACCCTATGTTTAACCCTAATCCTAACTCTCCCCATAACTAACCTATGTTTAACTCTAACCGCAAGCGTAGCCACGCAGTCGGAGTAATGATGATGCTATCAGAAAATATGGGCTACATGGAAGAGATGTATTTAATAAATGGTTGTTGTCAAGCACTGAATGAAACAACAATGTCTCTCTGTCTCATGTTATTGTTTCCTGATTTTACAGAGTACAGAGAGTATCCAATCGAATATATCTGTATACCTGCTCACCTCCTTTTCGGGACCTGTAACATATGAATTTGGCCACAGACCCCCATCTCAAAATACTTAGCTCCAGGGACCCCCCCAGAAGCCAAATTTTAGTTACAAATGTCCGCTTAAAAAATACATATATTCAAAGATTTGCACACATTTTCACGACTTTTAAAAAATAGCAGATCTACAAGCTTGCAGCGTGGCACTCGGTGCCGTGCTGTGAGCTTGTATATCTGCTATTTTTCAACAGCTAAAGTATAAAATAACTAAGGCTCCTCCACCTTGGGTCCTGGTAACTCAGTCCCACTCAGACAGCTGACATCTCTCCTAAACCCCACCACATGAGCTTTGAGTCGTCACGTGTCATTCTGCTGCTGTGTTCCATCTCCATAGCCGAGGATCACCCTTTCTATCCATGAATCCAGTTTGGACATTTCTAGGCCTTTTGCAGAATCACCCTTAGTAAGTTGTAGGTGAATGTCTTCCTTTCCCAAACAGAGTAGATGTCAGCACTTTGAATATGTTCTTCTGGTCTTTCTGCAGGTGCTTTTTGAGAGTAAAAAAACTAAAAAAGAAGAAGAAGAAGAAGAAGACATGTGTGACATGCATGATCTGGGCGGAGTGCCCCAGGAAATGTACCAATCTCAACCCAAAACAACGGTAAGTGTGTGAGTAGCCAGTAGCCTATAACCCTGGGGTACTGATTATTTTAAATCAGGAGAGAGAACTCATAGAGGATACAGGATTAACTAAAACTGCTCTCTGTCGAGGTGCCAACTTGCTCACCACTGGCATCACCCCTGGCCTTGCCAGTGACTTCACCACTGGCATCACCAGTTATGCTGGTCGCTGGTAGCCCCGCCAGACTCCTGACCACCTCCTGCTGCCTGCCCAACAGCCATGAGGGAAGACTCCTCCTCTTTTTACACAACTGCCTGTGGGAGGCGTGGACCTCCTCTTCCTCCTGACAGGAGGATCATACCCAATAGTAACAGAATCCATTGAAAAATCTCTTTTATCAATTATTTGGGGATTCAACCATATACTGACAGATCTACTATTGTATTCATTGCAAACAGATCACTAGGGGGCGAGCCCAACTTGTTTGCGATGGTTTTTTAAAACTTTATACCCATACCTAACACCATACCAAAAACCAAAAACTCTTCACCAAGTGCAGATTTATTATGAATTTTGACACATTAAAACACAGTTTATAGGCATTTTCAGCTCCCGGCAGCCATCATGGACGCCATCTTGAAAATGGTGCCTTTCCGGTAGATATTTTTCCCTGCATTTTTAGTATGTTGTTTATCATACACCTGGGTTGCATCCTGGAGGCTAACCTATCCAGTGAAAAAATGACCACCAAGGTAATCAATAAAGTCAATCAACGAATTCGCTTCTTGCAAAGAGTTGCCCCACTGATCAATATTAAATCCCGAAAGACACTAGGAGGTGCTCTTATTGGGCCCCTCATTGATTACGGAGTCCTTGTCTGGTATCGCGACGCCCCAGCTGCCTTAAAGCTAAAGCTCCAAACAGCCCAAAACAAACTAATTAGGGTTGTGCTTGGTCTCCCTCCTCTGACCCACCTTACCGAGCATCACCACGAAAGCGTGGGGTGGCTCAAAGTAGCTGACAGAGTACAGCATCTTGCAATGGGCCTGGTGTACAAGATACACTACACCTCCAAGATTCCCATGTACCTGACAAACTACTTCTTAAAGGTCAAGGATGTTCACGATCATAACACCAGAGGCAGCTCCACTAATCATCATCAGCGTAGATTTAACACTAAACAAGGCGCTAACTCGTTCTCCTGCTATACCATCAACATGTGGAACGCCCTTCCACAAGCCCTAAAGGAGAGCAAATCCCTAGCCTCCTTCAAAAATGGTATGAAAAGTCACCTTCAGACAGCAGCTACCCGTGACTTGTAAATAGACTAAGCCCCCATGCTCCCCCCCCCCCCTTTTACTTTGTATTCTGCCTTTTGTATTTGATGTTATGCTTTTGAAACTGATATTATCCTAGATAAAGTACTATGTTCTATCCGTCTGTCTTTCAATGTTATATGAGATACTTAAAGTGTGGTTCCTGTGGAAATAAGCCTCGGCTTTCTAGGATCTCCTTTTAGTTGACCTTGTACCAGTGATTTGTACTGTCATGAAACTGTACTTTTTTCTATTGCAAACTTATAATAAATTCTTCAATCAATCAATCAATACCCAATAGTAACAGAATCCATTGAAAAATCTCTTCCATCAATTATTTGGGGTTTGAACCATATACTGATGTATCGAATATTTGATTAATTGCAAACAGACCACTAGGGGGCGAGCCCAATTTGTTTGCGATGGTTTTTGAAAACCTTATAACCATACCTAACACCATACCAAAAATCAAAAACTTTGCACCAAGTGCACGAACTTCACCAGATCTTCCCCAGCTAGAAAGCCTCCTCAGACTTCTGTGCGACTCTGTGGGCTTCCCAGGAGGTGGGCGGGTCGCGTGAGGAGGTCTGCAGCGCTCTCACAACGTCTGCCTGTACGTCTCTCAGAGCGTCCTTATCCCAGGCCCCCAGCAGGTGGCACAATTCGAAGCCACACTGCAGCCGCTGCTGGCTGTTCTTTCTGAGGGCCGCCACCGGGGGTGCTGCTGCGCCGCCGGCTCTCCAGCAGCCTCCAGATCTTGTAGATCCGCTGTCTGACGGAGAACAGAGTGGTGCAGGGAGGGGGGCGGGGCTTAAGCGACCCCGCCGCTGCGGCGGCCATCTTACTGACGGAGAGGAAGAACCTGCACCCAGGGACCTGTGTATTCATGTGGAAGTCCAGTGTGTAGGACATCACCCAGGGACCTGTGTATTCATGTGGAAGTCCAGTGTTTAGACATCACCCAGGGACCTGTGTATTCATGTGGAAGTCCAGTGTAGGACATCACCCAGGGACCTGTGTATTCATGTGGAAGTCCAGTGTGTAGGACCAGGGGCGTCACACCAAATTCTGGGCCCTGGGTACAAGGATTCACTGCGGGCCCCCCATGAATGTTAACTATTGAAAAATAGCAGATATACAAGCTCACGTGCCGCGCTGCGAGCTTGTATATCTGCTATTTTTGAAAAATCGTGAAAATATGTGCAAGAAACCTATGTCAAGGACCCCCAAGATGATACGTATTCGGCCACGGACCCCGATCTCAAAATATTTAGTTCCAGGGACCCCCAGAAGCAAAATTTGAGTTCGAAATGTTCGTTAAAAAAATACATAATATTCAAAGATTTTCACACATTTTCACAACTTTTCAAAAATAGCAGATCTACAAGCTCGCAGCGCGGCACTCGGTGCCGCACTGTGAGCTTGTATATCTGCTATTTTTCAATAGATAAAGTTATTAGGGCCCCTGTGTAGGACATCACCCAGGGACCTGTGTATTCATGTGGAGGTCCAGTGTAGGACATCACCCAGGGACCTGTGTATTCATGTGGAAGTCCAGTGTTTAGGACATCACCCAGGGACCTGTGTATTCATGTGTAAGTCCAGTGTAGGACATCACCCAGGGACCTGTGTATTCATGTGGAAGTCCAGTAGGACATCACCCAGGGACCTGTGTATTCATGTGGAAGTCCAGTGTTTAGACATCACCCAGGGACCTGTGTATTCATGTGGAAGTCCAGTGTGTAGACATCACCCAGGGACCTGTGTATTCATGTGGAAGTCCAGTGTTTAGGACATCACCCAGGGACCTGTGTATTCATGTGGAAGTCCAGTGTTTAGACATCACCCAGGGACCTGTGTATTCATGTGGAAGTCCAGTGTTTAGACATCACCCAGGGACCTGTGTATTCATGTGGAAGTCCAGTGTAGGACATCACCCAGGGACCTGTGTATTCATGTGGAAGTCCAGTGTAGGACATCACCCAGGGACCTGTGTATTCATGTGGAAGTCCAGTGTTTAGACATCACCAAGGGACCTGTGTATTCATGTGGAAGTCCAGTGTTTAGACATCACCCAGGAACCTGTGTATTCATGTGGAAGTCCAGTGTTTAGACATCACCCAGAGACCTGTGTATTCATGTGGAAGTCCAGTGTTTAGACATCACCCAGGGACCTGTGTATTCATGTGGAAGTCCAGTGTTTAGACATCACCCAGGGACCTGTGTATTCATGTGGAAGTCCAGTAGGACATCACCCAGGGACCTGTGTATTCATGTGGAAGTCCAGTGTGTAGTACCAGGGGCGTCACACCAAATTCTGGGCCCTGGGTACAAGGATTCACTGCGGGCCCCCCATGAATGTTAACTATTGAAAAATAGCAGATATACAAGCTCACAGCGCGGCACCGAGTGCCGCGCTGCGAGCTTGTATATCTGCTATTTTTGAAAAATCGTGAAAATATGTGCAAGAAACCTATGTCAAGGACCCCCAAGATGATACGTATTCGGCCACGGACCCCGATCTCAAAATATTTAGTTCCAGGGACCCCCAGAAGCAAAATTTGAGTTCGAAATGTTCGTTTAAAAAATACATAATATTCAAAGATTTTCACACATTTTCACAACTTTTCAAAAATAGCAGATCTACAAGCTCGCAGTGCGGCACTCGGTGCCGCGCTGTGAGCTTGTATATCTGCTATTTTTCAATAGATAAAGTTATTAGGGCCCCTGTGTAGGACATCACCCAGGGACCTGTGTATTCATGTGGAAGTCCAGTGTTTAGACATCACCCAGGGACCTGTGTATTCATGTGGAAGTCCAGTGTGTAGGACATCAGGTGCACCGTAGTGTCCATCAGGCCAGAGGAACACTCTCTGTCCTCTCTGTCCAGGAGATCCTCTCTGGCAGACGCCGTTAGAACAGCCGCTATCTGGACTCGTCCGTCAGACAGGAAGATCAGCTCGGTGGTTCCCTGCTGCGCTGCCTGGGCCTCAGAGGCTGACATCTCTCCTAAACCCCACCACATGAGCTTTGAGCCGTCGTGTGTCATTCTGCTGCTGTGTTTAGGGTTGCCAACTCCCAGAGTTTCAAATACGGGACACTTTCTAAGGAAACATGCGCCGCCGAAGGCGGCGCCGAAAAATCGCATATTTTCGGTTATAAAGTTGGCTAAAACGGGCATTTTCCTATATTAAATCATATGTTTCCTTTCACAATATTAATTCGGGTGTCTTTGGGCCGAAAAATCTGATATTTTCGGTTATAAAGTTGGCTAAAATGGGTATTTTCCTCTATTAAATCATATGTTTCCTTTCACAATATTAATTCGGGTGTCTCTCAATTTTCCAAAACATATCGCCTAGGTCTACCTGGTCCTTATGTGCCCACTCTCTGGTACCCAACACTAGTTTAATCATATTGGCATACAGCAATAACCATTAGGTTTTAAAAACAAAATCAACGCATGCTTATGTTATTTCAACAGGAGAGAGAACTCATAGAGGACACCTGCACAAATATACGTTGTTACACATTAATGTCAACAGCCTGTGTTGTGTGTGACGTCAGACCAGAGTTCTTATCAGTCCATATAAGATGATGATATGTACATATAAGATGATTTATCTAGAGTGAGACTGAGAAATACTGAAAGTGACACAGGAGTGACACAGTCAGACAGGCGAAGACACGAAAGAGACCAACAACCAGACAGCCAGCCAGACAGGGAGACAGACAGACAGACAGACAGACAGACAGACAGACAGACAGACAGACAGACAGACAGACAGACAGACAGACAGACAGACAGGGAGACAGGGAGACAGGGAGAGACAGATGTTTTCCTGGACGGTGTCCCTGAAAAGAGGACCAGTATGTCCAAAAGGAGGACTAAATACTTCCAAGCTTGCTTGTGTTGCTGTGCCAGTGGGGGACAAAGTGTTCTGCATTGGAGGGTTCTATGAAGGCACCACTCATTACAGTAATCAGATTGAGGTGCATGTCTTCAACACAGTGACTTTACGCTGGAGGAGGCCTCCCGTCTCAAATGGAAGAGGAGAATGTTCCCTTGAGGTTCCCTCCATGCGCTGGTTCCACACAGCTGTACTGATAGAAGACATCATCTATATATGGGGAGGGATAGTGAACTGTAAGATAACAAAGAGAGAGAGTGGCTGGATTACCGTCGAAGGGGACCACATGGACAATGTTCTTTATGCATTTGATGTCGACACCTACAGATGGTTCAAGCCTGTGATTTCTGGGACAGTTCCAGAGGGGAGGATACACCACTCTGCCTCCGTCTTGGGGAAGATCATGTTCATCTATGGAGGACAACTGCTGACTGGATTTACTAATGACATCAACAGGTTGGACACCACCACAATGGTCTGGACTTTAATTAACACCAGAGGCACTCTACCAGCTAGTTCATCCCAACACTCTGCCACCTTCATTGGGACAAAGATGTTTGTATTTGGGGGCCTTGGGGACAATAATGGGGCCAATAACAACATCAATGTGTTTGACACAGAGACCAACTGCTGGCTGAGCACAACTTCTGCTCAGCTTCTTCCAGAAGGACGTCATGGTCATGCAGCCTTTGCCTACAATGGAGAACTGTACATATTTGGTGGTTTCAACTATGCTCTGAGGCGGAGCTTCACTGATCTGTGGAAATTCAACCCAAACACCTTCTCCTGGAAGAAGGTTACGGTCATGGGCAAGTTTTGGGATTGTGTGTGTTGCAGTTACTGTTGCAAGGAAGATCGTATCATCGTCTTTGGATACATAACCCATACACAGCCCATCTTACAGATCTTAGACTTCAGTCCTAGCCTGAAGACGTTATGCAAGCTAGCAGTTATTCAGTACGGTGTGGAGCAGTCGGGACTCCCACACGACATCAGGTGGGAACTGGCAGCCATGACAAATAAGAAACAGAAGGACGAGGAAAAGAAAGAAAACAAAGTTTCCGCAAAGAACCAATATACTTAAATAAAAAATCAAACCTTCGTTCGAAGTGAAACGGTGACATTTTATTCCATGTGTTCTAGAGCTATGAAATCTGTTCTCTAGATCTATACTTTCTTTCTGAATTCTGAATGAATGAATGATTTTGTCTGGAGGGCTAAATTGTCATGTGAAGCTTGACCAATCCTCAATTCTGCATGCACAGGACAGGACACACAAAGCCACTCCTTGGAAGCGGCTTTCACCGCTTAAAAAAACCAACAAATAAATACACATATTTAAGACACAGACATAAATTCCCCAGACGATCTGCATAATTCAATTATCATGATGGGCTTGCAGAGGGGGAGCGCTTGTTTTGTTTCACTCTCAGTCTTGGCTGTATAAAGAATTTTTTTAAAACCATGACTCTTTTACATCACTGGCAACAAGGCAGGTGTACAAGCAGTGAAGCTGTGAGACTGGTGGGGGGCCCCGAGCAATAACATAAATGCTTATCCGTCCCCGACAAGATGATTCCTCCTTTTGAGATAGTTGGACAATGGCTTTAAACATCTATCTAAAGGGTGTGTAGTGTTGTTCCAACACGCATTACGCCGTTCGTCTGACTCTCCCCATTACTGACCCTATGTTGAACCCTAATCCTAACTCTCCCCATTACTAACCCTATGTTTAACTCTAACCACAAGCGTAGCCACGCAGTCGGAGTAATGATGATGCTATCAGAAAATATGGGCTACATGGAAGAGATATATTTAATAAATGGTTGTTGTCAAGCACGGAATGAAACAACAACGTCTCTCTGTCTCATGTTATTGTTTCCTGATTTTACAGAGTACAGAGACTATCCAATCGAATATATCTGTATACATGGTCACCTCCTTTTCGGGACATGTAACATATGAATTTGGCCACAGACCCCCATCTCAAAATACTTAGTTCCAGGGACCCCCCCCCCCCCCCCCACCCGAAGCAAAATACATTAAAAAAATACAAAAAATACATATATTCAAAGATTTGCACACATTTTCACGACTTTTCAAAAATAGCAGATCTACAAGCTTGCAGCGCTGTGAGCTTGTATTTTTCAACAGCTAAAGTATAAAATAATTAAGGCTCCTCCACCTTGGGCCCTAGTAACTCAGTCCCACTCAGTCCCCCCCTTGACGCCCCTGTTCATCCATCAGCCTTTAGGTAGCGGGCGGCCCACTGCAGCATGCTGTCTGGGACTCTAAGGTGCCCTCCAGACTACAGCCGGTTGCCATCGGGGCTGCCGCTAGGATCAGCGGTGGCCGCACCGCGGTGAGACACAAGCACACTCGCTCAGTGAGTAAACGCTGCGCGGTATTTCACAAAGATGAACACAATCCATCTCTCACCGCCCACGTACGCATGCACAAATGAGCACGCTCGCGGGGGATTTCACGGGACCGCGCCCGCTCGCCTCGCTGCCCCAAAAATTCGCTGCGCGGCTGAAAAAGCCGCCCGCCTCCCATTGAAAATGAATTGCTAGGAGGCGGTGACCGCGGTTAGTGTGGAACCCCCTTTTACCTGCTCAGGTCCAGCAGCAGCAGCTGTCCAGGGAATGGACTCAGTCTGTGGAGTAAAGATCCATAGAAAGGCCCTGCTGTACTTTCAGAAGTTGTACAAGTGGACAGGGGAGCCAGGCAGGGGCGACTGAGGATTCCTCCACTGGGTGTCTCGCTGCCCCCTTGTGGCGGTTCCTCCGGGAGCAGAAGGTGACACACAGGGACGTGGAAAGCCTCCTCAGGTCTGTGCGACTCTGTGGGCTTCCCAGGAGGTGGGCGGGTCGCGTGAGGAGGTCTGCAGCGCTCTCACAACGTCTGCCTGTACGTCTCTCAGAGCGTCCTTATCCTAGGCCCCCAGCAGGTGGCACAATTCAAAGCCACACTGCTGGCTGTTCTTTCTGAGGGCCGCCACCGGGGGTGCTGCTGCGCCGCCGGCTCTCCAGCAGCCTCCAGGTCTTGTAGATCTGCTGTCTGAAGGAGAACAGAGTGGTGCAGGGAGGGGGGCGGGGCTTAAAGTACAACTTTGTTTTTTTTACAACAAGGGTTCATATTTTATTTGTGTTTACCGTGCTAAAATGTGGGGCATGCGTACGCATGGGGGCATGCGTACAAGTGGCTAAATATGTCTTTTTAGACACAATGAGCCAGCAGTTTCTTTATTGCTATTTACAGTAACACTTCTAGCCCCCATAAGTCACACCCAGGTTGCGTTGTATCTTGGGAATGGGCTTATTCTGTGTAAAATGACATATTTAGCCACTTGTACGCATGCCCCCAAACCACTGAAATAAGAATTTCTAAAACAATAGAAAGAAGTAAATGAAATCATTTTAACACTCATCTTTTATATTCTTTAATTACAATCTAAATTATGAACCCTTGTTGTAAAAAACCTTTAAGCGACCCCACCGCTACGGTGGCCATCTTACTGACGGAGAGGAAGGACCTGCACCCAGGGACCTGTGTATTCATGTGTAAGTCCAGTGTTTAGACATCACCCAGGGACCTGTGTATTCATGTGGAAGTCCAGTGTTTAGACATCACCCAGGGACCTGTGTATTCATGTGGAAGTCCAGTGTGTAGACATCACCCAGGGACCTGTGTATTCATGTGGAAGTCCAGTGTAGGACATCAGGTGCACCGTAGTGTCCATCAGGCCAGAGGAACACTCTCTGTCCTCTCTGTCCAGGAGATCCTCTCTGGCAGACGCCGTTAGAACAGCCGCTATCTGGACTCGTCCGTCAGACAGGAAGATCAGCTCGGTGGTTCCCTGCTGCGCTGCCTGGGCCTCAGAGGCTGACATCTCTCCTAACCCCACCACATGAGCTTTGAGCCGTCGTGTGTCATTCTGCTGCTGTGTTCCATCTCCATAGCCAAGGATCACCCTTTCTATCCATGGATCCAGTTTGGACATTTCTAGGCCTTTTGCAGAATCACCCTTAGTAAGTTGTAGGTGAATGCCTTCCTTTCCCAAACAGAGTATAGATGTCAGCACTTTGAATATGTTCTTCTGGTCCTTCTGCAGGTGCTTTTTGAGAGTAAAAAACTAAAACAGAAGAAGAAAACATGTGTGACATGCATGATCTGGGCAGATTGCCCCAGGAAATGTGCCAATCTCAACCCAAAACAAGGGTAAGTGTGTGAGTAGCCAGTATAACCATAGGATACTGATTATTTTAAATCAGGGGAGAGAACTCATAGAGGATACAGGATTAACTAAAACTGCTCTCTGTTGAGGTGCCAACTTGCTCACCACTGGCATCACCCCTGGCAATGCCAGTGACTTCACCACTGGCATCACCAGGAATGCTGGTCGCTCATTGGCTGTTAAAGAGGTGTTGCCATAGTTTTGTACTTTTTCTGTTTTTCATGTGTCTAGGAGGTTGAAAGTACTTCATTAGACCCCCTGGTGTGGTTTTTATGAGCAATTATGTTTTCTCTTGGTATTTGTTTGTTTTCTCTTGGAGGCTGCCACCTTGTGGTCAAAAGTGTCCGTTAAAAACACACATACTAAGTATATCACAGTATCAACTCCTCCCCTAATTACCATTCATCCAACACTGTGGGGCGTGGCTAACTTCAGCTGGGTCACCACCCACGATGACATCCATGCATACTTAATGAGCTGCAGGTGTGGCCACATAAAAACCCAATTTTAACTCTTTCTGTATACTTTTTTGGAAAAAATCTTCCTCCTAGTATAATCATACTACCTGATAATCATGTTTTAGAGAGGGGAAAAATCATGGCACCACCTCTTTAAAGATGACAAATGCTGGTCCCTGATTGGGCTACGGGCTTAAACAAACAAGGACACCGAAATACATACACATCCGAATGCAGTATTTGCACGCTCGCCAGTAACAAGGGAAATTGGAAGTTATTAAATCAAATATGAGCAGACTCGCCCTGGCTGCCATGTTGGTTATCTTTCTGTTAGCGTTTAGACACAAACAGTGGAAGACAAAAAATTACACAGGTTAGAACACCTGCACAAATCTACGTTGTTACACATTAATGTCAACAGCCTGTGTTATGTGTGACGTCAGACCAGAGTTCTAATCAGTACATATAAGATGATGATATGAACATATAAGATGATGTATCTAGAGTGAGACTGAGAGATACTGAACAAGAGTGACACAGTCAGACAGGCGAAGACAGGTAAGACAGACCGACAGCCAGACAGACAGACAGACAGACAGACAGACAGACAGACAGGGAGACAGGGAGACAGGGAGAGACAGATGTTTTCCTGGACGGTGTCCCTGAAAAGAGGACCAGTGTGTCCAAAAGGAGGACCAAAGACTTCCTGTCTTGCTTGTGTTGCTGTGCCAGTGGGGGACAAAGTGTTCTGCATTGGAGGGTTCTATGAAGGCACCACTCATTACAGTAATCAGATTGAGGTGCATGTCTTCAACACAGTGACTTTACGCTGGAGGAGGCCTCCCGTCTCAAATGGAAGAGGAGAATGTTCCCTTGAGGTTCCCTCCATGCGCTGGTTCCACACAGCTGTACTGATAGAAGACATCATCTATATATGGGGAGGGATAGTGAACTGTAAGATAACAAAGAGAGAGAGTGGCTGGATTACCGTCGAAGGGGACCACATGGACAATGTTCTTTATGCATTTGATGTCGACACCTACAGATGGTTCAAGCCTGTGGTTTCTGGGACAGTTCCAGAGGGGAGGAGACGCCACTCTGCCTCCGTCTTGGGGAAGATCATGTTTATCTATGGAGGACAACTGCTGACTGGATTTACTAATGACATCAACAGGTTGGACACCACCACAATGGTCTGGACTTTAATTAACACCAGAGGCACTCTACCAGCTGGTTCAGAGGCACTCTACCAGCTGGTTCATCCCACCTTCATTGGGACAAAGATGTTTGTATTTGGGGGCCTTGGGGACAATGATGGGGCCAATAACAACATCAATGTGTTTGACACAGAGACCAACTGCTGGCTGAGCACAACTTCTGCTCAGCTTCTTCCAGAAGGACGTCGTGGCCATGCAGCCTTTGCCTACAATGGAGAACTGTACATATTTGGTGGTTTCAACTATGCTCTGAGGCGGAGCTTCACTGATCTGTGGAAATTCAACCCAAACACCTTCTCCTGGAAGAAGGTTACGGTCATGGGCAAGTTTTGGGATTGTGTGTGTTGCAGTTACTGTTGCATGGAAGATCGTATCATCCTCTTTGGATACACAGACCAAACACAGCCCATCTTACAGATCTTAGAGCTCAGTCCTAGCCTGAAGACCTTATGCAAGCTAGCAGTTATTCAGTACGCTGTGGAGCAGTCGGGACTCCCACATGACATCAGGTGGGAACTGACAGCCATGACAGAAACAGAAGAAAGTATGTGAAGAATCACAGCCAGTGTGAGTAAGCGGTGCCTACTCTATTTGATGGGTATGAGCTGGCATTCAGGAAGTACTGCTCTATTTGATGTGTGGGCGCTGGTAATCAGGCGGTACTACTTCATTTGATGTGTAGTATTCAGGCGCCACCTCAAATAGAATAGTACTGCCCAGGGACATGCTGGGCCCCTGATTCAGCCCGGGAAAAAGAGTTGTAGAGTCCCTCATTGCGCGCTATAGAGAGATCTCTCTCTCTCTCTATAGCGCTGCTGCTACTCAAAGATTTGCCATTTCAGATCATGACAAGTGACAAGCCAGTGGGCCAATTACAGGAGTTATATTTCGTCATTGTCGGGTGGAAACCTTGTATGTCCAAAACCGTTTTAAAAATGATTTAAACTAGATCTGCTGTACTTTTGTGCAACGACCTCGTATGATGAAGCAGTGCTTTCTTTTGCGGGAAAAAAAAATATATATAAATTTGAAACTTGGAGATACAAGGTTTCTGCCCGACAGTGACGGTTTACTTGGTTGCCCGCCCAGCCCCCAAAAAGGAACAAAGGCCGACATTTTATTTAAATGTTTTTCCTAATGGCCGGCCTGGACTGGCCGGGAATGAACCGGCCGTTCAGGAGTTGTCCCGGTTTTCCCAATGGCCAGCACGTCCCAGGTAATGCCTGAATACCAGCGCCCACACATCAATTAGAGTAGTAGCAAGAGCACGTCCTATAAGTCCTGCCTTTTATAAAACAAAGATTGCTACACGTGTAGTTTGGTATGCTTCAGCGTTTCTACTACGGAACTGATCAAGGTGTCCAACTGTGTGGAAACGGATTGGATGAAGTTGTCAAAACTTCTGGAGGACTGAATGGAAGATGACGTGAGTGAAGTAGCTGTGTTGTTTTCATACGTTCTCTCCATGGACCCTCGCTAACAACCAGGAGTGAAGTAGCTGTGTTGTTTTCATACGCTCTCTCCATGGACCCTCGCTAACATGACGTGAGTGAAGTAGCTGTGTTGTTTTCATACGTTCTCTCCATGGACCCTCGCTAACTACCAGGGTGTCGCACCAAATTCTGGGCCCTGGGTACAAGGATTCATTGCAGGCCCCCCGTGAATGTTCTTCATAGGGGGGAGAGGGTTTAACCCATTTAGAACACATTGTTATGCATTATTTTGTGCTTCAACTATTGAAAAATAGCAGATATACAAGCTCACAGACAGTGCTGCGCTGTGATCTTGTATTGGCCTATCTCAGTAACTCAGTCCCACAAACAAAAACATGAAAGGGCTCTATGCTGTATTTTAGTTTTTAGTTTTAATTATGTTTTGTAATAATAATCAAAATCAACAAAGTCACACACAAACATAAAAATCAAACCTCGGTTCGAAGTGGAGCGGTGAATCTGAGCAGCTATACCCTGTGTGTGTTGCTAAATGCCTAAACTGTAAACTGTAAACTGTGCCTGTGAGTGAGTGGTGAGTGTGCCTGGCCTGCACAAAACAGCGCCCCTCCTTTAACTAGTGTGTTGTGTGTGGCCACTCAAGGTATTGCCAGGCTACGGACACGGCCAGCCAGCCAGCCACCCAGCCACCCAGCCACCCAGCCAGGGACATACCCACGGACATACCTGTCTATTGGGAGCGCTTTCACGGCTCCAAAAATAGCAGATCTGCTACTCGTTTGCTATTTTTAAAAATATGAATCAAGAAAGTTTTGGACATAATTATGAGGTTTCTCAATAGACAACTTGAGCTGTCTTCTGTACCCTCCCCTGCTTAGTTGGGTATTTGTCTCCCCGGCTGGAGATAATGCTGAACCACACACTGCTCTGCTGTTGCACTTTTTATATTGCAACACTCCCAATTTAGTTGATTGAATTTGGTTCATCTGCTAAAAAAGCCCAATGTGCATCCTGCCCACCCAATCAAAAGTTAGCACACCCCCTTCCCTTCTTTTTTTATCCACAACTTTCCTAATCCCATCGTGCATTGCGCAGAAGTTGTATGGAGCTTCCGGCGTCGCAGCCGTGTGTGATCTACAAGCTCACAACGGTTGCATCTGCGACGCGACGTGAGCTTGTATGTCTGCTGTTGATCGTAAGTGTCCTACAGATAATGCTCCAGTACATTTTTGCGGAAACAGGTGGATAATTAAATCTTTTGTGGAATTATGGTATGAACAGAACTTGTTCTACCATGTGATGCAGTGGCCTGATGCAGGTGTAACATCTGTGGTGTTTGTATTGTGTGTTATGGGTAGAACGGTGCCAAAACCCATCGTTTTCTATGCATTTCGGGGGAATTTGAGCCCCTATTCATACATGTTGTACTACAGGCTAGATCCGGCCCTGCACCTTTGTATGCCAAAGTAGGGAATACATTAACAGGTTTGACATATATCACGCATATATTCTTGCAAATTGTTTTATTGAGTTTTTTTACAAAACACAAAAACGAACGCAATGACAACGATACAACTGCTAGGCAAACCAGGTTTAAGAGCAGTAGAGAACCTGCCCATGAAAGACAGACTTGAATGACATGGAGACAAACATATACTCTGAAATAACCGCTAAAACAGTGAAAATTGCTAATCTAAAAGCTCATAACACGACGCATTATGAGCTTGTAGACCTGCTATTTTCCGCATCGCCTCGAGTATAACGTAATTATACCCCGAGTGAACATTGACATTGGAAATTCTCGCTGAAATGTTTGCTTCTGCTTCGGTTCAATGTTCTTGCGTCAAAGACATGACCTTCAAATCTGCCCTAAAAACAAAAACAAACAACAAACTGCAGTGTATAGGCCTATGGGGAGAACATGGATATCGCCATGAGCAATAATGGTCAGCTTTTCCACTGAGGCCACGAATCAATAAACTACTTGGAGTTACAACACAGGGTCGGAAATCATACATAATGCATAAATGGAAGAACAGAAATGAACAGAAAGTTCAAGAAAAGGAACGCGTCTTGGGTTGCACTTCATATTTGGCAGCAAATTAGGCTGCTGGATATTATATTCTTGGCTCTCAATGTGATGCATTATATTTTAATGCATTTAGGAATTTTCAGGAAGATTTTAGGGTTAGGGATAGGGTTTAAGATTAGGCTTGGGCTTTTGGCTTTTGGCTTGAGTACTCAATATCAACAGAAAATGATCAATGAAATGGAGTACCAGTAAGTGTGTGAGTAGCCTATAACCCTGGGATAGTGATTATTTTAAATCAGGAGAGAGAACTCATAGTGTCATGATCTGGGCCACACAGTGGCCTTTCCAGGGTCTCACCCTGGCCTTTTCCCCTCCTGTGAGTACCTGATTGACAATCTGAGCTCCTCCCGGTTTCACAGCTGTGAGGTGTTGGCCTAAAGACTGCCTAGTTGGTCAGAGACTATATAATCCTGTCTGGTACTGCTCTCTGTGTTGGTTCATTTTTTGAGTCAGTTTCCTTCTGTCTGAGTCTCCGTGTTCTCGCCCTGTGAGGTGTACCTTTGTTTGTATTTAAGTTTTTATTTAAGTAAAACCTTGTTAAACTCCTCCGTGGTTTCCTGCCTCTACTTTGAGTTTGAGTTCTGCATTTGGGTCCAAACACATACGGGATCGTGACAGAATGAACCAACCATCTTGGACCCAGCGGAACTCCCAGCCAGAGAGCACTCCTGTCTCCCCACCTTGTGAACATCTCCTTCCCGGTGGTCCTCGTTCCTCTCCTTCTGGGCTGCTGTCTTCTGACTGTGTAGCGGTTTCCCTCTGCGGCCCCTGTCTTCTGGGGTTCTCCTGCCCAGCGCCACCCCGGTCCCAGGATGCGACGTCTCGCTGGGGTGTCCCTCGCCGACGTCTTCGCCAGGGGCCCCAGCCGTTGGGCCGTCGCTCGTTCGGTGGTGGTCCGCCCGGGCCAGTGACGCAGTGCCCTGCAGTCCAGTGACACCGAGCGCCCGCTGCTGCTTGTGCCCTCTGCTCCACTTAGTGCCAGAGCCCTGGCAGCCACGCCCCCCTTCCCCCTGTGAGGATCTCCGTCCCTGGGGTCTTTGGCCCTGTTTCAGTATTCCCTGTCCTGGTCTTGGGACGTCTGGAAGCCGTCCCTTGGAGGGGAGGTACTGTCATGATCTGGGCCACACAGTGGCCTTTCCAGGGTCTCACCCTGGCCTTTTCCCCTCCTGTGAGTACCTGATTGACAATCTGAGCTCCTCCCGGTTTCACAGCTGTGAGGTGTTGGCCTAAAGACTGCCTAGTTGGTCAGAGACTATATAATCCTGTCTGGTACTGCTCTCTGTGTTGGTTCATTTTTTGAGTCAGTTTCCTTCTGTCTGAGTCTCCGTGTTCTCGCCCTGTGAGGTGTACCTTTGTTTGTATTTAAGTTTTTATTTAAGTAAAGCCTTGTTAAACTCCTCCGTGGTTTCCTGCCTCTACTTTGAGTTTGAGTTCTGCATTTGGGTCCAAACACATACGGGATCGTGACACATAGAGGATACAGGATTAACTAAAACTGCTCTCTGTCGAGGTGCCAACTTGCTCACCACTGGCATCACCCCTGGCAATGCCAGTGACTTCACCACTGGCATCATCAGGAATGCTGGTCGCTCATTGGCTGTTAATGATGACAAATGCTGGTCCCTGATTGGGCTACGGGCTTAAACAAAGAAGGACACCGAAATACATACACAGCCGAATGCAGTATTTGCGCGCTCGCCAGTAACAAGGGAAATTGGAAGTTATTAAACAAAATACGAGCAGACTCGCCCTTGCTGCCATGTTGGTTATCTTTCTGTTAGCGTTTAGACACAAACAGTGGAAGACAAAAATTTACACAGGTTAGAACACCTGCACAAATCTACGTTGTTACACATTAATGTCAACAGCCTGTGTTGTGTGTGACGTCAGACCAGAGTTCTTGTCAGTCCATATAAGATGATGTATCTAGAGTGAGACTGAGAGATACTGAAAGTGAAACTGGAGTGACACAGTCAGACAGACAGACAGACAGACAGACAGACAGACAGACAGACAGACAGACAGACAGACAGACAGACAGACAGGCAGGGAGACAGACAGGCAGGGATACAGACAGGCAGGGAGACAGACAGGCAGGGAGACAGACAGGCAGGGAGACAGGGAGAGACAGATGTTTTCCTGGACGGTGTCCCTGAAAAGAGGACCAGTGTGTCCAAAAGGAGGATCAAAGACTTCCAGGCTTGCTTGTGTTGCTGTGCCAGTGGTGGACAAAGTGTTCTACTTTGGAGGGTTCTATAAAGGCACCACTCATTACAGTGATCAGATTGAGGTGCATGTCTTCAACACAGTGACTTTACGCTGGAGGAAGCCTCCCGTCTCTAATGGAAGAGGAGAATGTTCCCTTGAGGTTCCCTCCATCCGCTGGAACCACACAGCTGTACTGATAGAGGATATCATCTATATATGGGGAGGGATAGTGAACTGTAAGATAACAAAGGGAGACAGTGGCTGGATTAGAGTCAAAGAGGACAACATGGACAATGTTCTTTATGCATTTGATGTCGACACCTACAGATGGTTCAAGCCCGTGGTTTCTGGGACGGTTCCAGAGGGGAGGAACCGCCACTCAGCTTCCGTCTTGGGGAAAATTATGTTTATCTATGGAGGACAACTGGACTGGATGACTGGATTTACTAATGATATCTACAAGTTGGACACCGCCACAATGGTCTGGTCTTTAATTAACACCAGAGGCACTCTACCAGCTGGTTCAGTAGCTCACTCTGCCACCATCATTGGGACAAAGATGTTTGTGTTTGGGGGCTATGGGAACAATGATGAGGCCAATAACAACATCAATGTGTTTGACACAGAGACCAACTGCTGGCTGAGCACAACTTCTGCACAGCTCCTTCCAGAAGCGCGTCAGGGTCATGCAGCCTTTGCCTACAATGGAGAGCTGTACATATTTGGTGGCTTCAACTATGTTCTGAGGTGGAGCTTCACTGAACTGTGGAAATTCAATCCAAAACGCTTCTCCTGGAGGAAGGTTGAGGCCAAGGGGAAGGTCTGGGATTGTAGGTCTCGTAGGTATTGTTGCATGGAAGATCGTATCATCCTCTTTGGATCAAACCAAACACAAACCATCTTACAGTTCTTAGACTTCAGTCCTAGCCTGAAGACGCTATGCAAGCTAGCAGTTACTTACTACGGTGTGGAGCAGTCGGGACTCCCACACAACATCAAGTGGGAACTGACAGCCATGACAAATAAGAAACAGAAGTACGAGGAAAAGAAAGAAAACAAAGTGTCCGCAAAGAACCAACATACTTAAATAAACAAACCAACAAATAAATACACATACATAAGACACACACATAAATTCCCCAGACGATCTGCATAATTCAATTATCATGATGGGTTTGCAGAGGGGGAGCGCTTGTTTTGTTTCACAATCAGTCTTGGCTGTATAAAGAATGGTTTTACAACCATGACTCTTTTACATCACTGGCAACAAGACAGGTGTACAAGCAGTGAGGCTGTGAGACTGGTGGGGGGCTCCAAGCAATAACATAAATGCTCATCCGTCCCCGACAAGATGATTCCTCCTTTTGAGATAGTTGGACAATGGCTTTAAACATCTATCTAAGGGGTGTGTAGTGTTGTTCCAACACGCATTACGCCGTTCGTCTGACTCTCCCCATTACTGACCCTATGTTGAACCCTAATCCTAACTCTCCCCATTACTAACCCTATGTTTAACTCTAACCACAAGCGTAGCCACGCAGTCGGAGTAATGATGATGCTATCAGAAAATATGGGCTACATGGAAGAGATATATTTAATAAATGGTTGTTGTCAAGCACGGAATGAAACAACAACGTCTCTCTGTCTCATGTTATTGTTTCCTGATTTTACAGAGTACAGAGACTATCCAATAGAATATATCTGTATACATGGTCACCTGCTTTTCGGGACATGTAACATATGAATTTGGCCACAGACCCCCATCTCAAAATACTTAGTTCCAGGGACCCCCCCCACCCGAAGCAAAATTTTAGTTACAAATGTCCGCTTAAAAAATACATATATTCAAAGATTTGCACACATTTTCACGACTTTTCAAAAATAGCAGATCTACCAGCTTGCAGCGTGGCACTCGGTGCCGCGCTGTGAGCTTGTATTTTTCAACAGCTAAAGTATAAAATAATTAAGGCTCCTCCACCTTGGGCCCTAGTAACTCAGTCCCACTCAGTCCCCCCCTTGACGCCCCTGTTCATCCATCAGCCTTCAGGTAGCGGGCGGCCCACTGCAGCATGCTGTCTGGGACTCTAAGGTGCCCTCCAGACTACAGGCGGTTGCCATCGGGGCTGCCGCTAGGATCAGCGGTGGCCGCACCGCGGTGAGACACAAGCACACTCGCTCAGTGAGTAAACGCTGCGCGGTATTTCACAAAGATGAACACAATCCATCTCTCACCGCCCACGTACGCATGCACAAATGAGCACGCTCGCGGGGGATTTCACGGGACCGCGCCCGCTCGCCTCGCTGCCCCAAAAATTCGCTGCGCGGCTGAAAAAGCCGCCCGCCTCCCATTGAAAATGAATTGCTAGGAGGCGGTGACCGCGGTTAGTGTGGAACCCCCTTTTACCTGCTCAGGTCCAGCAGCAGCAGCTGTCCAGGGAATGGACTCAGTCTGTGGAGTAAAGATCCATAGAAAGGCCCTGCTGTACTTTCAGAAGTTGTACAAGTGGACAGGGGAGCCAGGCAGGGGCGACTGAGGATTCCTCCACTGGGTGTCTCGCTGCCCCCTTGTGGCGGTTCCTCCGGGAGCAGAAGGTGACACACAGGGACGTGGAAAGCCTCCTCAGACGTCTGTGCGACTCTGTGGGCTTCCCAGGAGGTGGGCGGGTCGCGTGAGGAGGTCTGCAGCGCTCTCACAACGTCTGCCTGTACGTCTCTCAGAGCGTCCTTATCCTAGGCCCCCAGCAGGTGGCACAATTCAAAGCCACACTGCTGGCTGTTCTTTCTGAGGGCCGCCACCGGGGGTGCTGCTGCGCCGCCGGCTCTCCAGCAGCCTCCAGGTCTTGTAGATCTGCTGTCTGAAGGAGAACAGAGTGGTGCAGGGAGGGGGGTGGGGCTTAAAGTACAACTTTGTTTTTTTTACAACAAGGGTTCATATTTTATATTGTAATTAGATAAAAGAAAAAGTGAGTGTTAAAATGTTTTCATTGGCTTCATTCTTTTGTTTTATTGTGTTTACCGTGCTAAAATGTGGGGCATGCGTACGCATGGGGGCATGCGTACAAGTGGCTAAATATGTCTTTTTAGACACAATGAGCCAGCAGTTTCTTTATTGCTATTTACAGTAACACTTCTAGCCCCCATAAGTAGCACCCAGGTTGCGTTGTATCTTGGGAATGGGCTTATTCTGTGTAAAATGACATATTTAGCCACTTGTACGCATGCCCCCAAACCACTGAAATAAGAATTTCTAAAACAATAGAAAGAAGTAAATGAAATCATTTTAACACTCATCTTTTATATTCTTTAATTACAATCTAAATTATGAACCCTTGTTGTAAAAAACCTTTAAGCGACCCCACCGCTACGGTAGCCATCTTACTGACGGAGAGGAAGGACCTGCACCCAGGGACCTGTGTATTCATGTGTAAGTCCAGTGTTTAGACATCACCCAGGGACCTGTGTATTCATGTGGAAGTCCAGTGTTTAGACATCACCCAGGGACCTGTGTATTCATGTGGAAGTCCAGTGTGTAGACATCACCCAGGGACCTGTGTATTCATGTGGAAGTCCAGTGTAGGACATCAGGTGCACCGTAGTGTCCATCAGGCCAGAGGAACACTCTCTGTCCTCTCTGTCCAGGAGATCCTCTCTGGCAGAAGCCGTTAGAACAGCCGCTATCTGGACTCGTCCGTCAGACAGGAAGATCAGCTCGGTGGTTCCCTGCTGCGCTGCCTGGGCCTCAGAGGCTGACATCTCTCCTAACCCCACCACATGAGCTTTGAGCCGTCGTGTGTCATTCTGCTGCTGTGTTCCATCTCCATAGCCGAGGATCACCCTTTCTATCCATGGATCCAGTTTGGACATTTCTAGGCCTTTTGCAGAATCACCCTTAGTAAGTTGTAGGTGAATGCCTTCCTTTCCCAAACAGAGTATAGATGTCAGCACTTTGAATATGTTCTTCTGGTCCTTCTGCAGGTGCTTTTTGAGAGTAAAAAACTAAAACAGAAGAAGAAGACATGTGTGACATGCATGATCTGGGCAGATTGCCCCAGGAAATGTGCCAATCTCAACCCAAAACAAGGGTAAGTGTGTGAGTAGCCAGTATAACCATGGGATACTGATTATTTTAAATCAGGGGAGAGAACTCATAGAGGATACAGGATTAACTAAAACTGCTCTCTGTTGAGGTGCCAACTTGCTCACCACTGGCATCACCCCTGGCAATGCCAGTGACTTCACCACTGGCATCACCAGGAATGCTGGTCGCTCATTGGCTGTTAAAGAGGTGTTGCCATAGTTTTGTACTTTTTCTGTTTTTCATGTGTCTAGGAGGTTGAAAGTACTTCATTAGACCCCCTGGTGTGGTTTTTATGAGCATTATGTTTTCTCTTGGTATTTGTTTGTTTTCTCTTGGAGGCTGCCACCTTGTGGTCAAAAGTGTCCGTTAAAAACACACATACTAAGTATATCACAGTATCAACTCCTCCCCTAATTACCATTCATCCAACACTGTGGGGCGTGGCTAACTTCAGCTGGGTCACCACCCACGATGACATCCATGCATACTTAATGAACTGCAGGTGTGGCCACATAAAAACCCAATTTGAACTCTTTCTGTATACTTTTTTGGAAAAAATCTTCCTCCTAGTATAATCATACTACCTGATAATCATGTTTTAGAGAGGGGAAAAATCATGGCACCACCTCTTTAAAGATGACAAATGCTGGTCCCTGATTGGGCTACGGGCTTAAACAAACAAGGACACCAAAATACATACACATCCGAATGCAGTACTTGCACGCTCGCCAGTAACAAGGGAAATTGGAAGTTATTAAACCAAATACGAGCAGACTCGCCCTTGCTGCCATGTTGGTTATCTTTCTGTTAGCGTTTAGACACAAACACTGGAAGACAAAAATGTACTCAGGTTAGAACACCTGCACAAATCTACGTTGTTACACATTAATGTCAACTGCCTGTGTTGTGTGTGACGTCAGACCAGAGTTCTTGTCAGTCCATATAAGATGATGATATGTACATATAAGATGATGTATCTAGAGTGAGACTGAGAAATACTGAAAGTGACACGGGAGTGACACAGTCAGACAGGCGAAGACAGGACAGACAGACCGACAGCCAGAAAGAGAGACAGATGTTTTCCTGGACGGTGTCCCTGAAAAGAGGACCAGTGTGTCCAAAAGGAGGACCAAAGACTTCCAGGCTTGCTTGTGTTACTGTGCCAGTGGGGGATAAAGTGTTCTACTTTGGAGGGTTCTATGAAGGCACCACTCATTACAGTGATCAGATTGAGGTGCATGTCTTCAACACAGTGACTTTACGCTGGAGGAAGCCACCCGTCTCAAATGGAAGAGGAGAATGTTCCCTTGAGGTTCCCTCCATGCGCTGGAAGCACACAGCTGTACTGATAGAGGATATCATCTATATATGGGGAGGGATAGTGAACTGTAAGATAACAAAGAGAGACAGTGGGTGGATTACCGTCGAAGGGGACCACATGGACAATGTTCTTTATGCATTTGATGTCGACACCCAGCGATGGTTCAAGCCTGTGGTTTCTGGGACAGTCCCAGAGGGGAGGAGACGCCACTCAGCCTGCGTCTTGGGGAAGATCATGTTCATCTACGGAGGGAAACAGCTGACTGGATTTACTATTGACATCAACAAGTTGGACACCGTCACAATGGTCTGGTCTTTAATTAACACCAGAGGCACTCTACCAGCTGGTTCATCCCAACACTCTGCCACGTTCATTGGGACAAAGATGTTTGTATTTGGGGGAAGTGGGGGCCAGAGAAAATACAACAACATCAGAGTGTTTGACACAGAGACCAACTGCTGGCTGAGCATACCCTCTGCACAGCTTCTTCCAGAAGAGCGTGCCTGTCATGCAGCATTTGCCTACAATGGAGAGCTGTACATATATGGTGGCATCAACTCTGCTCTGAAGCGGAACCTCTATGATCTGTGGAAATTCAACCCCAACACCTTCTCCTGGAAGAAGGTTACGGTCATGGGGATGGTTTGGGATTGTGTGTGTTGCAGGTACTGTTGCATGGAAGATCGTATCATCGTCTTTGGATCAAACCAAACACAACCCATCTTACAGTTCTTAGACTTCAGTCCTAGCCTGAAGACGCTATGCAAGCTAGCAGTTATTCAGTACGGTGTGGAGCACTCAGGACTCCCACACAACATCAAGTGGGAACTGGCAGCCATGACGAATAAGAAACAGAAGGACGAGGAAAAGAAAGAAAACAAAGTGTCCGCAAAGAACCAACATACTTAAATAAAAAATCAAACCTCGGTTCTAAGTGAAGCAGTGAAATGTTATTCTATGTGTCTAGAGCTATGAAATCTGTTTTCTAGATCTATACATTCTGTGTTCTAGATCTATACTTTCTTTCTGAATTCTGAATGAATGAATGATTTTGTCTGGAGGGCCAAATAGTCATGTGAAGCTTGACCAATCCTCATTTCCACATGTACGGGACACACAAAGCCACTCCTTGGAAGCGGCTTTCACCGCTTAAAAAACCAATAAATAAATACACATACATTAAGACACAGACATAAATTCCCCAGACGATCTGCATAATTCAATTATCATGATGGGCTTGCAGAGGGGGAGCGCTTGTTTTGTTTCACTCTCAGTCTTGGCTGTATAAAGAATAGTTTTACAACCATGACTCTTTTACATCACTGTCAACAAGACAGGTGTACAAGCAGTGAAGCTGTGAGACTGGTGGGGTGGGGGGCCCCAAGCAATAACATAAATGCTCATCCGTCCCCGACAAGATGATTCCTCCTTTTGAGATAGTTGGAAAATGGCTTTAAACATCTATCTAAGGGGTGCGTAGAGTTGTTCCGACACGCATTACTCCGTTCGTCTGACTCTCCCAATTACTGACCCTATAACCTAATCCTAACTCTCCCCATTACTAACCCTATGTTTAACTCTAACCGCAAGTGTAGCCACGCAGTTGGAGCCTATTTTCTTTGTGTTTGTTTGCTGGTGAAAGTTACCTGGGTTTATATGGTGTGTGAAATGCATTGTTTAGTTACCAATGTCTTTCATCCTATTCAAGGGCTATGGTGGAGAAACGCTATGGGGATGTGTTTTGTCTATTTTGAGCATACTTGATGTTTACAGAAAATGCTCAGTTGTTCTGTCTGCACTGTGTGTGTTTGCGTGTGTGTGTGTGTGTGTGTGTGTGTGTGTATGTGTGTGTGTGTGTGTGTGTGTGTGTGTGTGTACATGTGACATGCTATGTCACACGTACAACAACCCTTGGACATTAAGCTACTACGCCACAGGGACCCCCGATCCAACCCTTGATGCTGAGTGATACTGAATCAGGGAGGCATCGGGTCCCATTTTGATACTATTTTCTATGACTTGGCCGGGGAATCGAGGCCCGACCTCCCAATCTCAGGACGGACACTTTAGGCCACTGAGTCAGCTGACCGCCTACAAAGATGCACCGTGGTTAACAACACTGCAGCAGACAGAGCTCAAGACACTGATGCTAGAAGTAAGCCATTTACCATGAGAGGGAGTGGGTTGTTGGCTGATTTACCACTGTTTCAGTGGTAAATGAAACAGTAGTAAATCAGCCAAAAACCCACGACCCTCGAATGGTAAATTGCTTTGCTACCACGTCTACCATATAAATGAAAGAAAACACAGTTGTAACTTGCAAGGTTATTTAGTTACAATCAATGTTACAACTGCAACACAACAGTGGGCGGGGTCCATGAGCCAACTCAAGGTTGTTGACTGATTTACCACTGTTTTAAGCCAATCAGAATCCAGTATCTGAACATGTGACCACAAAAAGTGGTAGAAAGGATAGTTTGGAGTAAAGTTTTTCCTTAGAATATCAAGAGAGAACTCATACAGGATACATGATTAGCAAGTGAAATTGGAAGTGATGAAACCAAATATGAGCAACGCATGCACAGCATCGACTGACGACCGCGAGGTCGCCTATCTGTCCGTGTCCGGCCAAGGGAGAACTCACGCAGACAGATGAGCGAGTGAAGCGGCCATTTGTCAGAGAGTAGGCCCCATTGAGTTATAATGAGTATAGAGAGGACACCGGATATCCCCGCCCGTCCACTTGCATCGAGTTGCACACCCAGCGCATGAAGCGTTTTCACCCCTTCTTCCGCAATAGTAAAACGTGACGTAGTGGCGGGACCTATGTGACGCGTTTTGCGTCATCGATTTTGTGTAAGGACGGATTGGATGCGCTGGGGCTCCAATTCATGAACGAGCACTTCCGCTATGAACGTGCAGTCGATACAAAGAAGCCTAGATCCGCGTTCATGTTTTAGGCCCCAACTGCAGTATCTCAAAACGGCCACCATGTCGCTTCAGAGCTCCCCCAAGGTTCTGGGGGCTTGGTAGGCCCTGCTGCACTCCTTGAGTTGTGGGTGCTCAGTGGCGTTCGAAGCACCCCGGAAGACTGGCCATAAATATGGGCACATTTTGCGAAACACAGTATGACATGTATTATGTGCACTATCCTATCCTGTGTCACCACACTATGAGGGTGCCTATTAAACCCATGGACGCATATTAAACCAATATACCCCAGAGCCGGTCTGGGTCATATTGAGTGTTGTTATGAATGTGGTGATCGTTTTAGTTCATGGAAGTTCTTACTTCCTTTTATGAAGGACTCGCAAAGGGAGCTTGGCTCGGCGACATCCAGACACATTGCATTTAACATTGTAACCTGTGAGTATAATGTTTAATTTGCTGCGAGAAACAGAGATCAACAAGCTGTTCAATGGAGATTAAAAAAAGGTTAAAAAAAGGTAGATCCTAGGATGAACAGGAATCAATATTTAAAAAAGAATAAAGGATCCGAGCTTAAGAATGAAAGGAGGAAAGGACGTGACCTATTTTAATCATGGCTATTACAAAATGTAAAAGACCACGTGTTTTGACAGAGCTGGTCTTCGTAAGGGCAGTTAGCCTTGGCTGTGTAGTTTGACTCGAGTCCTTCACCAAGGTTATCTTTCTAATAGCATCTGACATGTTTTGACAGGAAGGCAATGGCATACACACATTGATAGGTAGGATTTTTCCACACTCTACATGGGGTCTGTGAGCCAAATATGGGGGCTTCAACCATTACTCTGTCAGGTTTCAAAAGTTCAGAGTGCATAGAGTGTAATGCAATGTTTAAAATAAACATATACAATTCCCCTTATCACACATGTACACAGATTAGAACACCTGCACAAATCTACGTTGTTACACATGAATGTCTACAGTTTGTTTTGTGTGTGACATCAGACAAGAGCTCTGCTCAGTCTAGATAAGATGTTACACACATCCAGAGAGAGATCAAGAGAGAGGCTAGGATATACTGAGAGTTGAAATATACTGAAGAAAGAGATTGACAAAAGAGTGACACTGACAAACAGGCGAGGTAGATAGACAGACAGACAGACAAGGTAGATCGACATGTTTAGCTGTACAGTCACCCTAAAAAGAGGACCAGTGTGTCCAAAAACAGGACCAAGGACTTCCATGCTGGCTTGCGTTGCTGTGCCAGTGGGGGACAAAGTGTTCTGCTTTGGATTGTTCTATACCGGGTCGACAGTTGACAGTGATCAGGTTGAGGTACATGTCTTCAACACAGTGGCTTTGCTCTGGATGAAGCCCCCGGTGACGACTGGAACAGGAGAATTTCCTCTTGAGGTTCCCTCCATGCGCTGGTTCCATACAGCTGTACTGATAGAAGACATCATCTACATGTGGGGAGGGATAGTGAACTGTACAATGACGGAGGCGGGTACTGGCTGGTTTAGAATCAATGGGGACTTCACAGACAATGTTCTTTATGCATTTAATGTCAACACCTACAGATGGTTCAAGCCTGTGGTTTCTGGGACAGTTCCAGAGGGGAGGAGTCGCCACTCCGCCTGTGTCTTTGGGAAGATGATGTTTATCTACGGAGGGAAACAGCTGACTGGATTTACTATTGACATGTACAAGTTGGACACCGCCACAATGGTATGGTCTTTAATTAACACCAGAGGCACTCTACCAGCTGGTTCAGTAGCTCACTCTGCCACCCTCATTGGGACAAAGATGTTTGTATTTGGGGGCCTTGGGGACAATGATGGGGCCAATAACAAAATCAATGTGTTTGACACAGAGACCAACTGCTGGCTGAGCACAACTTCTGCTCAGCTTCTTCCAGAAGAGCGTGCCTGTCATGAAGCCTTTGCCTACAATGGAGAGCTGTACATATTTGGTGGCTATGCCCTGAACTATGCCCTGAGGAGGAGGAGCTTCACTGATCTGTGGAAATTCAATCCTAAAAGCTTCTCCTGGAGGAAGGTTGAGGCAAAGGGGAAGGTCTGGGATTGTAAGTCCCGTATGTTTTGTTGCATGGAAGATCGTATCATCCTCTTTGGATACACAAACCAAACACAGCCCATCTTACAGATTTTAGACTTCAGTCCTAGCCTGAAGACGCTATGCAAGCTAGCAGTTATTCAGTACGGTGTGGAGCAATCGGGACTCCCACACGACATCAAGTGGGAACTGGCAGCCATGACAAATAAAAAAATCACACCCAATGTGAAGTGAGCGGCGGTCGTGCTTGCATAACATCTTCAGACTAGGATTTGAGTCTAGGATGTACAGGCTATGCTACACACACACATTTTGCTATGGCAAAACGATGAGGAAAAAGGCTACAGACATACGACATATGACATCACTAGACAAACATGATGCTACGTACACTGGGTGAAAAGAGAGTTTATCTGACATATACTGGTAGATTATATGACCAATTTTGTACCAGTATACTGGGCATATACCCACATTATTGGAAGTTTTCAGTTCAAGAGATTTTCAGGCATATTCCCCTGTAAACTGCAAATAATAGTGTGCCTTTGTCTAGCTGGGGGCAGAATATCACCTATTATTTGCAGTTTACAGGGGAATATGCCTGCTAATCTCTTGAACTGAAAACTTCCAATAATGTGGGTATATGCTCAGTATACTGGTACAAGATTGGTCATATAATCTACCAGTATATGTCAGATAATCCCTCTTTTCACCCAGTGGTACACACATTTTACTATGGAAAAACGCTGAGGAAAAAGGCTACAGACACACGCACAGCCACTTATAGGAGCGGTTTGCACCGCTCGAAAACAGAAGCACAAGGAAAAGGAAAACAAAGTGTCAGCAAAGAACCAACATACTTAAATAAACAAACAAACAAATAAATGCACATACATAAGACACAGACGATCTGCATAATATAATTATCATGATGGGCTTACAGAGGGGGAGCGCTTGTTTTGTTTCACTCTCAGTCTTGACTTTATATAGAATGATTTTACACCCATGAATGTTTTACATCACTGGCAAAAAGGCAGGTTACCAGCAGTGAAGCTGTGAGACTGGTGGGGGGGCCCAAGCAATAACATAAATGCTCATCCGTCCCCGACAAGATGATTCCTCCTTTTGAGATAGTTGGGAAATGGCTTTAAACGTCTATTCTAAGGGGTCCCACTTTGATACTATTTTCTATGACTTGGCCGGGGAATCGAGGCCCGACCTCCCAATCTCAGGACGGACACTTTAGGCCACTGAGTCAGCTGACCGCCTACGAAGATGCACCGTGGTTAACAACACTGCAGCAGACAGAGCTCAAGACACTGATGCTAGAAGTAAGCCATTTACCATGAGAGGGAGTGGGTTGCTGGCTGATTTACCACTGTTTCAGTGGTAATTGAAACAGTGGTAAATCAGCCAAAAACCCACGACCCTTGAATGGTAAATTGCTTTGCTACCACGTCTACCATATAAATGAAAGAAAACACAGTTGTAACTTGCAAGGTTATTTAGTTACAATCAATGTTACAACTGCAACACAACAGTGGGCGTGGTCCATGAGCCAACTCCAGGTTGTTGACTGATTTACCACTGTTTTAAGCCAATCAGAATCCAGTATCTGAACATGTGACCACAAAAAGTGGTAGAAGGGATAGTTTGGAGTAAAGGGATTTTTTTCCTTTTTCTTTAGAATATGTATGCGATAAGGTCTTGCTGCGCGGTCATTATGGCTTATATGTGTAACGGAGGTGATCCGAACCTCCCCACCCGGCTTCGAACCCGGGTCTCCCACGTGAAAGTCCAATATCTTTACCATCACTCCAAAGGGATATTCCTATGGAACGAGAGCAGATACTAGACTTTTGAGGCTTCAGGCTGGGGCTGCGACTCTCTCCGTCACACTCACCCCCCTTTGACCTCCTCCTACGGGGAAGCCCGGATCCGGGGCACGGCACCAATGTAACGGAGGTGATCCGAACCTCCCCACCCGGCTTCGAACCCGGGTCTCCCGTGTGAAAGTCCAATATCTTAACCATTACTCCAAAGGGATATCCCTATGGAACGAGAGCAGATACTAGACTTTTGAGGCTTCAGGCTGGGGCTGCGACTCTCTCCGCCACATATGGACACGACGGGGAAGTGTCCATATAAGCCATAATGACCAAGCAGCAAGACCTTATAGCACTTATTACCCGGCTAATACATAAAATTAATAATACTAAAAACATAAAGTATTTCCTTGTTTACAGACGGCTGAAAGTGAGTCCCCTCCGAGCGCAACACGGTCGCCTTGGAAAACAAGGAAGTGCTGGTCAAATAGAATCCATTTTCTGTCACTGCGTTGTCTATTTCTCGCCTCAAATGGTTTTTAAAACATTTTTCAGAGCAACGTTTGGTTGTAAATGTCGCTGTGTGTTTGTTCACATGGCTGCCATGTTGGATACGGCACTAAAAACACACAGTGCATCCTGACTGCAGCAGCGGCTCTGAGCCTTTGATTAGGCAGCGGTGAATTATAGAGCGGAGCGGTCATTATACGCCTATAATTCACCGCTGATTTCAGCGCTCGACCAATCAGAATCAAGCATTCAACCAAGCCGGGTAATAACAAGAGAGAACTCATACAGGATACATGATTAGCGCGTGAAATTGGAAGTGATGAAACCAAATATGAGCAGACTGAATCGCAACGCATGCACAGCATCGACCGACGACCGTGAGGCCGCCTGTCTGTCCGTGTCCGGCCAACGGAGAACTCACGCAGACAGATGAGCGAGTGAAGCGGCCATTTGTCAAAGAGTAGGCCCCATAAAGTTATAATGAGTATAGAGAGGACACCGGATATCCCCGCCCGTCCACTTGCATCGAGTTGCTCACCCAGCGCATGAAGCGTTTTCACCCCTTCTTCCGCATAGTAAAACGTGACGTAGTGGCGGGGCCTATGTGAGGCGTTTTGCTTCATCGATTTTGTGTAAGGACGAAATGGATGCGCTGGGGCTCCAATTCATGAACGAGCACTTCCGCTATGAACGCGCAGTCGATACAAAGAAGCCTAGATCCGCGTTCATGTTTTAGGCCCCAACTGCAGTACCTCAAACGGCCACCATGTCCATGGCGCTTCAGAGCCCCCCCAAGGTTCTGGGGGCTTGGTATGCCCTGCTGCCCTCCTTGAGTTGTGGGTGCTCAGTGGCGTTCGAAGCACCCGGAAGACTGCCCATAAATATGGGCACATTTTGCGGCCTGCGAGGCACCGAGCAGGTGCACTAGGACTAGTGTATGCAGTAGCATTAGCATTAGCATTAGCATGAGGCTGCTTCAATGCTCTGCCATGGTTCTGGGGGCTTGGAAACAATCAATAAAAAAATATCTCTTTACTTCCTGCCTAAAGGGGAAGTTATGTCATGGATTGATCGATTACACTGGAACACTAGGGGGTGCCAGACACAGTACAACAATACAAGAACTGTACCATTACAAGGGATAGTGTCGGGTTGACAAAAACACACCAAACGATACAAGGCTGATGGGCAAAACACAGAGTATGACATGTATTATGTGTCTTATCCTATCCTCTGTCACCACACTATGAGGGTGCCTATTAAACCCATGGACGCATATTAAACCAATATACCCCAGAGCTGGTCTGGGTCATATTGAGTGTTGTTATGAATGTGTTGATCATTTTAGTTCATGGAAGTTCTTACTTCTTTTTGTGAAGGACTTGCAAAGGGAGCTTGGCTCGGCGACATCCAGACACATTGCATTTAACATTGTAACCTGTGAGTATACGTTTAATTTGCTGAGAGAAACAGAGATCAACAAGCTGTTCAATGGAAATTAAAAAAGGTAAAAAAAAAGGTAGATCCTAGGATCAACAGGAAGAAATATTTTAAAAAGAATAAGAGATCCGAGCATGAGAATGAAAGGAGCAGAGGACGTGACCTATTTTAATCATGGCTATTACAAGAGCTGGTCTTCGTAAGGGCAAGTGTATTTAATGTGGCTGTACATTTAATGTATGAGCTTTAGCCTTGGCTGTGTAGTTTCACTTGAGTCCTTAACCAAGGTTATCTTTCTGTTAGCATTAGACATGTTATGACTGGAAGGCAGTGCAATACATAAATCAGAAGAGCTGCACAAATCTACATTGTTACACATGAATGTCTACAGTTTGTTTTGTGTGTGACATCAGACCAGAGCTCTGCTCAGTCTATATAAGATGTTACACACATCCAGAGAGAGATCAAGAGAGAGACTAAGAGAGAGACTAGGATATACTGAGCGTTGACAATATACTGAAGAGATTGAAAAAAAGAGTGACATAGACAGACAGACAGACAGACAGACAGACAGACAGACAGACAGACAGACAGACAGACAGACAGACAGACAGACAGACAGACAAGAGAGACAGACATGTTTAGCTGGACAGTCCCCCTAAAAAGAGGACCAGTGTGTCCAAAAACAGGACCAAGGACTTCTATTCTGGCTTGTGTTGCTGTGCCAGTGGGGGGCAAAGTGTTCTACTTCGGGGGGTTCCTTACCGGGTTGACATTTGACAGTGATCAGGTTGAAGTGCATGTCTTCAACACAGTGGCTTTGCTCTGGATGAAGCCCCCGGTGACGACTGGAAGAGGAGAATGTCCTCTTGAGGTTCCCTCCATGAGCTGGCTCCAAACAGCTGTACTGATAGAAGACACCATCTACATGTGGGGAGGGATAGTGAACTGTACAATAACGGAGGATGGTACTGATTGGTATAACATCAAAGGGGACTTCACAGACAATGTTCTTTATGCATTTGATGTCGACACTTACAGATGGTTCAAGCCTGTGGTTTCTGGGACAGTTCCAGAGGGGAGGAGTCTCCACTCAGCCTCCGTCTTGGGGAAGATCATGTTCATCTATGGAGGACAACTGCTGACTGGATTTACTAATGACATGTACAAGTTGGACACCGCCACAATGGTCTGGACTTTAATTAACACCAGAGGCACTCTACCAGCTGGTTCAGTAGATCACTCCGCCACCATCATTGAGACAAAGATGTTTGTATTTGGGGGTAGAGGGGACCGGAACGACTACAACACTGTCAAAGTGTTGTCCTAGCCTGAAGACGCTATGCAAGCTAGCAGTTATTCAGTACGGTGTGGAGCAGTCGGGACTCCCACACAACATCAAGTGGGAACTGGCAGCCATGACAAATAAAATAACAGAAGGACGAGGAAAACAAAGAAAACAAAGTGTCCACAAAGAACCAACATACTTAAATAAACAAACCAACAAATAAATACACATACATAAGACACACACATAAATTCCCCAGACGATCTGCATAATATAATTATCATGATCAGCTTGCAGAGGGGGAGCGCTTGTTTTGTTTCACTCTCAGTCTTGGCTGTATAAAGAATAGTTTTACAACCATGACTCTTTTACATCACTGGCAACAAGACAGGTGTACCAGCAGTGAGGCTGTGAGACTGGTGGGGGGGCCCCAAGCAATAACATAAATGCTCATCCGTCCCCGACAAGATGATTCCTCCTTTTGAGATAGTTGGAAAATGGCTTTAAACATCTATCTAAGGGGTGTGTAGTGTTGTTCCAACACGCATTACTCCGTTCGTCCGACTCTCCCCATTACTGACCCTATGTTTAACCCTAATCCTAACTCTCCCCATAACTAACCTATGTTTAACTCTAACCACAAGCGTAGCCACGCAGTCGGAGTAATGATGATGCTATCAGAAAATATGGGCTACATGGAAGAGATGTATTTAATAAATGGTTGTTGTCAAGCACTGAATGAAACAACAATGTCTCTCTGTCTCATGTTATTGTTTCCTGATTTTACAGAGTACAGAGAGTATCCAATCGAATATATCTGTATACCTGCTCACCTCCTTTTCGGGACCTGTAACATATGAATTTGGCCACAGACCCCCATCTCAAAATACTTAGCTCCAGGGACCCCCCCAGAAGCCAAATTTTAGTTACAAATGTCCGCTTAAAAAATACATATATTCAAAGATTTGCACACATTTTCACGACTTTTAAAAAATAGCAGATCTACAAGCTTGCAGCGTGGCACTCGGTGCCGTGCTGTGAGCTTGTATATCTGCTATTTTTCAACAGCTAAAGTATAAAATAACTAAGGCTCCTCCACCTTGGGTCCTGGTAACTCAGTCCCACTCAGACAGCTGACATCTCTCCTAAACCCCACCACATGAGCTTTGAGTCGTCACGTGTCATTCTGCTGCTGTGTTCCATCTCCATAGCCGAGGATCACCCTTTCTATCCATGAATCCAGTTTGGACATTTCTAGGCCTTTTGCAGAATCACCCTTAGTAAGTTGTAGGTGAATGTCTTCCTTTCCCAAACAGAGTAGATGTCAGCACTTTGAATATGTTCTTCTGGTCTTTCTGCAGGTGCTTTTTGAGAGTAAAAAAACTAAAAAAGAAGAAGAAGAAGAAGAAGACATGTGTGACATGCATGATCTGGGCGGAGTGCCCCAGGAAATGTACCAATCTCAACCCAAAACAACGGTAAGTGTGTGAGTAGCCAGTAGCCTATAACCCTGGGGTACTGATTATTTTAAATCAGGAGAGAGAACTCATAGAGGATACAGGATTAACTAAAACTGCTCTCTGTCGAGGTGCCAACTTGCTCACCACTGGCATCACCCCTGGCCTTGCCAGTGACTTCACCACTGGCATCACCAGTTATGCTGGTCGCTGGTAGCCCCGCCAGACTCCTGACCACCTCCTGCTGCCTGCCCAACAGCCATGAGGGAAGACTCCTCCTCTTTTTACACAACTGCCTGTGGGAGGCGTGGACCTCCTCTTCCTCCTGACAGGAGGATCATACCCAATAGTAACAGAATCCATTGAAAAATCTCTTTTATCAATTATTTGGGGATTCAACCATATACTGACAGATCTACTATTGTATTCATTGCAAACAGATCACTAGGGGGCGAGCCCAACTTGTTTGCGATGGTTTTTTAAAACCTTATACCCATACCTAACACCATACCAAAAACCAAAAACTCTTCACCAAGTGCAGATTTATTATGAATTTTGACACATTAAAACACAGTTTATAGGCATTTTCAGCTCCCGGCAGCCATCATGGACGCCATCTTGAAAATGGTGCCTTTCCGGTAGATATTTTTCCCTGCATTTTTAGTATGTTGTTTATCATACCCAATAGTAACAGAATCCATTGAAAAATCTCTTCCATCAATTATTTGGGGTTTAAACCATATACTGATGTATCGAATATTTGATTAATTGCAAACAGACCACTAGGGGGCGAGCCCAATTTGTTTGCGATGGTTTTTGAAAACCTTATAACCATACCTAACACCATACCAAAAATCAAAAACTTTGCACCAAGTGCACGAACTTCACCAGATCTTCCCCAGCTAGAAAGCCTCCTCAGACTTCTGTGCGACTCTGTGGGCTTCCCAGGAGGTGGGCGGGTCGCGTGAGGAGGTCTGCAGCGCTCTCACAACGTCTGCCTGTACGTCTCTCAGAGCGTCCTTATCCCAGGCCCCCAGCAGGTGGCACAATTCGAAGCCACACTGCAGCCGCTGCTGGCTGTTCTTTCTGAGGGCCGCCACCGGGGGTGCTGCTGCGCCGCCGGCTCTCCAGCAGCCTCCAGATCTTGTAGATCCGCTGTCTGACGGAGAACAGAGTGGTGCAGGGAGGGGGGCGGGGCTTAAGCGACCCCGCCGCTGCGGCGGCCATCTTACTGACGGAGAGGAAGAACCTGCACCCAGGGACCTGTGTATTCATGTGGAAGTCCAGTGTGTAGGACATCACCCAGGGACCTGTGTATTCATGTGGAAGTCCAGTGTTTAGACATCACCCAGGGACCTGTGTATTCATGTGGAAGTCCAGTGTAGGACATCACCCAGGGACCTGTGTATTCATGTGGAAGTCCAGTGTGTAGGACCAGGGGCGTCACACCAAATTCTGGGCCCTGGGTACAAGGATTCACTGCGGGCCCCCCATGAATGTTAACTATTGAAAAATAGCAGATATACAAGCTCACGTGCCGCGCTGCGAGCTTGTATATCTGCTATTTTTGAAAAATCGTGAAAATATGTGCAAGAAACCTATGTCAAGGACCCCCAAGATGATACGTATTCGGCCACGGACCCCGATCTCAAAATATTTAGTTCCAGGGACCCCCAGAAGCAAAATTTGAGTTCGAAATGTTCGTTTAAAAAATACATAATATTCAAAGATTTTCACACATTTTCACAACTTTTCAAAAATAGCAGATCTACAAGCTCGCAGCGCGGCACTCGGTGCCGCACTGTGAGCTTGTATATCTGCTATTTTTCAATAGATAAAGTTATTAGGGCCCCTGTGTAGGACATCACCCAGGGACCTGTGTATTCATGTGGAGGTCCAGTGTAGGACATCACCCAGGGACCTGTGTATTCATGTGGAAGTCCAGTGTGTAGACATCACCCAGGGACCTGTGTATTCATGTGGAAGTCCAGTGTAGGACATCACCCAGGGACCTGTGTATTCATGTGTAAGTCCAGTGTTTAGACATCACCCAGGGACCTGTGTATTCATGTGGAAGTCCAGTGTTTAGACATCACCCAGGGACCTGTGTATTCATGTGGAAGTCCAGTGTAGGACATCACCCAGGGACCTGTGTATTCATGTGTAAGTCCAGTGTTTAGGACATCACCCAGGGACCTGTGTATTCATGTGGAAGTCCAGTGTGTAGACATCACCCAGGGACCTGTGTATTCATGTGGAAGTCCAGTGTAGGACATCACCCAGGGACCTGTGTATTCATGTGTAAGTCCAGTGTTTAGACATCACCCAGGGACCTGTGTATTCATGTGGAAGTCCAGTGTTTAGACATCACCCAGGGACCTGTGTATTCATGTGGAAGTCCAGTGTAGGACATCACCCAGGGACCTGTGTATTCATGTGTAAGTCCAGTGTTTAGGACATCACCCAGGGACCTGTGTATTCATGTGGAAGTCCAGTAGGACATCACCCAGGGACCTGTGTATTCATGTGGAAGTCCAGTGTTTAGACATCACCCAGGGACCTGTGTATTCATGTGGAAGTCCAGTGTGTAGGACATCACCCAGGGACCTGTGTATTCATGTGGAAGTCCAGTAGGACATCACCCAGGGACCTGTGTATTCATGTGGAAGTCCAGTGTTTAGACATCACCCAGAGACCTGTGTATTCATGTGGAAGTCCAGTGTGTAGACATCACCCAGGGACCTGTGTATTCATGTGGAAGTCCAGTGTGTAGACATCACCCAGAGACCTGTGTATTCATGTGGAAGTCCAGTGTGTAGACATCACCCAGGGACCTGTGTATTCATGTGGAAGTCCAGTGTGTAGACATCACCCAGGGACCTGTGTATTCATGTGGAAGTCCAGTGTGTAGACATCACCCAGAGACCTGTGTATTCATGTGGAAGTCCAGTGTGTAGACATCACCCAGGGACCTGTGTATTCATGTGGAAGTCCAGTGTGTAGACATCACCCAGGGACCTGTGTATTCATGTGGAAGTCCAGTAGGACATCACCCAGGGACCTGTGTATTCATGTGGACGTCCAGTGTAGGACATCACCCAGAGACCTGTGTATTCTAGGCCTGTGCAAAAAAATCGATTCACTATATTATCGCGATGTTAAGGCCGGCGATTCAATTAATCGATTTTCAAAGTTCAGAATCGATTTTCCCGATTTTATAAAAAAAAAAAAAAAAAAAAAAGCGAAAGACAGAGGAGAGCCGTTATTCTCCCCTCTCTCTCTCTCTCCCCCTCTCTCTCTCTCTGTGTGTGTGTGTGTGTGTGTGTGTGTGTGTGTGTGTGTGTGTGTGTGTGTGTGTGTGTGTGTGTGTGTGTGTGTGTGTGTGTGCGTGCAATGTGCATGCGTGCGGCAGTTCACTTCTCTGTGAGCCACGTCTCTCCCCTCTACACACACGCACAAGGAGTAGAGAGAAAACTGCTCTGCTCTTGGATACATACACCACTGACACTGGAATAATTCATCATAGATCATAATATAAGTAGCTTACTTTTACCTTTGTAGCTGTTGTCATCTCAAAGTAAAATCCACAATGTTATGCTCCAAGTTGCTTGGAAGTGAACACGATGCGTTTTCAACACTATTGCCAGCCAGCGGTGTTTAACGAGGCTCGTTTAGAATGACCCTAATTTGACATAGTGTGTGTGTGTGTGTGTGTGTGTGTGTGTGTGTGTGTGTGTGTGTGTGTGTGTGTGTGTGTGTGTGTGTGTGTGTGCTTGGCTCCAGTTAACGTCTCTCTCCTTCCCTCTCTGTGTGCGACATGAGAGATAACTACTCAGTCACGTTGCTGTAAAACTTCCCAAAAAAAAAAAACATAATTCCAAAGCCATTGGAGTAGATATGGACAACAGTTGTTGTTGATCGAAGGATAAAGTTTGTAATTCCCTTATAGAGTTTAAAACAGTCATTTCCATAGGAGCTAACGTTTAGCAGCTAAAAAGGAGGATGAAGCGTTGCCATTCAGTTTCTGACACAGAAACAAGCAAACAGGTCTATAAAAAGGTGTTGCCAGATCCTGTTTTTGCGAGCAAACAGGTCTATAAAAAAAAAAAAATGGGGAATGTCAGTCAAACAGAAATGTTGCTGTCTGATATTGTTTAAGAACAGTGGTTCTCAAACATTTTCATGCCAAGAGCAAGGATCCCAAATGTGTAATATAGTGTACAGAAAAACAATCTTAAGGGCTTTGGCCTATTATTGATTCTGCTTTTAAAGGAATATGTTATTAACCATTATAACCAAGTAACCTTGAACATAATGAAGGGCAGACAATATTGCCACTGTGTTTATAGGAAAACGTTTTTCTTTTTTTCTTTTGGAGGAATTTTCCTAGGACTAGGACTAGAATCGAAAGTTGAATTGAATTAATATATACAATGTCAATGTTGAGTAAGAGGAATCATTAAATATATAAATGCTGCTACAGTGACAAATTAGAAGAATTTATGGATTTCATGCTGTGATCGATCGGTGCCTGCAGCACAGCGATTTTTCTTTTATCTTTTATTTATGACTGTTGTGTTCTGTGTTTTCTGGCATCTTGACCAGGAACATGTTGTAATGTTGTACCACTGGCACTTTGGCTGAAATAAATGTCAGAAAGATTGACTGACTTTATTTGGCTGCATTGATTTTGAAGTATATGATTAAAATTTTAATGTTTTATATTGTTTAGAATTGTTTTAAAATGTTTCAATATAAAAAAGCTGTAATTTTTGGGGAAAAATCGCAATAATCGTGATTCGAATCGCAAATCGCAGGAAAGCGCAATTAATTGTGATATAATCGAATCGTCACCCAATGAATCGAAATCGAATCGAATCGGGAAAAAGTGAATCGTCACAGGCCTAGTGTATTCATGTGGAAGTCCAGTGTTTAGACATCACCCAGAGACCTGTGTATTCATGTGGAAGTCCAGTGTTTAGACATCACCCAGAGACCTGTGTATTCATGTGGAAGTCCAGTGTTTAGACATCACCCAGAGACCTGTGTATTCATGTGGAAGTCCAGTGTTTAGACATCACCCAGGAACCTGTGTATTCATGTGGAAGTCCAGTAGGACATCACCCAGGGACCTGTGTATTCATGTGGAAGTCCAGTGTTTAGACATCACCCAGGGACCTGTGTATTCATGTGGAAGTCCAGTGTTTAGACATCACCCAGAGACCTGTGTATTCATGTGGACGTCCAGTGTGTAGGACATCACCCAGGGACCTGTGTATTCATGTGGAAGTCCAGTGTTTAGACATCACCCAGGGACCTGTGTATTCATGTGGAAGTCCAGTGTTTAGGACATCACCCAGGGACCTGTGTATTCATGTGGAAGTCCAGTGTGTAGACATCACCCAGGGACCTGTGTATTCATGTGGAAGTCCAGTGTGTAGACATCACCCAGGGACCTGTGTATTCATGTGGACGTCCAGTGTAGGACATCACCCAGGGACCTGTGTATTCATGTGGAAGTCCAGTGTTTAGACATCACCCAGGGACCTGTGTATTCATGTGGAAGTCCAGTGAGTAGGACATCAGGTGCACCGTAGTGTCCATCAGGCCAGAGGAACACTCTCTGTCCTCTCTGTCCAGGAGGTCCTCTCTGGCAGACGCCGTTAGAACAGCCGCTATCTGGACTCGTCCGTCAGACAGGAAGATCAGCTCGGTGGTTCCCTGCTGTGCTGCCTGGGCCTCAGAGGCTGACATCTCTCCTAACCCCACCACATGAGCTTTGAGCCGTCGTGTGTCATTCTGCTGCTGTGTTCCATCTCCATAGCCGAGGATCACCCTTTCTGTCCATGGATCCAGTTTGGACATTTCTAGGCCTTTTGCAGAATCACCCTTAGTAAGTTGTAGGTGAATGCCTTCCTTTCCCAAACAGAGTATAGATGTCAGCACTTTGAATATGTTCTTCTGGTCTTTCTGCAGGTGCTTTTTGAGAGTAAAAAACTAAAACAGAAGAAGAAGACATGTGTGACATGCATGATCTGGGCAGATTGCCCCAGGAAATGTGCCAATCTCAACCCAAAACAACGGTAAGTGTGTGAGTAGCCTGTAGCCTATAACCCTGGGATACTGATTATTTTAAAACAGGAGAGAGAACTCATAGAGGACACCTGCACAAATATACGTTGTTACACATTAATGTCAACAGCCTGTGTTGTGTGTGACGTCAGACCAGAGTTCTTATCAGTCCATATAAGATGATGATATGTACATATAAGATGATTTATCTAGAGTGAGACTGAGAGATAATGAAAGTGACACAGGAGTGACACAGTCAGACAGGCGAAGACACGAAGAGACCAACAACCAGACAGCCAGCCAGACAGGGAGACAGACAGACAGACAGACAGATAGACAGACAGACAGACAGACAGACAGACAGACAGACAGACAGACAGACAGACAGACAGACAGGGAGACAGGGAGACAGGGAGACAGGGAGAGACAGATGTTTTCCTGGACGGTGTCCCTGAAAAGAGGACCAGTATGTCCAAAAGGAGGACTAAATACTTCCAAGCTTGCTTGTGTTGCTGTGCCAGTGGGGGACAAAGTGTTCTGCATTGGAGGGTTCTATGAAGGCACCACTCATTACAGTAATCAGATTGAGGTGCACGTCTTCAACACAGTGACTTTACGCTGGAGGAGGCCTCCCGTCTCAAATGGAAGAGGAGAATGTTCCCTTGAGGTTCCCTCCATGCGCTGGTTCCACACAGCTGTACTGATAGAAGACATCATCTTTATATGGGGAGGGATAGTGAACTGTAAGATAACAAAGAGAGAGAGTGGCTGGATTACCGTCGAAGGGGACCACAAGGACAATGTTCTTTATGCATTTGATGTCGACACCTACAGATGGTTCAAGCCTGTGGTTTCTGGGACAGTTCCAGAGGGGAGGAGACGCCACTCTGCCTCCGTCTTGGGGAAGATCATGTTTATCTATGGAGGACAACTGCTGACTGGATTTACTAATGACATCAACAGGTTGGACACCACCACAATGGTCTGGACTTTAATTAACACCAGAGGCACTCTACCAGCTGGTTCATCCCAACACTCTGCCACCTTCATTGGGACAAAGATGTTTGTATTTGGGGGCCTTGGGGACAATGATGGGGCCAATAACAACATCAATGTGTTTGACACAGAGACCAACTGCTGGCTGAGCACAACTTCTGCTCAGCTTCTTCCAGAAATACGTCGTGGCCATGCAGCCTTTGCCTACAATGGAGAACTGTACATATTTGGTGGTTTCAACTATGCTCTGAGGCGGAGCTTCACTGATCTGTGGAAATTCAACCCAAACACCTTCTCTTGGAAGAAGATTACGGTCATGGGCAAGTTTTGGGATTGTGTGTGTTGCAGTTACTGTTGCATGGAAGATCGTATCATCCTCTTTGGATACACAGACCAAACACAGCCCATCTTACAGATCTTAGAGCTCAGTCCTAGCCTGAAGACCTTATGCAAGCTAGCAGTTATTCAGTACGCTGTGGAGCAGTCGGGACTCCCACACGACATCAGGTGGGAACTGACAGCCATGACAGAAACAGAAGAAAGTATGTGAAGAATCACAGCCAGTGTGAGTAAGCGGTGCCTACTCTATTTGATGGGTATGAGCTGGCATTCAGGAAGTACTGCTCTATTTGATGTGTGGGCGCTGGTAATCAGGCGGTACTACTTCATTTGATGTGTAGTATTCAGGCGCCACCTCAAATAGAATAGTACTGCCCAGGGACATGCTGGGCCCCTGATTCAGCCCGGGAAAAAGAGTTGTAGAGTCCCTCATTGCGCGCTATAGAGAGATCTCTCTCTCTCTCTATAGCGCTGCTGCTACTCAAAGATTTGCCATTTCAGATCATGACAAGTGACAAGCCAGTGGGCCAATTACAGGAGTTATATTTCGTCATTGTCGGGCGGAAACCTTGTATGTCCAAAACCGTTTTAAAAATGATTTAAACTAGATCTGCTGTACTTTTGTGCAACGACCTCGTATGATGAAGCAGTGCTTTCTTTTGCGGAAAAAAAATATATATATAAATTTGAAACTTGGAGATACAAGGTTTCTGCCCGACAGTGACGGTTTACTTGGTTGCCCGCCCAGCCCCCAAAAAGGAACAAAGGCCGACATTTTATTTAAATGTTTTTCCTAATGGCCGGCCTGGACTGGCCGGGAATGAACCGGCCGTTCAGGAGTTGTCCCGGTTTTCCCAATGGCCAGCACGTCCCAGGTACTGCCTGAATACCAGCGCCCACACATCAATTAGAGTAGTAGCAAGAGCACGTCCTATAAGTCCTGCCTTTTATAAAACAAAGATTGCTACACGTGTAGTTTGGTATGCTTCAGCGTTTCTACTACGGAACTGATCAAGGTGTCCAACTGTGTGGAAACGGATTGGATGAAGTTGTCAAAACTTCTGGAGGACTGAATGGAAGATGACGTGAGTGAAGTAGCTGTGTTGTTTTCATACGTTCTCTCCATGGACCCTCGCTAACAACCAGGAGTGAAGTAGCTGTGTTGTTTTCATACGTTCTCTCCATGGACCCTCGCTAACTACCAGGGTGTCGCACCAAATTCTGGGCCCTGGGTACAAGGATTCATTGCAGGCCCCCCGTGAATGTTCTTCATAGGGGGGAGAGGGTTTAACCCATTTAGAACACATTGTTATGCATTATTTTGTGCTTCAACTATTGAAAAATAGCAGATATACAAGCTCACAGACAGTGCTGCGCTGTGATCTTGTATTGGCCTATCTCAGTAACTCAGTCCCACAAACAAAAACATGAAAGGGCTCTATGCTGTATTTTAGTTTTTAGTTTTAATTATGTTTTGTAATAATAATCAAAATCAACAAAGTCACACACAAACATAAAAAATAGCAGATCTGCTACTCGTTTGCTATTTTTAAAAATATGAATCAAGAAAGTTTTGGACATAATTATGAGATTTCTCAGTAGACAACTTGAGCTGTCTTCTGTACCCTCCCCTGCTTAGTTGGGTATTTGTCTCCCCGGGTGGAGATAATGCTGAACCACACACTGCTCTGCTGTTGCACTTTTTATATTGTAACACTCCCAATTTAGTTGATTGAATTTGGTTCATCTGCTAAAAAAGCCCAATGTGCATCCTGCCCACCCAATCAAAAGTTAGCACACCCCCTTCCCTTCTTTTTTTATCCACAACTTTCCTAATCCCATCGTGCATTGCGCAGAAGTTGTATGGAGCTTCCGGTGTCGCAGCCGTGTGTGATCTACAAGCTCACAACGGTTGCATCTGCGACGCGACGTGAGCTTGTATGTCTGCTGTTGATCGTAAGTGTCCTACAGATAATGCTCCAGTACATTTTTGCGGAAACAGGTGGATAATTAAATTTTTTGTGGAATTATGGTATGAACAGAACTTGTTCTACCATGTGATGCAGTGGCCTGATGCAGGTGTAACATCTGTGGTGTTTGTATTGTGTGTTATGGGTAGAACGGTGCCAAAACCCATCGTTTTCTATGCATTTCGGGGGAATTTGAGCCCCTATTCATACATGTTGTACTACAGGCTAGATCCGGCCCTGCACCTTTGTATGCCAAAGTAGGGAATACATTAACAGGTTTGACATATATCACGCATATATTCTTGCAAATTGTTTTATTGAGTTTTTTTACAAAACACAAAAACGAACGCAATGACAACGATACAACTGCTAGGCAAACCAGGTTTAAGAGCAGTAGAGAACCTGCCCATGAAAGACAGACTTGAATGACATGGAGACAAACATATACTCTGAAATAACCGCTAAAACAGTGAAAATTGCTAATCTAAAAGCTCATAACACGACGCATTATGAGCTTGTAGACCTGCTATTTTCCGCATCGCCTCGAGTATAACGTAATTATACCCCGAGTGAACATTGACATTGGAAATTCTCGCTGAAATGTTTGCTTCTGCTTCGGTTCAATGTTCTTGCGTCAAAGACATGACCTTCAAATCTGCCCTAAAAACAAAAACAAACAACAAACTGCAGTGTATAGGCCTATGGGGAGAACTATCGCCATGAGCAATAATGGTCAGCTTTTCCACTGAGGCCACGAATCAATAAACTACTTGGAGTTACAACACAGGGTCGGAAATCATACATAATGCATAAATGGAAGAACAGAAATGAACAGAAAGTTCAAGAAAAGGAACGCGTCTTGGGTTGCACTTCATATTTGGCAGCAAATTAGGCTGCTGGATATTATATTCTTGGCTCTCAATGTGATGCATTATATTTTAATGCATTTAGGAATTTTCAGGAAGATTTTAGGGTTAGGGATAGGGTTTAAGATTAGGCTTGGGCTTTTGGCTTTTGGCTTGAGTACTCAATATCAACAGAAAATGATCAATGAAATGGAGTACCAGTAAGTGTGTGAGTAGCCTATAACCCTGGGATAGTGATTATTTTAAATCAGGAGAGAGAACTCATAGAGGATACAGGATTAACTAAAACTGCTCTCTGTCAAGGTGCCAACTTGCTCACCACTGGCATCACCCCTGGCAATGCCAGTGACTTCACCACTGGCATCATCAGGAATGCTGGTCGCTCATTGGCTGTTAATGATGACAAATGCTGGTCCCTGATTGGGCTACGGGCTTAAACAAAGAAGGACACCGAAATACATACACAGCCGAATGCAGTATTTGCGCGCTCGCCAGTAACAAGGGAAATTGGAAGTTATTAAACAAAATACGAGCAGACTCGCCCTTGCTGCCATGTTGGTTATCTTTCTGTTAGCGTTTAGACACAAACAGTGGAAGACAAAAATTTACACAGGTTAGAACACCTGCACAAATCTACGTTGTTACACATTAATGTCAACAGCCTGTGTTGTGTGTGACGTCAGACCAGAGTTCTTGTCAGTCCATATAAGATGATGTATCTAGAGTGAGACTGAGAGATACTGAAAGTGAAACTGGAGTGACACAGTCAGACAGACAGACAGACAGACAGACAGACAGACAGACAGACAGACAGACAGACAGACAGACAGGCAGACAGGCAGGGAGACAGACAGGCAGGGAGACAGACAGGCAGGGAGACAGACAGGCAGGGAGACAGGGAGAGACAGATGTTTTCCTGGACGGTGTCCCTGAAAAGAGGACCAGTGTGTCCAAAAGGAGGACCAAAGACTTCCAGGCTTGCTTGTGTTGCTGTGCCAGTGGGGGACAAAGTGTTCTACTTTGGAGGGTTCTATAAAGGCACCACTCATTACAGTGATCAGATTGAGGTGCATGTCTTCAACACAGTGACTTTACGCTGGAGGAAGCCTCCCGTCTCTAATGGAAGAGGAGAATGTTCCCTTGAGGTTCCCTCCATCCGTTGGAACCACACAGCTGTACTGATAGAGGATATCATCTATATATGGGGAGGGATAGTGAACTGTAAGATAACAAAGGGAGACAGTGGCTGGATTAGAGTCAAAGAGGACAACATGGACAATGTTCTTTATGCATTTGATGTCGACACCTACAGATGGTTCAAGCCTGTGGTTTCTGGGACGGTTCCAGAGGGGAGGAACCGCCACTCAGCTTCCGTCTTGGGGAAAATTATGTTTATCTATGGAGGACAACTGGACTGGATGACTGGATTTACTAATGATATCTACAAGTTGGACACCGCCACAATGGTCTGGTCTTTAATTAACACCAGAGGCACTCTACCAGCTGGTTCAGTAGCTCACTCTGCCACCATCATTGGGACAAAGATGTTTGTGTTTGGGGGCTATGGGAACAATGATGAGGCCAATAACAACATCAATGTGTTTGACACAGAGACCAACTGCTGGCTGAGCACAACTTCTGCACAGCTCCTTCCAGAAGCGCGTCAGGGTCATGCAGCCTTTGCCTACAATGGAGAGCTGTACATATTTGGTGGCTTCAACTATGTTCTGAGGTGGAGCTTCACTGATCTGTGGAAATTCAATCCAAAACGCTTCTCCTGGAGGAAGGTTGAGGCCAAGGGGAAGGTCTGGGATTGTAGGTCTCGTAGGTATTGTTGCATGGAAGATCGTATCATCCTCTTTGGATCAAACCAAACACAAACCATCTTACAGTTCTTAGACTTCAGTCCTAGCCTGAAGACGCTATGCAAGCTAGCAGTTACTTACTACGGTGTGGAGCAGTCGGGACTCCCACACAACATCAAGTGGGAACTGACAGCCATGACAAATAAGAAACAGAAGTACGAGGAAAAGAAAGAAAACAAAGTGTCCGCAAAGAACCAACATACTTAAATAAACAAACCAACAAATAAATACACATACATAAGACACACACATAAATTCCCCAGACGATCTGCATAATTCAATTATCATGATGGGTTTGCAGAGGGGGAGCGCTTGTTTTGTTTCACAATCAGTCTTGGCTGTATAAAGAATGGTTTTACAACCATGACTCTTTTACATCACTGGCAACAAGACAGGTGTACAAGCAGTGAGGCTGTGAGACTGGTGGGGGGCTCCAAGCAATAACATAAATGCTCATCTGTCCCCGACAAGATGATTCCTCCTTTTGAGATAGTTGGACAATGGCTTTAAACATCTATCTAAGGGGTGTGTAGTGTTGTTCCAACACGCATTACGCCGTTCGTCTGACTCTCCCCATTACTGACCCTATGTTGAACCCTAATCCTAACTCTCCCCATTACTAACCCTATGTTTAACTCTAACCACAAGCGTAGCCACGCAGTCGGAGTAATGATGATGCTATCAGAAAATATGGGCTACATGGAAGAGATATATTTAATAAATGGTTGTTGTCAAGCACGGAATGAAACAACAACGTCTCTCTGTCTCATGTTATTGTTTCCTGATTTTACAGAGTACAGAGACTATCCAATAGAATATATCTGTATACATGGTCACCTGCTTTTCGGGACATGTAACATATGAATTTGGCCACAGACCCCCATCTCAAAATACTTAGTTCCAGGGACCCCCCCCCACCGAAGCAAAATTTTAGTTACAAATGTCCGCTTAAAAAATACATATATTCAAAGATTTGCACACATTTTCACGACTTTTCAAAAATAGCAGATCTACCAGCTTGCAGCGTGGCACTCGGTGCCGCGCTGTGAGCTTGTATTTTTCAACAGCTAAAGTATAAAATAATTAAGGCTCCTCCACCTTGGGCCCTAGTAACTCAGTCCCACTCAGTCCCCCCCTTGACGCCCCTGTTCATCCATCAGCCTTCAGGTAGCGGGCGGCCCACTGCAGCATGCTGTCTGGGACTCTAAGGTGCCCTCCAGACTACAGGCGGTTGCCATCGGGGCTGCCGCTAGGATCAGCGGTGGCCGCACCGCGGTGAGACACAAGCACACTCGCTCAGTGAGTAAACGCTGCGCGGTATTTCACAAAGATGAACACAATCCATCTCTCACCGCCCACGTACGCATGCACAAACGAGCACGCTCGCGGGGGATTTCACGGGACCGCGCCCGCTCGCCTCGCTGCCCCAAAACTTCGCTGCGCGGCTGAAAAAGCCGCCCGCCTCCCATTGAAAATGAATTGCTAGGAGGCGGTGACCGCGGTTAGTGTGGAACCCCCTTTTACCTGCTCAGGTCCAGCAGCAGCAGCTGTCCAGGGAATGGACTCAGTCTGTGGAGTAAAGATCCATAGAAAGGCCCTGCTGTACTTTCAGAAGTTGTACAAGTGGACAGGGGAGCCAGGCAGGGGCGACTGAGGATTCCTCCACTGGGTGTCTCGCTGCCCCCTTGTGGCGGTTCCTCCGGGAGCAGAAGGTGACACACAGGGACGTGGAAAGCCTCCTCAGACGTCTGTGCGACTCTGTGGGCTTCCCAGGAGGTGGGCGGGTCGCGCGAGGAGGTCTGCAGCGCTCTCACAACGTCTGCCTGTACGTCTCTCAGAGCGTCCTTATCCTAGGCCCCCAGCAGGTGGCACAATTCAAAGCCACACTGCTGGCTGTTCTTTCTGAGGGCCGCCACCGGGGGTGCTGCTGCGCCGCCGGCTCTCCAGCAGCCTCCAGGTCTTGTAGATCTGCTGTCTGACGGAGAACAGAGTGGTGCAGGGAGGGGGGCGGGGCTTAAAGTACAACTTTGTTTTTTTTTTACAACAAGGGTTCATATTTTATATTGTAATTAGATAAAAGAAAAAGTGAGTGTTAAAATGTTTTCATTGGCTTCATTCTTTTGTTTTATTGTGTTTACCGTGCTAAAATGTGGGGCATGCGTACGCATGGGGGCATGCGTACAAGTGGCTAAATATGTCTTTTTAGACACAATGAGCCAGCAGTTTCTTTATTGCTATTTACAGTAACACTTCTAGCCCCCATAAGTCACACCCAGGTTGCGTTGTATCTTGGGAATGGGCTTATTCTGTGTAAAATGACATATTTAGCCACTTGTACGCATGCCCCCAAACCACTGAAATAAGAATTTCTAAAACAATAGAAAGAAGTAAATTAAATCATTTTAACACTCATCTTTTATATTCTTTAATTACAATCTAAATTATGAACCCTTGTTGTAAAAAACCTTTAAGCGACCCCACCGCTACGGTGGCCATCTTACTGACGGAGAGGAAGGACCTGCACCCAGGGACCTGTGTATTCATGTGGAAGTCCAGTGTTTAGACATCACCCAGGGACCTGTGTATTCATGTGGAAGTCCAGTAGGACATCACCCAGGGACCTGTGTATTCATGTGTCCAGTGTTTAGACATCACCTACCTGTGTATTCATGTGGAAGTCCAGTGTTTAGACATCACCCAGAGACCTGTGTATTCATGTGGAAGTCCAGTGTTTAGACATCACCCAGGGACCTGTGTATTCATGTGGAAGTCCAGTAGGACATCACCCAGGGACCTGTGTATTCATGTGGAAGTCCAGTGTAGGACATCACCCAGGGACCTGTGTATTCATGTGGAAGTCCAGTGTTTAGACATCACCCAGGAACCTGTGTATTCATGTGGAAGTCCAGTGTTTAGACATCACCCAGGGACCTGTGTATTCATGTGGAAGTCCAGTGTTTAGACATCACCCAGGGACCTGTGTATTCATGTGGAAGTCCAGTGTTTAGACATCACCCAGGGACCTGTGTATTCATGTGGAAGTCCAGTGTTTAGACATCACCCAGAGACCTGTGTATTCATGTGGAAGTCCAGTGTTTAGACATCACCCAGGGACCTGTGTATTCATGTGGAAGTCCAGTGTTTAGACATCACCCAGGAACCTGTGTATTCATGTGGAAGTCCAGTAGGACATCACCCAGGGACCTGTGTATTCATGTGGAAGTCCAGTGTTTAGACATCACCCAGGGACCTATGTATTCATGTGGAAGTCCAGTGTTTAGGACATCAGGTGCACCGTAGTGTCCATCAGGCCAGAGGAACACTCTCTGTCCTCTCTGTCCAGGAGGTCCTCTCTGGCAGACGCCGTTAGAACAGCCGCTATCTGGACTCGTCCGTCAGACAGGAAGATCAGCTCGGTGGTTCCCTGCTGCGCTGCCTGGGCCTCAGAGGCTGACATCTCTCCTAAACCCCACCACATGAGCTTTGAGCCGTCGTGTGTCATTCTGCTGCTGTGTTCCATCTCCATAGCCGAGGATCACCCTTTCTGTCCATGGATCCAGTTTGGACATTTCTAGGCCTTTTGCAGAATCACCCTTAGTAAGTTGTAGGTGAATGCCTTCCTTTCCCAAACAGAGTATAGATGTCAGCACTTTGAATATGTTCTTCTGGTCTTTCTGCAGGTGCTTTTTGAGAGTAAAAAACTAAAACAGAAGAAGAAGACATGTGTGACATGCATGATCTGGGCAGATTGCCCCAGGAAATGTGCCAATCTCAACCCAAAACAACGGTAAGTGTGTGAGTAGCCTGTAGCCTATAACCCTGGGATACTGATTATTTTAAAACAGGAGAGAGAACTCATAGAGGACACCTGCACAAATATACGTTGTTACACATTAATGTCAACAGCCTGTGTTGTGTGTGACGTCAGACCAGAGATCTTATCAGTCCATATAAGATGATGATATGTACATATAATATGATTTATCTAGAGTGAGACTGAGAGATAATGAAAGTGACACAGGAGTGACACAGTCAGACAGGCGAAGACACGAAAGAGACCAACAACCAGACAGCCAGCCAGACAGACAGGGAGACAGACAGACAGACAGACAGACAGACAGACAGACAGACAGACAGACAGACAGACAGACAGACAGACAGACAGACAGACAGGGAGGGAGACAGGGAGGGAGACAGGGAGGGAGACAGGGAGACAGGGAGAGACAGATGTTTTCCTGGACGGTGTCCCTGAAAAGAGGACCAGTATGTCCAAAAGGAGGACTAAATACTTCCAAGCTTGCTTGTGTTGCTGTGCCAGTGGGGGACAAAGTGTTCTGCATTGGAGGGTTCTATGAAGGCACCACTCATTACAGTAATCAGATTGAGGTGCATGTCTTCAACACAGTGACTTTACGCTGGAGGAGGCCTCCCGTCTCAAATGGAAGAGGAGAATGTTCCCTTGAGGTTCCCTCCATGCGCTGGTTCCACACAGCTGTACTGATAGAAGACATCATCTATATATGGGGAGGGATAGTGAACTGTAAGATAACAAAGAGAGAGAGTGGCTGGATTACCGTCGAAGGGGACCACAAGGACAATGTTCTTTATGCATTTGATGTCGACACCTACAGATGGTTCAAGCCTGTGGTTTCTGGGACAGTTCCAGAGGGGAGGATACGCCACTCTGCCTCCGTCTTGGGGAAGATTATGTTTATCTATGGAGGACAACTGCTGACTGGATTTACTAATGACATCAACAGGTTGGACACCACCACAATGGTCTGGACTTTAATTAACACCAGAGGCACTCTACCAGCTGGTTCATCCCAACACTCTGCCACCTTCATTGGGACAAAGATGTTTGTATTTTGCATTGGCCTTGGGGACAATGATGGGGCCAATAACAACATCAATGTGTTTGACACAGAGACCAACTGCTGGCTGAGCACAACTTCTGCTCAGCTTCTTCCAGAAGGACGTCATGGTCATGCAGCCTTTGCCTACAATGGAGAACTGTACATATTTGGTGGTTTCAACTATGCTCTGAGGCGGAGCTTCACTGATCTGTGGAAATTCAACCCAAACACCTTCTCCTGGAAGAAGGTTACGGTCATGGGCAAGTTTTGGGATTGTGTGTGTTGCAGTTACTGTTGCATGGAAGATCGTATCATCCTCTTTGGATACACAGACCAAACACAGCCCATCTTACAGATCTTAGAGCTCAGTCCTAGCCTGAAGACCTTATGCAAGCTAGCAGTTATTCAGTACGCTGTGGAGCAGTCGGGACTCCCACACGACATTAGGTGGGAACTGACAGCCATGACAGAAACAGAAGAAAGTATGTGAAGAATCACAGCCAGTGTGAGTAAGCGGTGCCTACTCTATTTGATGGGTATGAGCTGGCATTCAGGAAGTACTGCTCTATTTGATGTGTGGGCGCTGGTAATCAGGCGGTACTACTTCATTTGATGTGTAGTATTCAGGCGCCACCTCAAATAGAATAGTACTGCCCAGGGACATGCTGGGCCCCTGATTCAGCCCGGGAAAAAGAGTTGTAGAGTCCCTCATTGCGCGCTATAGAGAGATCTCTCTCTCTCTCTATAGCGCTGCTGCTACTCAAAGATTTGCCATTTCAGATCATGACAAGTGACAAGCCAGTGGGCCAATTACAGGAGTTATATTTCGTCATTGTCGGGTGGAAACCTTGTATGTCCAAAACCGTTTTAAAAATGATTTAAACTAGATCTGCTGTACTTTTGTGCAACGACCTCGTATGATGAAGCAGTGCTTTCTTTTGCGGAAAAAAAATATATATATAAATTTGAAACTTGGAGATACAAGGTTTCTGCCCGACAGTGACGGTTTACTTGGTTGCCCGCCCAGCCCCCAAAAAGGAACAAAGGCCGACATTTTATTTAAATGTTTTTCCTAATGGCCGGCCTGGACTGGCCGGGAATGAACCGGCCGTTCAGGAGTTGTCCCGGTTTTCCCAATGGCCAGCACGTCCCAGGTACTGCCTGAATACCAGCGCCCACACATCAATTAGAGTAGTAGCAAGAGCACGTCCTAAAACAAAGATTGCTACACGTGTAGTTTGGTATGCTTCAGCGTTTCTACTACGGAACTGATCAAGGTGTCCAACTGTGTGGAAACGGATTGGATGAAGTTGTCAAAACTTCTGGAGGACTGAATGGAAGATGACGTGAGTGAAGTAGCTGTGTTGTTTTCATACGTTCTCTCCATGGACCCTCGCTAACTACCAGGAGTGAAGTAGCTGTGTTGTTTTCATACGCTCTCTCCATGGACCCTCGCTAACATGACGTGAGTGAAGTAGCTGTGTTGTTTTCATACGTTCTCTCCATGGACCCTCGCTAACTACCAGGGTGTCGCACCAAATTCTGGGCCCTGGGTACAAGGATTCATTGCAGGCCCCCCGTGAATGTTCTTCATAGGGGGGAGAGGGTTTAACCCATTTAGAACACATTGTTATGCATTATTTTGTGCTTCAACTATTGAAAAATAGCAGATATACAAGCTCACAGACAGTGCTGCGCTGTGATCTTGTATTGGCCTATCTCAGTAACTCAGTCCCACAAACAAAAACATGAAAGGGCTCTATGCTGTATTTTAGTTTTTAGTTTTAATTATGTTTTGTAATAATAATCAAAATCAACAAAGTCACACACAAACATAAAAAATAGCAGATCTGCTACTCGTTTGCTATTTTTAAAAATATGAATCAAGAAAGTTTTGGACATAATTATGAGATTTCTCAGTAGACAACTTGAGCTGTCTTCTGTACCCTCCCCTGCTTAGTTGGGTATTTGTCTCCCCGGGTGGAGATAATGCTGAACCACACACTGCTCTGCTGTTGCACTTTTTAAATTGTAACACTCCCAATTTAGTTGATTGAATTTGGTTCATCTGCTAAAAAAGCCCAATGTGCATCCTGCCCACCCAATCAAAAGTTAGCACACCCCCTTCCCTTCTTTTTTTATCCACAACTTTCCTAATCCCATCGTGCATTGCGCAGAAGTTGTATGGAGCTTCCGGCGTCGCAGCCGTGTGTGATCTACAAGCTCACAACGGTTGCATCTGCGACGCGACGTGAGCTTGTATGTCTGCTGTTGATCGTAAGTGTCCTACAGATAATGCTCCAGTACATTTTTGCGGAAACAGGTGGATAATTAAATTTTTTGTGGAATTATGGTATGAACAGAACTTGTTCTACCATGTGATGCAGTGGCCTGATGCAGGTGTAACATCTGTGGTGTTTGTATTGTGTGTTATGGGTAGAACGGTGCCAAAACCCATCGTTTTCTATGCATTTCGGGGGAATTTGAGCCCCTATTCATACATGTTGTACTACAGGCTAGATCCGGCCCTGCACCTTTGTATGCCAAAGTAGGGAATACATTAACAGGTTTGACATATATCACGCATATATTCTTGCAAATTGTTTTATTGAGTTTTTTTACAAAACACAAAAACAAACGCAATGACAACGATACAACTGCTAGACAAACCAGGTTTAAGAGCAGTAGAGAACCTGCCCATGAAAGACAGACTTGAATGACATGGAGACAAACATATACTCTGAAATAACCGCTAAAACAGTGAAAATTGCTAATCTAAAAGCTCATAACACGACGCATTATGAGCTTGTAGACCTGCTATTTTCCGCATCGCCTCGAGTATAACGTAATTATACCCCGAGTGAACATTGACATTGGAAATTCTCGCTGAAATGTTTGCTTCTGCTTCGGTTCAATGTTCTTGCGTCAAAGACATGACCTTCAAATCTGCCCTAAAAACAAAAACAAACAACAAACTGCAGTGTATAGGCCTATGGGGAGAACATGGATATCGCCATGAGCAATAATGGTCAGCTTTTCCACTGAGGCCACGAATCAATAAACTACTTGGAGTTACAACACAGGGTCGGAAATCATACATAATGCATAAATGGAAGAACAGAAATGAACAGAAAGTTCAAGAAAAGGAACGCGTCTTGGGTTGCACTTCATATTTGGCAGCAAATTAGGCTGCTGGATATTATATTCTTGGCTCTCAATGTGATGCATTATATTTTAATGCATTTAGGAATTTTCAGGAAGATTTTAGGGTTAGGGATAGGGTTTAAGATTAGGCTTGGGCTTTTGGCTTTTGGCTTGAGTACTCAATATCAACAGAAAATGATCAATGAAATGGAGTACCAGTAAGTGTGTGAGTAGCCTATAACCCTGGGATAGTGATTATTTTAAATCAGGAGAGAGAACTCATAGAGGATACAGGATTAACTAAAACTGCTCTCTGTCAAGGTGCCAACTTGCTCACCACTGGCATCACCCCTGGCAATGCCAGTGACTTCACCACTGGCATCACCAGGAATGCTGGGCGCTCATTGGCTGTTAATGATGACAAATGCTGGTCCCTGATTGGGCTACGGGCTTAAACAAAGAAGGACACCGAAATACATACACAGCCGAATGCAGTATTTGCGCGCTCGCCAGTAACAAGGGAAATTGGAAGTTATTAAACAAAATACGAGCAGACTCGCCCTTGCTGCCATGTTGGTTATCTTTCTGTTAGCGTTTAGACACAAACAGTGGAAGACAAAAATGTACACAGGTTAGAACACCTGCACAAATCTACGTTGTTACACATTAATGTCAACAGCTTGTGTTGTGTGTGACGTCAGACCAGAGTTCTAATCAGTACATTTAAGATGATGATATGAACATATAAGATGATGTATCTAGAGTGAGACTGAGAGATACTGAAAGTGAAACTGGAGTGACATAGTCAGACAGACAGACAGACAGACAGACAGACAGACAGACAGACAGACAGACAGACAGACAGACAGACAGACAGACAGACAGACAGACAGACAGGCAGGGAGACAGACAGGCAGGGAGACAGACAGGCAGGGAGACAGACAGGCAGGGAGACAGGGAGAGACAGATGTTTTCCTGGACGGTGTCCCTGAAAAGAGGACCAGTGTGTCCAAAAGGAGGACCAAAGACTTCCAGGCTTGCTTGTGTTGCTGTGCCAGTGGGGGACAAAGTGTTCTACTTTGGAGGGTTCTATGAAGGCACCACTCATTACAGTGATCAGATTGAGGTGCATGTCTTCAACACAGTGACTTTACGCTGGAGGAAGCCTCCCGTCTCTAATGGAAGAGGAGAATGTTCCCTTGAGGTTCCCTCCATGCGCTGGAAGCACACAGCTGTACTGATAGAGGATATCATCTATATATGGGGAGGGATAGTGAACTGTAAGATAACAAAGAGAGACAGTGGGTGGATTACCGTCAAAGGGGACCACAAGGACAATGTTCTTTATGCATTTGATGTCGACATCCAGCGATGGTTCAAACCTGTGGTTTCTGGGACAGTTCCAGAGGGGAGGAGATGCCACTCTGCCTCCGTCTTGGGGAAGATTATGTTCATCTATGGAGGACAACTGCTGACTGGATTTACTAATGACATCAACAGGTTGGACACCACCACAATGGTCTGGACTTTAATTAACACCAGCGGCACTCTACCAGCTGGTTCATCCCAACACTCTGCCACCTTCATTGGGACAAAGATGTTTGTATTTGGGGGCCTTGGGGACAATGATGGGGCCAATAACAACATCAATGTGTTTGACACAGAGACCAACTGCTGGCTGAGCACAACTTCTGCTCAGCTTCTTCCAGAAGGACGTCATGGTCATGCAGCCTTTGCCTACAATGGAGAACTGTACATATTTGGTGGTTTCAACTATGCTCTGAGGCGGAGCTTCACTGATCTGTGGAAATTCAACCCAAACACCTTCTCCTGGAAGAAGGTTACGGTCATGGGCAAGTTTTGGGATTGTGTGTGTTGCAGGTACTGTTGCAAGGAAGATCGTATCATCGTCTTTGGATACACAACCCATGCACAGCCCATCTTACAGATCTTAGACTTCAGTCCTAGCCTGAAGACGTTATGCAAGCTAGCAGTTATTCAGTACGCTGTGGAGCAGTCGGGACTCCCACACGACATTAGGTGGGAACTGACAGCCATGACAGAAACAGAAGAAAGTATGTGAAGAATCACAGCCAGTGTGAGTAAGCGGTGCCTACTCTATTTGATGGGTATGAGCTGGCATTCAGGAAGTACTGCTCTATTTGATGTGTGGGCGCTGGTAATCAGGCGGTACTACTTCATTTGATGTGTAGTATTCAGGCGCCACCTCAAATAGAATAGTACTGCCCAGGGACATGCTGGGCCCCTGATTCAGCCCGGGAAAAAGAGTTGTAGAGTCCCTCATTGCGCGCTATAGAGAGATCTCTCTCTCTCTCTATAGCGCTGCTGCTACTCAAAGATTTGCCATTTCAGATCATGACAAGTGACAAGCCAGTGGGCCAATTACAGGAGTTATATTTCGTCATTGTTGGGTGGAAACCTTGTATGTCCAAAACCGTTTTAAAAATGATTTAAACTAGATCTGCTGTACTTTTGTGCAACGACCTTGTATGATGAAGCAGTGCTTTCTTTTGCGGAAAAAAAAATATATATAAATTTGAAACTTGGAGATACAAGGTTTCTGCCCGACAGTGACGGTTTACTTGGTTGCCCGCCCAGCCCCCAAAAAGGAACAAAGGCCGACATTTTATTTAAATGTTTTTCCTAATGGCCGGCCTGGACTGGCCGGGAATGAACCGGCCGTTCAGGAGTTGTCCCGGTTTTCCCAATGGCCAGCACGTCCCAGGTACTGCCTGAATACCAGCACCCACACATCAATTAGAGTAGTAGCAAGAGCACGTCCTATAAGTCCTCCCTTTTATAAAACAAAGATTGCTACACGTGTAGTTTGGTATGCTTCAACGTTTCTACTACGGAACTGATCAAGGTGTCCAACTGTGTGGAAACGGATTGGATGAAGTTGTCAAAACCTCTGGAGGACAGAATGGAACATGACGTGAATGAAGTAGCTGTGTTGTTTTCGTACGTTCTCTCCATGGACCCTTTCTGGGCCCTGGGTACAAGGATTCACTGCAGGCCCCCCATGAATGTTCTTCATAGGGGGAGAGGGTTTAACCCATTTAGAACACATTGTTATGCATTATTTTGTGCTTCAACTATTGAAAAATAGCAGATATACAAGCTCACAGACAGTGCTGCGCTGTGATCTTGTATTGGCCTATCTCAGTAGCTCAGTCCCACACACAAAAACATGCAGTAATCCTGGTCTCTATACTGCCTCCCCCTGGTCAGCCACGGAACCTGATGGAGGGGAAAGGGCACTTGTGTATTTAGTTTTTAATTATGTTTTCTAATAATAATCAAAATCAACAGAGTCACACACAAACATCACAAATAGATAATTATAATTAAGATAATTATAATTAATTATGAGGTTTCTCAGTAGACAACTTGAGCTGTCTTCTGTACCCTCCCCTGCTTAGTTGGGTTTTTGTCTCCGCCGGGTGGAGATAATGCTGAACTACACACTGCTCTGCTGTTGCACTTTTTTTTGCTCTGACTTAAATAACTTTAAGTGTATTTGAAACAATTGTAATGTATTGTAACACCCCCAATTTAGTTGATTGAATTTGGTTCATCTGATAAAAAAGCCCAATGTGCATCCTGCCCACCCAATCAAAAGTTAGCACACCCCCTTCCCTTCTTTTTTTATCCACAACTTTCCTAATCCCATCTTGCATTGCGCAGATGTTGTAGGGAGCTTCCGGCGCCGCAGCCGTGTGTAATCTACAAGCTCACAACGGTTGCATCTGCGACGCGAAGTGAGCTTGTATGTCTGTGGTGTTTGTATTGTGTGTTATGGGTAGAACGGTGCCAAAACCCATCGTTTTCTATGCATTTCGGGGGGCTTTGAGCCCCTATTTATATATGTTGTACTCATCCAGACATCTGTCATATCAAAACTTGACTATTGTAACTCTCTCCTCACTGGTCTCCCGGCATGTGCACTTAAACCTCTCCAACTGATCCAAAATGCTGCGGCACAAGCCGCACGACTGGTCTTCAACCAAGTTCTCACATGTCTCCCCCATTCTCCGCTCCCTCCACTGGCTCCCGGTTGCGGCCCGCACTGAATACAAAACACTGATGCTGACCTTCAAAGCAGCCAAAGGTATGGCTCCTCCGTACCTCCAAAACCGGATCAACCCCTACACCCCCACCCGTTCACTTAGATCAGCCAACACAGGGATGCTGACAGAACCATCGCTAAAAGCCCCAGGACAAAAATCCACTCGTCCGAGACAGTTTGCCCTCCTGGCCCCCAAGCTGTGGAATAAACTCCCTGTCGCACTTGGAACAACGGACTCACTTGCTAGCTTTCGCTGTGGACTGAAGACTCAACTTTTCAGACTCCACCTAAACCCATAGCACTACTGAAACACTCAATGACCATACAGGAAGCTAGTTAAGATTTGTTTTTAGTTTTTTTAGAATCCTTTTTTCTTTACTGATTTTTTTTTAGATTGATATTCATATGCATTTGTTATATTGTTGTTGATGTTCTGACATGTTATCTTGTTTATTATAGTGATGTTATTATCTGCTTATTGTAAGTCGCTTTGGATTAAAAGCTTTGGATTTAGTCTGCTAAATGCCTAAACTGTAAACTGTAAACTGTCAACTAGATTTGTGTTTTCTTCTTGTACATTTTGTAAAAATAAAAAGCATGTATTTGTAAATACAAAATAGTTTAATAAAGTTTATAAAAAAATACAAGCTCACAACAGCGACTCATCATGCCGTGAGTTTGTAGATCAGCTGTTTTCAAACAGCCTATTTATAAAATAGGGCTAAAGTGCTTATGTTTCAATATATTATGTCTGCAAAGTACAGTACTTGAGTAAATGTTCTACTTACTTTACAACACTGATGTCTGGCTATATCATGCCAACAAGAACTACTTATCACATTCAACCGATCACAAACAGTAAAGCAACATTCCCACTGTTCACTAAGGATAACTATATCTTTCAACCACTGAGTAAGCCTTTGATTGTATGGTGCTAAGTGGACTGGGCGTGTTCCTGACATTCCGGGTACTTTATGAACAATAGATGTTTTGTCCTTTTGTAAAATTAAGGGTATCGTAGCATTGGGCACCAAATTACATTTATATTTTAATAGCAGTAACAAGAATGTTGTCTAACTACAAAACTCAGTCAGTCAGACAGACAGACAGACAGACAGACAGACAGACAGACAGACAGACACTGTTTCCCTTTTCTGTGAGTAAAGAGACTGGATTATTTCTAATTGTAAATATGTAGAGGTAAACATTTGCTCAATCATTTTTATTATTATTTCAATGTTGTGATGTTGTTTTTTCACCTCTTCCACAGGGCATGCAACAGCCATGGACAGATGTTAGGAAGTGCCATGGACTGGTTCGGAGGGCTGTGTTCCACCCTGTTGGCATCAGTACCAGTGCAGTCACAGCATCAGCATTAGGGAGAACATTCATGTAGGAATGAAATGCAGATTTTGTGTTGGACACACTTGACTTCTGTTCAAAATGCAACCTCTGGGTGTACAAATAAAGCCTGTTATGACACTTGCCTCGACATTTATTTAGGATATGCACATGTAGAATGTTTCACTATTTTTAACCTAACTTAATGTATCACCTGTGCTGTGAGTATTACTATAAATCTACAATATAAGTCTGTGCCACTGGATATTATGACATTTCTGAGTCACAAATTTAGATTTCATGTTATTTGTATAATGATGTATACAGCATATATTAACTGGTTAAGTGCCATTCCCGAACTAGTTTGTGATTTCAGAACGCAGCACGGGTGAAAGCTACTCACTGTGCTGTGTTCCATTGGGCAATGACTTCATCATGAAGTGTATAATTCTCATACACTCCTATTCATTAAGCTGCAAAGAAACGGCTTTATCTCCCAAAAACGCATAGATCACAGAGAACCGCTTTTCACAGCGACACTGGGCTGTGACGGTCGGCCGCGGTGACAATTGTTCTTCTGCGTTTAAAAGTAAACTTTTATGAGTATGTTGCTGAGTGTGTTTTTGTGTATTGCATTGTCTATTTTGTAAAAATAAAAGTTATATTTAAGAAAAGCCTATGTTGTAAGGTCTGAAATACTAATTAAATTCTGTTTCTATGTGATATGAGACTGAGAAATTATTTTTAGTAAACATTTTGTAAGATTTATTACATTTTTCTGAGTTTGTGGATAAAGAAAAGAAGAAAAAGAAAATCTGATAAAGTTATGGACCATGCCAGCCAGACGTGTAAGCTATCAAATAGTTTGGGAATTTAGTTTCTAGCTGCTACAGAGGCTGAGTAATGAATGTTTTAGTAGACGTTGACACGTCAGTGAAGTTTTCCAGAAAAACCTTAAGTTTTAGGGGGTACCGTAATTTTCAATTTGGCCTAGGTTTTTGAGGGTGCGTTCAGACAGTTAAGTGATACAACTTATCAAAAGCTTATCAGAACCTTACCTTAACAGAATCTTATCAAAACCTTATCCAAATAAGAATACACTTCCCACAATGCTTTGCGTGAAGTGGGCGGTGTCACTGCAGACCGGAGGCTCTGATGTAGACTACGTGACCCATGTTTCAGCTCTAAAGTGACAAGCGGGTGATTTAAATAACATCGGTTTCAATAGCAACATCGCGAAAATCTGCATTTTTAGGTAAATACACAACATGAGAACTGTTTTAAAGTATTTTACAGTAACAACTAAAGTCTCTGTAATATTTACTTTATACTATTGCCAAAAAACGATGTAAAATAACATGGTTTAAGATTATTAACATCTGGCTGTTTGCCTTGTCGCCGACGCTATATCACTGCATCGTCATAATGTTGTTAAGATGCACAATAGCACCTCGAAGTGGCAGGTTAAAGTAAGGCAATGAAAGGCATGTACTCTGTTATCGTGAGACATCAATATAATGATATCGTTTGCAAATCAGAAAATAAGATATCAGGAAATAACCTGTGATATGTTTTCTTTCATTGATCTGAATCGATTATTTTTATAAAGGTCACAGTCGTTAGAAAATGATGTTTTGAGCAGCTGCTCTCATTCATTTAGTAGACTTCCGGTTCTGAGATTTGTCACTATAGAAGCTCCTCTCGAGCCGCCATTGGACTCGCCCCATGAAGTGAACATAGGTGGCACAACTCTCCATTCTAATGCCTCATTCACATTACAGATATATAGTTGAACGTTTTGCTTGGTAATTCAATGTAATCTCAATGGAAACCAGCTTTAAAGGCTGGATTGAGATTACATTGAATTACCAAGCAAAACGTTCAACTATATATCTGTAGTGTGAATGAGGCATAAGGCTCTGATCCCGCCCTGTGGTATCTCAGCACAGACCATTCTGTCCCATTGGTTGGCGGTTGAACCCCGCCCCTTTGTCTCATCAAGGATATGCCCAGCAGCTTGGCTGCTCCTAGCTGCTGGCCTACAATTTATGAAAACCTTATGGAAACCTTATGAAAACCTTAAGCTTATTAGGAGAGCTTAAGGAAAGCTTCCCTTATCAAAACATGTGACTTCCATAGGGAATGAATTGAATGGAACCTTACGCACCACCTCCCCCCAGGTTTTTGATAAATGATAAAACCTACAGTACATGTGTGTCGGCGGCCTAAGACTTTTTCAAATCAGACTTAAGCCTAAATGGGTTAAAAGAAAATCCTAAATTGGGACATCCCTATGTGTGTGTGTGTGTGTGTGTGTGTGTGTGTGTGTGTGTGTGTGTGTGTGTGTGTGTGTGTGTGTGTGTGTGTGTGTGCGTGCGCGTGCAAGCGTGTTATCTCAGTTGAACCAGTTTAAAGACATGACCATCACTGCACAAATTTAAATCCAAAATGTTTAATTTTGTTTTAATGACATAATTGCATTAATTGATGTAACATTGTTACAATGTAAATACAAAAAGCATTAGTTTAATTTCCGTGAAGATCAAAATAAATGTGAAATTAACTTTCATAACACATTGTATGAGATCAAAATAAATCTGGAATTACATTTTATAAGATAATATATCTTACAATGCTATGCTATGTCCATTAATGTTGCTGGGTACTCCCTGGAAACCCCTCAAGGACCCCTGGGGGTCTAACATCTATGTGAACTGTATCTATAATCTATACATTATTCATGTTAAATGTGTTAGATACACAGAGACCCCCCCCCCCCCCCCCCTCCCCCCATCGCTGTCTATCTGTCCTCACACCCTGTCTATCCTCACACCCTGTCTGTCCTCACACAGACACACATAGGAGTCAGGGTAAATCCCAAACCCAGGGTAGAGAGGTTCAGTGAATGTGTCATGGAGGGTGTACAGGTGTGTCAGTGTGCCTGAGGACACTTCATAGAAGGACAGAGTACCAGCAGGACAGTCCAGATACACTGCTACTCTGTTGACCCTGTCCTCACTGTCCTCGTCAACTGCTGCTCTGTTGGAGTCCGAGGGACGTATAGGAATGACATTGTACCAAGTATTGTGACTGACACCGTAAACGTGGTTAGGGGGAATGTTACAACCGTTTAGATGCCAAGATTGATCATTGAATCCAATCATACAGTCATCACCCTCTCCTTTCCTATTGATTCCTTTGTAAGTCACTCCTAGCCAAACTGTTCCACTCCACTCTACCTCCCAATAACTGCGTCCAGTCAGACCCTCTGTACACAGAACCTGGATTACATTATCAAACCTGTCAGGGTGATCAGGATATGAATGAGGCTGTTTCACCCGAATCGCCTTCCTGTTGTTCTCAGACAGAGAGAGGGTTCTGTGTGCTGTGTTTTTGTCCAGTGTGAGACGTTGGGAATCTGATAAGAAAACAACACAGTAAACATTAAAAACATCACACGCACGCACACACGCATGCACGCACGCGCGCACACACACACACACACACACACACACACACACACACACACACACACACACACAATGTTTGTAACATTATACAAACATTTTTTATATTTTTCAAATCCTTTCAAAAATAGCAGATGTACAAGCACTAAGTGATGCGCTATGAGCTATCTTTAAATAACCATGTAAAATATGGATAAAGAGGTTAAAATGAGTTATGCTGCATTATCACATTTTGCTGGTGGGGACCCCCTGGAAGCCCCCCCCCCCCCCCCCCCCCCCCCCAAGGACCCCTGTGGATCCCCATTTTTAACCCTTAATCAACCGGCGTCTCCCAGGGGTCTGTTCTGTTTCTCCCTCCTCACAAAAATCTCTTTGTTGAAAATAGCCGATCTACAAACTCACAGCGCGTCACAGCGTGATGCATCGTGAGCTTGTAGATCTGGTATTTTTTATCAATTTTCATGTATTAAGACATGTATTAAGTCCAACATTGGGACCCAGGGGTTTAAATTGTTAATGGTTCAAAGATGGTTCTTTGAGAAATCATGTGTGGTTGTGAGCATGTAGATCTGTTTTTTTCTTTCTTTTTTTCAGGGAAACAGATCCCTGAGGAACTCCAGTCCGTGCTGTTTTATTCTATGTTATACACTATAAGTGTATAACATATAGAATAAAATAATTTTAATAATTTGTATTCATTAAAATCTGTTCCAGATTGCAGCTTTAATTAAAGATGGGGTGCAATGATTTTTTTCCTCCCTAAAACATGATGATCAGGTACAATATTATGATTAAACTAGGAGGAAGTCTTCTCCAAAAAAGTGTACAGAAAGTGGTAAAATTATGTTTTTATATGGCCACACCCACCAGTTCATTAAGTATGCCTGGTTGTCATGGTGGGTGGCGACCCAGCTGAAGTTGGCCACAACCACAGTGTTGGGTGAATGGTCAAAGGGGAGGGGCTGAGTTTATGATGTCATTAAATCTGTGTTTTTCGATTGGGTCTTTTGACCCAGAGGATTTTAGCTTTCAGGAAGAAACCAAAAATACACAGGGAAGGCAAATTTGCATATTATAACCACACCTGCCGGTCTATTAGAGTAACGTCAACTCATAGACACATACAAAACAGAACAAGTACAAAACTATGGCACCACCTCTTTAACCACTTGAGTAGTAGTGACCCTATTCTGTAATAATAATTCTAAAATAGCAGATCTTCAAGCTCACAACTCAAGCTCACAACGTATTGCAATTGCAACACGATGTGAGTTTGTAGATGCTATTTTCTGCTAACAGATTTGGTGTAGAGAGAAAAAGAGGGGGCTGAGGATAGAGCCCTGAGGGGCCTAGTGAGACAGGCAGACAGACAGCAAGGCTCCCATTTGCGGTGGTCACACCGTCTCCTTAGCGTGACCGTGTGTGTATGCGTCTATGAGTGTTTGTGTGTCTGTCTGTATGTAGCCTGAGTACCACTGGGTGACCAGAGAGGTGCTGTTGAGCAGCCTTGAAATGTACATGCACGCGCGCACACACGCACATGCACAAGCACACAGTCTTGGAATTAATGGACAGACAGACAGACAGACAGACAGACAGACAGACAGACAGACAGACAGACAGACAGACAGACAGACAGACAGACAGATACTCACAGAGTTGAGGTTTATTCCAGTCTTCTCCTGAATGATTCACACTGTAGGAAATAGAACAATGAATCAATGTCTAACACAACGTCTCCACTACTTGACATTCACACATGGATAGGTCAGATCTTTGCCTACGTTCTTAGCTACTTCCCCTGCCTTTACTGTACTTGCATGATGTACAGTTGTACAAACGTTCAGTAGAATAGCAGATCCAACTAATATGCCCATAAAAGGGGACAAGGACTGAGAGATACAGAGATCTCCGTATATGGGCACATATGCGTTTTACATCACACTGACATCACACTGAGACGCATGGACTTGGTCCTACAGAGTGAGCTCAGTGTTCTCAGTGTTCTCCATGTACATGGATCTCCATATATGGGTAAAAAATGGACAAGGACAGAATTCATTTGCAAGTGTGACTAATTTTGATGACATCATCTGGTATAATTGAAGCTGAGGCCGATGGTCCCCGAATTGATGACATCAGGTCATTATGTCTGTCATTATGGGCATAATGGGGATTGTATGATGTCAGACGTCATAGAAGTTTCACATAAATGTCAGTTTATGATCTAATCTACTATCATATGAACATCACAAGCACAATGTTATGTTTTACTGCTGTCTGTCCAGGGAGGCACAGCGACAGGCAAGCCACGCTGCATTCATGGCCAACATCAGGGCGAAGGAGTAGCGAGTAGAGATGCAACGTTCGCGAACGAATCGAATCTTTTGAACGGCTCTTTGAAGTGAACGATGGGATCCGGTTCGCGGAGTAGGGAGCCGTTCATTTGGCTGAATTGGCTCGCGACGCGGTGCGGCGCCGCTGGCGCCGCGATGCGCGGTGCGGCGCGGCAATGTGCAGCTATCTAGGAAGCAAATTAAGACACTACAGTTTGATTTGATCCTTAGACAATTATTAAGCGATTTCTATAATTAAAACGTCTCCATATTGCTAGGGAAGTCCACTTCCATGACAAATGGCTGTATTATGTCCCTGTAAATATTTAAACGTTTGCTATTTTAAAATAGCCGATGTACAAGCTCACATTGTGCCAGGCCTAGCCAGTTGGTAAATCCTGGCTATATACGCCGCTAGGGAGGAGCGAGTTCATTGTTGCCTGCTTGGTTTTTTTTAAGGTGTTGCATGAATAACATTAGTCAAGGTAGCTTAATTTACACACACGTGTTTTATAAAAAGGGTAAATACAAAATTGTGATCTCAACTGTCAGCAGAGGAATGTGGTGCCAGACCGTGCCACCTTGTGGATTCATGTTTCAACGAAAATATTTTAAATATGCAATGATCCAAAAGAGCCAAATGAGCCAGTCTTTTGAACGGCTCTTTGAAGTGAGCCAGAGCCATGGCTCTGGCTCACTTCAAAGAGCCATAAATTGCATCTCTAGTAGCGAGCCGAGCTGCAGGCAAGGGACAGTGCGCACCAGCAGGAACTTCACTGTGCACGACTAGAACAAGTGCACCATGCCAAACGTAATCTAACACGTTATCAAGATACTGACTTATTTCAAGAGGACCTACTTGTTGATTACAGACACACGCATAGCAACACCTCATAGTGTTTATGTCCCAAATGCTCACATTGCGGTGCCTTTGTATGGAAAGAGGAGAGAAAGGGTTTCTGCTGCAACTCAGGGAAGATTGACCTTACATGTGACCCCGAAAATCACAAACCAGACTCAATCCAACCAAAGCCTCCATGAGCTATTATGGACCTTTTCCTTGATCAGATATTTGTGAAGCGTGCAAGACAGTACAACTGTCAATGGCAAGTTTATGAGAGATAGCTACTGTTGTTTCCTGTTGAGATTGGCACATTTCACCCAGGTTTTTTCATCTCACTCACGTCACTTTGTCTGCTGACCTCACTCAGCAACGAAATAAACAGAAAATAAACAAAAATAAAAAATAAAACAATTCACAGGAGGCAAGCATTGATCACCCCATGATGTGCACTGCAATGTAGTTTCAAATGCACTACACTGCAATGTAGTTTCAAATGCACTACACTGCAATGTAGTTTCAAATGCACTACATTGCAGGCGCTTTTTGAGATCGAATAAACAAGAAGACACGTGTGACATGTGTGATCTGGGCAGCTTGCCCCAGGAAATGTGCCAAGCAGGGACGTGCTGGGCCCCTGATTCAGCCCGGGAAAAGGAGTTGGAGAGGCCCTCATTGTGCGCGGCCATCGGACTTCTGGACGCGCCACGAGGCCCCAAAAACTGTGATTTTAGGTCTCATCGTTTTTTCTGGTATAAAGTCTAATGACGTTGTATGTAGACCATCCAGGAGTAGTCAAGGAAGCTCCAGGGAGTAGTGGGCCGGTATTCAGATGATAGACAAGCCAGTGGGGCCAATGTGATGGCTCTGTGGGCTGCTGCTACTCAGTGCTATAGAGAGAGATCTCTCTCTTGCTACTTAAAGATTGTCCATTTCAGATCATGAGAGACAAACCAGTGGGCCAATTACATGAGTTATATTTACTTTGTGGGCCGGCCATTCTTTTATTTTTTATGGCCAGCCTGGACCGGCCAGGAATGGACCGGCCGTTTGGGAGTTGTCCCGCTTTTCCCAATGACCAGCACGTCCCTGGTGCCAAGCTCAATAGGCAACAACGGTATACCTGGAAAAAGGACTACATCTAACATCACGTATGCCATGAGTCAGCTGACTCATGGGCACAAAAGGGACACAGTCAGAGGCATAGACAGATACAGAGATCTCCATAATGGGCATAAAGGGACACAGACAGATAGATATAGAGATCTCCATATACAGGCATAAAAGGAGGAACCCGCTCATTCTTTGGGTTTTCGACCCCTGCCCCCGCATGGGCCCCCGAGGGGGAGGGGGGCAACCCTTACATTCTAAGGGGAAACACTGCAATAAACAACATGGACACAGTCTAAGTCTACTCACTTCAGAGTCTCCAATGCAGCAGAGAGCTTCTTCAGACCAGAGCCTCCTAAGTTGCTGTAGTTCAAGTCCAGCTGTTTCAGATGGGAGGGGTTGCTGGTCAGAGCTGAAGCCAGAGTAGAACAGCCTTCCTCTGTGACCCCACAGCCTGACAACCTGCAGATAAATACATATTTAACAAACTGCTGTTGATGTTCAAGTAGAGATCCACACAGAGAGAAAACACATTTATGTATTTACCTCAGGATCTGCAGTTTACAATCTGGTCTTTTCAGTAGAGCAGAGAGTTGGTCCAGCTGTGAACCTGACAGGCAGTTGAAACTGAGATCCAATTCTCTCAAATGAGAAAGATTAGAGCTAAGAGCTGAGGTCAGAACTTCAAATCCTGTCTGTGTGATGTTACAGCCAACAAGTCTGTAATTACAAATGATAGATCTGTCTGAGTTTGGGAGTAGGGACCCAAGTGATGGAAAGAGAAGGCAGGCAGGAATAACGTGAAGTAAATCATCTTAATCGTAAACTTCCAACTGATGATCTAGCAACCAGAGATTGCGTTAGACCGGGAATTGCCGGATTTGACCGATTTTTAATGACAAAGACCGGAAAATATAAACCTCATCGGACATAAGGACCGATTGAAAATGACACGGCAGTTTAATATCACCGCAAATCCCCCAAGTAGAAATTAATTCAGGTCTTGCAGGGTTAACACACAAAAGTCAATGAAGTCGATTGTTGTTGCCCCAGCCACTCCCATCTGAGTGTATCCTTAGCTTTTGATGGATGTTTCATGAGGGCAGACACCTTTTGTCTCCACCAGGCCGAAGGCATGGGGAGACTATGTTTTTAAATCAGCTTCATGGTGCCACTATAACAGGGCGATTTGTGTTTTAACCTATAACTTCACCAACCATTGTAAAACGTTTTATGCTCACTTCCCAGAGGCCAAGGAAAAACCTTTGCCATGCATTTATCACATCTGCCTTTTATAGCGGCACCAGGAGGACAACTTATGTAAAACATATTTTGTAATATAACTCAATAGATAATGGATCTGTCCAATATTTCTTATTCCATCCAAATTGGCTTCCAAAGTTTGCAGGATTGGTCCGTTTTGAACAAAATGTGTTAAATCATGAACGCAGCTTGTGATTTCCGTGAAATGTTACTCGCACATTCCCACTAGATCAAGGAACAAATGCCACCATTTTCACATTGGTCTGTTGTAGCGCCACCAGTAGATCAACTTTTTGGAACAAATCATGCATGCAGCGCCCGATCGCAGTGAAAGGGCGAAAAATACCTGGCTGGAAACCCTTTTCACAGTGCCCCAGGCCACAATAACATACCTGACCTGGTGGAGACCTGTGCTCGGAAGAGCACTGCTTCTAGTTCTCAATGTATTTTTCACAGCATACTACATACCCCGGTACCAGGTATAACACACCACTGGGGATACCATCATGTCAACTTTATTCACACTCTTCTTATTATAATCAAACACTAAATAATAAAACAGAACTTATCAAAAGAATGTTGTGTATAATCTGACCTCAGTATCTCCAGTTCACAATTTGGACTCTTTAATCCAGCAGAGATGAGCTCCATGATTGAATCCTGCACGTTGTTATAACTGACATCTAATTCTCTCAGAGGTGAAGGATTAGAGTTGAGAGCTGAAGCCACAATTTCAAACTGTGGCTTTCGGAGGTCATGGCCGGCAAGCCTGTAAATGTAGATTTAGATGTAAGTTTTAGCAAAAAACAAACAAACACTCAGATATTGACATTTCATGTTCTGTATCTGTCTCTAATTCCAAGCCATTTCAGAAGCAATACCGAAAGGGGTCCTATATTTGGGCTAAAATTGGAACGATACAGAGAAGATTAGCATGGTACCATGGCACCATGCTAATCTTCTAAATAAAAAAGGGTAAACAGGAGCCATGTTGCCTGGACACTGGACAAACTATCAGTGCAAGCTATAGCTATCACAGTTTCTAAGTTTCTTAACAAGACATAAATCCCTTCGTTGAAAACACTCCCTTATGTTAAAGAAAACATATTAAAGTTATACCATGTAACTTTTTTTATAAAACAAATCTTAAAATTGTCCTAACTGTTAAATCGCTAAAGTTTTAGAACACCCACTCCGTTATTTTCAGTTTCTAAAGCCTTCTCTTTATATGTTTTCTATGATCCTGACCGGGCCCCGGTTTTCGCGGAAAAATTACACTAAAAATTACTACTACATCATACACTACCGGCCAATCACAGCGAGGGTTATACACTGCCGGCCAATCACAGCGCATCTTGAAGTGGGGTCGCTATGGCGGCCATATTTGTAGTTGCCCGTGTGTCTCTATACTCGGGTAAAGGTAACCTCGCCTACCGAAAAACGGCCGTAAGACGCGGACGCGACGGCAGTTTGCTATGACCACTAGCCTAGGTGAGCAACTTACACAGTATAGCTTTAAAACTGACGAGCACCTATATGGGCCTGTGGAGTTCAACTGGAGTTGATTCACATGAATGTGAGTGTCATTCGTGCATGAGATGATTTAGCCTGGAAATAAGTTAAACGTTTATGAGTTTGGTTTCCTCTTGGGTAATCCTAATTCTCAGATGCACTGTGATGCGGCCATGCACGATCATGCATCGATGCTTTCAAGTGACATAATTGACATCTGGACAAGATCGGTGAGATCATTTACAGCTATGGAGCAGAGAGATTTGGGGTGAAAAGTGAGAACCTTCGGACACAGAAGGAACCATCAGCCCATCTCATGTCCAGGAGACAACAAGAGATTGAGAGACTTGTGAAAGAAAGAGGGTCCCTGAGAAAACAATGGAAGAAGGCCACGGAAGTGGAAAGGAAAGGACGACCAGTTTTTATCCTGGGATTTTTGAGCAATTTGCATGAAACGTTCTACACACAATCTAAGGACTAGGGATGCACCGAATATATCTGCCACACATCGGTATCTGCTGATGTTTGCCGTTATCGGTCAATATCGGTATCGGCAAATAAAGCTGACATTAACCGATGGCAGTAGCCAATATTTATCTGTTGTTGATAAGCATACATTTTGCACTGGCTATGTTGGTGTGTTGGTTATTTGCAGCCTACCAAGAGAGTAAATAATAACACCAAAAACCAAATAAACAAATATCGGTATCAGCTATTGGCTAAATTGTTATTTTAAACATCTTTATCGGTATCGGCCAAGAATTTCCGTATCGGTGCATCCCTACTAAGGACCTTTATCTAACATGCCTATGAAGTGAAATATTCTAAAAAGCTGGCTTTGTTTAAAAAAAACGGAATCCTTTCTCACTGTGTAGTAGGGGTGTGATATGGTGATTCTCCCTCCCGTGATAAATAATCAATTTGACTGCCGGCAAATATCGATATTCCAGAACACTGTGGATTTCCCTGGTTGACACAGGGTGCAGTACTTCATGCTGCCAGCCACCTGCACTGTTTGTGGTGGGGGCGCTATTGAGACAAATGAGGGTAAAGTGGGAGTATAGACAGTGAAGGAGAGAGAAGAAAATGTACTGCTAGCAGTGATGGGCGGGGAAATCTCGCTCTTTCGAACAACCGTCATTTGGACAAAGGAGCGTCGGGAGGATTAGCGACTCACCCCACGGAGGTTAGGTTTAGGGTAAGGGTTAGAGTTGGGTGTCGAACAGATGACACGTCGTAACAGCGAAACACTCCCATGATGGGCAAGCTACTTGGAAAAAAGCAAAAGTAGTTGGCTACATTGACACTACTTTCTTTCTTTCTTTTTTTTCTCTTTTTTTTTTCTTTTTTTTGCAACCTTGATCAAGAACAACTTTCCACCAAACAAATGGGCAGGCCAAAAAAATGCTCAGTTTGTTTGTTTATTATAAAACAAACTGAAACTGGAAAGAAGCTCTCTGTCTGGCTTTACATTAAATGTGTACCTTTTTAAGGCCATGACCCCCAAAAAGAATCATATTCGAACTGGGGACCCCCCACCCTGACGTGAGTAGGGGTTTCCCATAGTCTGGGGCCTTAAGCTAGATGCAGAATAGACCCAAATTTAGGGTATTTGGCTTGCAAATTGCAAGGCGTTGTGAGCTTTTGCACTGTGCACTGTTCAGTCAAATCTCAGGAGAGGAGATTCTCCCATATGGTCAGCACTCAGCACAACACCAATTCTGAATGCAGCAGCTAAGGTGGCTGCACAGCAAAGGTGGCTACTCGACCACCTGAAAAGGAATGGCGCGCAGTCAGTTTGAGCAAACAACATCAGAGAGGAGAAGCTCCAGGACAAAGCAGAATCCAAGTTCCACTCCGATGAATTTGGTTCCAAGACACCAATAATGGTCTGTAGACGTTTTATTTACTATAATGTGTTTTAAAATGCTGCTTTGTATTGTTTAAAAGTTAACTGTTAAATGTTTATTTATTGCATCAAAACACATTGTATTGGGTTGTTTTGTTTTGGTTTGAGGAGCTTTGTTTGGCAAATTGGCAGAATTAAAATGTTAAATTATGTAAAAATGAACATTTGGAATTCATGGAATTGCCATGTTTACAATTTAAAGGTTTAATATGTAAAAGGTTAAAAGTTAAAATTACATTGAAAAGGGTTGATCTACAAGCTCGGATCAGCTACCTTTTTTCTTTTTAGATTTGTTTTATAGTTAATTTAAAGAGCTTAAATGGTTGATTTATTTAAAATAAGTAATTAAAATCTTGACTTTAAATCATGAATGTCTAAAACTATTTAATTTAATAATAATGAAAACATTTAAGTGATTTAATGTCTAAAAAGTAAATGTTTAAATGTTATGTTTATCTAAAAACATTGAAATGTTATCTAAACATTTAATTAATGTTTATAGTAATAATGTTAAAGGGATATTTCACTTAAAAAAAAACTTTTGGTCATTTTATAGTCTAATCAGGCTTTTATGAACACCCTGAACCGTTTTTAATTTGCTTCATTCAATATTTAGATATTTGATGTAAATGTTACCAGTCGGGCAATCACACTCGCAATTTCAGAACATTATTTAATTATTATTAGTGTGGTTGCCTGACAGGGCAACACATTATAGTTCTAGGGGAACTTTATGGACTTCTAGGGTAACCTGTAACTTTTTATATATTCTTTTCCGCTGCCAGGATAACTAAAATGACGTAAATGTCATCGTCAATGAAACTTTATTGATTACTAGCCCTAGCCCTAACATTATAGACTTCTAGGTAGTCAGGTGATATCTTAAAAAGTCCTGGAATAAATTCCTTACCAAAACATTTCTTCACCAATGTGTTTGTAAAGGTCTCTCTAGTAACACATCCCACAAAGACTGAAATTCAGTTTCCCTAGGAGAATCCCACAAACTGTGAAAAGGGATGACTCATCACTAAACTATAATTGCATGGGGGCTGTTTTTAGCCCAAGAAATGTTTTTTGCGCATAACAAATGCTTGCAATGGATTCAGAATCATTAGAAACCCCTAGTTTGACCCCTCACATGCTACTTAAAGCATATTTATGTTGGTGTGTTTTATCCTTAATTTAATGGGACTCCAACTTTCATCAGCTGTAACGGATTCTCCTAGGGAAACTGAATTTCAGTCTTTGTGGGATGTGTTACTAGAGACCTTTACAAACACATTGGTGAAGAAATGTTTTGGTAAGGAATTATTCCAGGATTTGACTCTATTTCTGAACATACTGTATCCCCTGACTAAGGGTAACCTGTAACTTTTTTTCCACTGCCATTGGAAAAGGCAGGGTAACTCCTCAAAAATGACTTTCATCATCAATGACGTAACTTTATTGATTACTAGAGTAACTTTTCCGTTGCCATTGGAAATTGATGGAATCAATGGGAATGGGAATCAATAGTTTTCTTTTTATTTACAATCAATCCCACACAAGTCGGGCAACCACACTCGCAATTTCAGAAACTTGCATCTTTTCTCGTTATTATTATTCACCATAAAGAAATGTTATTCAAACAAAATAAAATTATCACTATATTAAACACATCATGGGGTGACTAAGGAAGATAAATAAAGTATTATATTATTTAAAAAAAAATTTTTTTACTCAGGTCAGGAGCACTCATGGCTTTTATACTAGTGTGAGTATGTTTTTCTCATGACTACTAACCGAGCCTTTCTGGTGTTCCTCACAGCTGGGAGCAGTCTGGATCGCCCCCCAGCTGATTTTATGTTGTATTTGTCCAGGTCAAACTCATCCAGAACCTCCTCTGACGTCATCAGCATGAAGGCCAGAGCTGAACACTGGCTCGGAGACAGTTCTATCGTTGATCTGTCACCTGACTCCAGGTACTGTTGGATCTCCTGATATACTGACTGGTCGTTCATCTCCATCAAACAGTGGAAGATGTTGATATATCTGTCAGGAGAGAGATTTGCATCCTCACATTTTATCTCCTTCAGGTTGGTGATGACTTTCTGGATCTCATCTGGACTGGTCTGAGCCAGGAGGCTTCCAAGAAGGTAGCGATCTGGACTGGTCTGAGCCAGGAGGCCTCCTAACAGACTCTGATTGGACTCCAGTGAGAGGCCATGAAGGAAGCGGACAAAGAGGTCCAGGTGACCGTTTTTACTCGTCAGGGATTTTTCAAAGGCTCTCTGGAGGAAATCAACCAAGGAACTGACCACATCTCCTAGGAATGTGTTCATCATTCTTGTTAGAGGCTCTCTGCACGTAGTCAGCAAAGGGTTTGAGGCCATGTTCCAGGAATACCGGTTCATCTAGGATCCTGTTTGTGTAACAATGGAACAGGTAGACTGCAGCCAGAAACTCCTCGATGCTCAGATGAACAAAGCTGTAGGCCTTCCTCTCAGATTGGAAGATCTCTTCTTTGAAGATCTCTGTGCACACTCCAGAGTACAGCGAGGTGTCTTTCACCTCAAGACCACACTCTTCCAGGTCTTCTTGGTAGAACATCATGCTACTTTTCTCCAGATGTTCAAATGCCAGCCTGCCCAGCTTCAGAAGTAACTCCCTGTCAGCCTCCACGAGCTGCTGATTATTCTCTCTCTGCTGTTGCTTCTTGTCCTGTCTCTTGTTCCCTTGGTCTTTATTCTTTACCTCATGTGTCTCATCATACTTCAGATTCTTCCTCTTGATCTGAACCCACAGGAAGTGGCCATACATATTAGTCAGGGTCTTGGGCAGCTGTTTTGTCTCACCTGTCTTCAACATGTCATCCAGAACAGTAGCGGTGATCCAACAGAAGACTGGGATGTGACACATGATGAGGAGGCTCTTTGATGTCTTCACATGTGAGATGATTGTGCTGGCCAGCTTCTCATCATCACTGAATCTCTTCCTGAAGAACTCCTCCTTCTGGAGGTCTGTGAACCCCCGTACTTCTGTCACCAAGTCAAAACAGTCAGGAGGGATCTGATTGGCTGCTGCAGGTCTGGTAGTTATCCAGAGGAGGGCTGAGGGCAGCAGATTCCGCTTGATGAGGTTTGTCAACAGCAAGTCAACTGATGATGTCACTGTGACATCAGAAACAATGGCATTGTTGTTGAAGACATCAGAATAAATGTCAATGTTGCTGAATTTCAGTGGAAACCTGCTTTCATCCAGACCATCAAAGATGAAGCCAACTTTCCAGACAGCAAGCTGCTCTGCCGTGACCTTCTTTAATGTTGGGTGGAAATGATGGATCAGTGAGAGAAGACTGAGCTGCTCATCTCTGACCAAGTTCAGCTCCCGGAATGAGAAGGGAACAAGGAGATTGACATCTTGATTTTCCAAACCCTTTGCCCAGTCCAGAGTGAACTTACGCACAGAAAATGTTTTTCCAATGCCAGCGATGCCCTTGGTCAGAACTCTTCTGCTGGGTGTCTCTCTGCCAAGGAGGAAGGGTTTAAAGATGTCACAGCATTTGATTGGTTGGTCATGAAGGGTCCTTTTCTTGGAAGCTGTCTCTAGCCGCCAGACCTCATGTTGGTTATTAACCCCTTCACTCTCTCCCACTGAGATGTAGAGATCTGTGTAGATGCTGCTGAGGGAGGGCACTTCAGTGACATATATCAGACGATCAAGATGGTTCAAACCGACCTTATAATCCTTTAAATCACCCTGCGGACTGACACCTGCTATGAGAAGGGCATTTATGCATTTTAAACATTCAGTTCATTAAACATTCAGTTTATTAATAATCGCACAATAAATACCCCCCAGAAAACTGAAATGATGCTATTATTTAAGAATGTTGCCAATTTTGCCAACCTGCTGACCAGTGGCATCATCAGTGGGCAAGTTTATAATTTCAAACAGGATTTCAAAATAATTTCTTATGCAAAAATAAGGTTTATACCAGAGACAGTCTACATTATGTGTACTATGTGGATTACACCTGTGACAGTCTACTTTATGTGGACTATGTGGATTATACCTGTGACAGTCTACTTTATGTGGACTATGTGGATTACACCTGTGCCAGTCTACTTTATGTGGACTATATGGATTACACCTGTGACAGTCTACATTATGTGTACTATGTGGATTATACCTGTGACAGTCTACTTTATGTGTACTATGTGGATTACACCTGTGACAGTCTACTTTATGTGGACTATGTGGATTACACCTGTGACAGTCTACTTTATGTGGACTATGTGGATTATACCTGTGACAGTCTACTTTATGTGGACTATGTGGATTATACCTGTGACAGTCTACTTTATGTGGACTATGTGGATTACACCTGTGACAGTCTACTTTATGTGGACTATATGGATTACACCTGTGACAGTCTACATTATGTGTACTATGTGGATTATACCTGTGACAGTCTACTTTATGTGTACTATGTGGATTACACCTGTGACAGTCTACTTTATGTGGACTATGTGGATTACACCTGTGACAGTCTACTTTATGTGGACTATGTGGATTATACCTGTGACAGTCTACTTTATGTGTACTATGTGGATTATACCTGTGACAGTCTACTTTATGTGGACTATGTGGATTATACCTGTGACAGTCACCATGTGGACTATGTGGATTATACCTGTGACAGTCACCATGTGGACTATGTGGATTACACCTGTGACAGTCTACTTTATGTGGACTATGTGGATTATACCTGTGACAGTCTACTTTATGTGTACTATGTGGATTACACCTGTGACAGTCTACTTTATGTGGACTATATGGATTACACCTGTGACAGTCTACTTTATGTGGACTATGTGGATTACACCTGTGACAGTCTACTTTATGTGGACTATATGGATTATACCTGTGACAGTTTACTTTATGTGTACTATGTGGATTATACCTGTGACAGTCTACATTATGTGTACTATGTGGATTATACCTGTGACAGTCTACATTATGTGTACTATGTGGATTATACCTGTGACAGTCTACATTATGTGGACTATATGGATTATACCTGTGACAGTCTACATTATGTGGACTATGTGGATTATACCTGTGACAGTTTACTTTATGTGTACTATGTGGATTATACCTGTGACAGTCTACATTATGTGTACTATGTGGATTATACCTGTGACAGTCTACTTTATGTGGACTATGTGGATTATACCTGTGACAGTCTACTTTATGTGGACTATGTGGATTATACCTGTGACAGTCTACTTTATGTGTACTATGTGGATTATACCTGTGACAGTCTACTTTATGTGGACTATGTGGATTATACCTGTGACAGTCACCATGTGGACTTTGTTGATTATGCCGTTGCTAGCCACATTATGTGGACTATGTGGTTGACTCACTCTGACACTGTTTTCTCTCTCTTTCCCTTGCCCCTTTCTTCTTCCCTTTTTTATGTAAATAAACAGCAATAATGCACAAAAAACTAATTCCACCCACTTTTTGTCCCCGCCTGTAAACCTGTTGGTGTCACAATAAAGTTGATTCTGAAAATGGGTGAGATGCTATTTTAATGCTCTCAGTGTAATTAGTGTAAAATTGTGTCCAGTCTTACTTTGTCCACCCGTGGTTTGACTGGGCGTGGTCAGCACTCTGTGTGGAGGAATATAATGTATTATGACTTTATAACAGACTTTATGTTATAGGATGAATATAATGTATTATGACTTTATAACAGACTTTATGTTATAGGATGAACGAGAAATGAATTCACATTTGACTGTAAATAAGGATCACAGTCTGTCTTTAGTCTCTCCCTGGCCTCACTTTGTGGTGAGTGTAAAATGAGCTGACTGGAATAGTTTTGCAACTTTCCACTCAACAGGAGGTCAACTGTCTCTGCCTCTCTAAAGTGTAATATAATGTCTACCCTTGGGAGGGACAATAATATGTTTGTTATTTCATACAGTATATTTTGTTTAATCATTTTTATAAAGGGCTATAGAGCAGTTCTCTGCTCTGTAATTGAGCGAGAGAGAGAGAGAGAGAGAGAGAGAGAGAGAGAGAGAGAGAGAGAGAGGGGGGGGTAGATAGATAAATATATAGATAGATAGATATATAGATAGATAGATAGATAGATAGATAATCTTACTTTGTGTCTTGAGATCCAGGTTCATTACTGAAGTCAAGTGGTCTAGATAGAGACCGATAACTCGTCAAAGTCACACGGCTAGCTGCTGAAGATTCTTGTCTGTGGTGAACACTTCTGGAATCAAAAAACACGTTTCTACAATTATTATGTGAACAAAGGGTAGTTTGTGCAACATACATATGTGCAAAGGAGCCCGTTTCACGAAACCTAGGGATAAAGCCTGGATGTATCAACTATCCTGGCTTAAGTTAGCCAGGAGGCCCAGGATCAGTGCTCAATCGGTTTCATGAATGATGAATTATCTCTGCAGATTAGCCTAGCCAGACCAGGCTAACAGCCGAGCTTTATTAATCCAGTGGCTTGTTATTCAAGTTTTGTGAAATAGCTGTTAGTCCAATGCATGCATCCATGCAATGAGTAATTTACCTTTTTTAAGTACATTTCGATGACAATACTTTTGTGCATTTAGATTTTTTTTTGAGTATTCTTCAATTCAGTATTGATAGGCTACTTTTACTTAGGTAAGACGTTGCCGTATTCGTTCCAACACTGATAGTTATAGAATAACTACGGTGCATGCCCATTTGTTTTGTAAGGGCTTTGCGTCCCCCTGTGGTCTTTGGTTCCATGATTGGTCACGATCAAGGAATGGAAGCTTGTCTGCATGGTCTTTTTAAGGAACACCTGAACACGCATTCCGCCTGGCTTTAGATCCTGGGTCGACAAAGCTGCTCCTTCTCAACCTGGCTTGGCGTTAGTGGAGCGGAATAAACTAGGCTATACGGAGGAGGCTTTGTCAAGACTGGATTTGGCTTAAATCCTGGCTTAGACAAAGACACTGTGTATATAAGCTCGCCCAAAATATATTTACTTTGCTTCTTTGGAGTTTCAACCATGAAGTCACTTGGAAACCTTTTATCTCTACAGTAAATATGTAATACTAAGGGACACGAATGCCTGGACCTTCATGTTTCTTTAAAGGGATAAAATCCTACCGAAACGTATGTTATGACATAATAACAAAACATAAAATGGCGTTTACTTTAAATATAAGTCAGAATACCTCAGTCTGTTGAATGCAGATCGCAGACGTCTAAATGGGTTAGATGTCTGAGAAGGTTGACCAGCCCTGGTTTAAATAAACACGTTGCATTAATTTATCAACACACACACACACAGACACACACACAGACACACACACACACACACACACACACACACACACACACACACACACACACACACACACACACACACACACACACACACACACATACATACATACATACACATATATACACACATATATATATATATATATATATATATATATATATATATATATATATATATATATATATACACACACACACACAGATATAATTGTTCACTCGCGTATGAAATCTTGCGATACTTTGAGACGAGATTTCGAACGCAAGTGAACCATATTATGGCAGAATCTCAAAAATAACATAAAAGGATATTTCACTTTCAAGAAACCTTTGGTAATTGTATCGTCTAATCAGGCTTTTATAAACACCCTGAACAGTTTTTAATTTGCTTCATTCAATATTTCGATATTTGATGTAAACGTTACCAGGCCCTCCTCCTGCAGGGCTTCTCCCCATACGTGGTGCCTATGGGGAGAAGCCCATGAGCCTGGAGGGCCTGGTAACGTTTACATCAAAATTTATGCCAATACTTTTGCACTTTTACTCAAGTACATTATGAAGTATGCAATGCAAATTCTCCTTCAAAGTTAACCGTCACAGTGATCTTACGTTGTGTGTGAAGGTCCAGGTTCATTACTGAATTGGGGCATTAAACCTTTAGACTTGTCACTCTTCATAGACACACAGCTGGCTGCTGAAGACTCTGGTCTGTGATGAACACTTCTGGAATCATACAAAGGTTTCTATAATCACCAGGTGAATGAAAAGGTCACTTTGTTGCGTCCCATTTTACAAGTATAAGGAATTTAAACTTCTTTGGACACCTCAGGGTGACATGCGACCTTGCCTTAAAAGGTCAATTCTTGGCCATCTAGCCAGTGATGTATATGGGACCAGTTACTCATATATGGAGACCCCTGCATGATAGTCAACAACATAATATCCTTAATAATGTCCTTAATATTGATAATATAGGAATCTCCATATATGGGCATAAAACGTATGTTAATTAGTAAAGCCAAGCAGGGCCTTGGCGAGTTAGGGCCTGGGTTTGATGCCTGGGGATCTCCATTCATGGGCATAAAGGGGTAAATGAACAGGGAATCATCTGGGAATACCCATGCCGTATATGGACATTTTATTTATTTCATCCTTTATTAACATATATATCCATATACATATATGGACTTAATATTAACGTTTTCGGCCTGGGATTGATGACATCAGAAATCTCCATATATGGGCATAAAAGGGATTTTGTTTCTGGGAATGACCATATATGGACTTTTTATTTTATTTTATCCTTTATTAACCCTTTGCAGTCCGAAATAGAATGGTTGTTGGTAGATTAGCCGTGAAATTTCTATTATTATATTATGATCTGAACCGCATTCATTTTACCAGACATCCAGCGCTATATCACGTGGTCTTCATCCCCCATTACCATTCCGCGATCGCTGTTGTTTTACTCACCCCAGTTCCCTGTGAAATTCTCAATCTGCATTGGCTTAGAGTGGGAGATTCGGCTGACGCATCATGTCCCCGTGCGTTTCGCGTGCGCGATCCGTTCACGTAAATGTCCCCTCAAATAATCCACGTGTGACTCAAGAGTAGAACTGAAAAGTATCGCTAGCATAGCCACCAGCACGGCTGCAGTAGAAGCACTCGTGTACAGACAGTAACCGAATGGGGGAAGGTGCCTTGGAGAAGGAAAGGGCCATGACATCACTTCTGCTTCATGTCAGACCAGCCATGAGCTATAGATGCACGAGTGGTGCCAAGGAAGGTTAGACGATCGCCGATTTTCGGATGAAAATCATTTATATCGGTAAATACGGGAAAGTACGGGAAAAGACGAGCGGCTGCCCCTCCCCCACTAGGAAGTCCGATATAGTACGGTTTTAATATTAAGGGGCTCCCCGTGGCTTGGAAAGGGTTAATAATAACATGTATCCACATACAATATATTTTATGCCCATACATGGAGATTCCTATCTGAACCTAACCTCGCCTACCAGGCTTTCTTGGGGAAAACCTGGTGTTCGTTCACAACAGGCCGTTTGGTTTCCGCCTAAAGCGCGGAAACCACTGGAAGAAGCGGCGTCACTTTTGATTTGGTTTCCCCCGTTTATTTCCCCAATCCCTATTAAAATGTTCGAGTAGCCTAGTCTTGCCAGTCACTAACAGTTGGACTAAAAGATGCACATACCAAACGAATTTTTCAAAAGCAAAAGCTGCTCTGCATCAGTAAAAGTATGTCCTTGAACACAGGGGAATAGTTTGGGTTAAAACTGAATCCGGTTTGATCTTTCCGGCAAATTGTAGTCCTTTGAGTACTACAACATGACGTGTTGTGGTTTCCGCTCCAGACCGGTTACAACCCCGAAAAGTGAAGTGATCCCAGACTAATCTGAACCAGACACACGGATATGGGCCATGCCTTTGCCATCTGGCCAGTAATAGGCCTATATCAATGACATCAGGGATCTTCATTAAAGGGATACCCATATATGGACTGTCACTGTTATATCACCTGTGATGTCACAGTGACAGTATGAATATCCAGGGTTTGATCTTTTATGAGGTGATGTCACATGACATCACTACCTGTATGGAAGGAAGGATGGAAGGAAGGAAGGAAGGACAAGCTACAACATTTCTCATGATTGCGACCAAAGGTCGCAATAAAACATGAATGGTAAACAGACTACTAAAACTACAGTGTAATAGTAGTTCTAGATAGCTAGATATGTGACCAGCCGTGACAGGGATCCTGCCATGGTGTGGGTCGCAGTTACTATCAAAACCTCCACAGCCTGTCAGTACGTCCCTCCCTCCTCCCTCCTTCCTTCACGTCACGTCCCACTTTGCCCTACTCATATCTCCGCCACCGTTGCCCCTATCCATGTGACATTTTGCACACACACTCCTTACCTGCCAATCCACAACCTCCATCCCCACCAGGGACCCCCTGGTGCCGCCGCCAAAAAGTGCAAAAATGACCAAATGACTACCCGAACGGGGCTGCTCATGGGGAATTCACGGGGACCACCGACTCCTGGTGCTCTAGAATGGATGCAAAAGTGGTCCCCTGCCACTGCAGCGCACATAAAATGCTGTAACTCGGGCTAGGAGCGACAAGGAGAGGGGGGTCCCCGGGGGCCCAGCCACCGCCGGGGCCCCCCGCAGACCCCAGCGCCGGCGGGGAAAAAAATTGGGAAAATAGTCAAAAGTAGGCATCTAGGCGATCATACATGTGACTTGACGGTCGCTTATCTCCCGATTAGGGAGTCTTACTGGTTATTTCTTTGTTTTTTTCCCCAAATGTCATAAAAAAATCACACCCAATGTGAAGTGAGCGGTGGTCGTGCTTGCATAACATCTTCAGACTAGGATTTAAGTCTAGGATGTACAGGCTATGCTACACACACATTTTGCTATGGCAAAACGCTGAGGAAAAAGGCTACAGACATACGACATATGACATCACTAGACAAACATGATGCTACGTACACACATTTTGCTATGGCAAAACGCGGAGGAAAAAGGCTACGGACACACGCACAGCCACTTATAGGAGCGCCGCTCAAAAAGCAGGGAATCATCGCTATGAATTGATATATTTGTTGTGCGGTTTGACCCACCAGTTTTGGAGATAGGCTTATAGAGTGATGGCTTGCAGAGATACAGTGAGATGAGAAAACTGATTGATGAGTCATCCTCAACTACATGACATGAAAGCATCAATATTGATGAGGCATTCTGAACTACATGACAAAGGTAAAACAAGGTAAACCCATACAGTGGTGTAAATGATTAACCGTCACAGTGATCTTACGTTGTGTGTGAAGGTCCAGATTCATTACTGAATTGGGGCATTAAACCTTTAGACTTGTCACTCTTCATAGACACACAGCTGGCTGCTGAAGACTCTGGTCTGTGATGAACACTTCTGGAATCATACAAAGGTTTCTATAATTACCAGGTAAATGAAAAGGGGCACTTTGTTGCGTCCCATTTTACAAGTATAATGAATTTAAACTTCTTTGGTTTCAGATGCACAACATTGAAAAACAGCCACAGTAGCAATAAAATAGCAACATGAATGATAAACAGCAGTACTAAAACTACAGTGTAATAGCAATAGTTCTAGATAGCTAGATATGTGACCAGCCGTGACAGGGATCCTGCCATGGTGTGGGTCGCAGTTACTATCAAAACCTCCACAGCCTGTCAGTCCGTCCCTCCCTCCGTCTGCGCCGCCGGGAAAAAAAATATGGGAAAATAGTCAAAAGTAGCCGATCATACATGTGACCTGACGGTCGCTTATCTCTCCATTAGGGAGTCTTACTGGTTATTTCTTTGATTTTTTGATTTTTGATATATATATATATATATATATATATATATTGAACCGAATAGCGAAAATCGAACCGAACCGAAAAATATCGTACCGAATGACCCTGTACCGAACAATACAATACAACTCCACATCCACATTCCCCTGGAACCCCCTCAAGGACCCCTAGGGGTCTGCAGAGCCCACTTAGAGAACCACTACCCTAGAGGTTGGGTACCGTATTGTTCAAAGTTAAAACAAAAAAATACATAGTTATAAAAATACATTTATAAATCAAGGACATTTCTCTTTTTTTTTTTATCGAAAAAGTATCGAACCGTGTCACCAAAATATCGAACCAAACCGAACTGTGAATTTTGTGAACCGTTGCACCCCTAATATATAATATTGCCTAGTGGTAAAATAACACCTGGACAAGTTTTTTGGAGATAAAATAACATTAAAAGTCAAGAAAGCAACTTAGCACGGAATTCTTCTTTAAAGTTAACCGTCACAGTGATCTTACGTTGTGTGTGAAGGTCCAGGTTCATTACTGAATTGGGGCATTAAACCTTTAGACTTGTCACTCTTCATAGACACACAGCTGGCTGCTGAAGACTCTGGTCTGTGATGAACACTTCTGGAATCATACAAAGGTTTCTATAATTACCAGGTGAATGAAAAAAGACACTTTGTTGCGTCCCATTATCAGTGGTGGAAAAAGTACTCAATTTCTTAAGTAAAAGTATAAAATAAGTGAAAGTCCGGAATTCATAATGTACTTGAGTAAAAGTGCAAAAGTATTGGCATAACAATGTTCTTATACTTAGCAACAAAAGTAAAAGTATGTTTGAAATGTTTGAAAATAGCAGATCTACAAGCTCACAGCGCGTCACATCGCATTGTGACGCGTTGTGAGCTTGTAGATCTTCTATTTTCAAATAGCCTAGGCATAAAATAGGGCTAAAGTGGATTATGTATGTTTTATAATATTATAATTTATATCTGCAAAGTAACCAGTCACTTAAGTTTTCAAATAAATGTAGTGGAGTAAAATACAATATTTGGATCTGGGATGTCGTAAAAGAACAACATGAATGGTAAACACCAGTACCCAAACTACAGTATAGCGGTTGTGGTTGTATAGATAGATAGATAGATAGATAGATATGTGACCAGCCGTGACAGGGAGCCTGCCATGGTGTGGCTTAGATTATTCTTTTTTTCTCACAACACGGCGGCATATTGTGAGCTTGTAGACCGTCTATTTTCATTATTTCTTAAATATTTGTGTTCTAATTTATGGAATTTCTATGATCTGCAGTCGCGTCGCGTCTCAGTGCGGCTCTGCCTGACAGCGGTGGATGAGTAACGTACCCTGCAGGCTAGTAACGGTAACTGAGTTACAGAATAAATAAAAAAAGAATGTGTTAGAGTACTTGTTGCTGAAACAAAGAACGGTGTTACAGTAATTACTAGTTACTTGGTAACGCGTTATCGACAACGTTATCACATTCCCTACCTTTAATAATTTGCACACTTAAACATTGGAAGGACATACTTAGTGTGTGGAGGTCCAGGTTGGGGAGGAAATGTTGGAGACTCTGCTCTGTGGATGAGATGTTTGTCAGCTCCCTCCTCCTCTCTCTCCACACACTCACTCATCTTTAGAGGTCTTTATTAAACCTGTCAGGGTTACAGTCAATGAAATAGATCATCTTTAGGTCTTTATTAACCCTTAAGTTCTGTTCGGGTCATTTTGATCCGTTTTACATTTTCATTAAAAAAAAAAAAAAAAAGATTTTTTCTACCTGAACCTCACTGGCCTTAAAGATTCTTCTGTAATTAACATGTAAAAAAAACTTCTTTGAAACAGATTACATGTAACGCCATTACGTAATCAGATTACAAAAAACTGGTAATTTGTAGGGCTGGATTAACCATTGGATTAACCATTGTGCCGGTGGGGCCGTTGCCAGGGGCCCTTTGCTCTCAGTGGCCCTTTGCTCTCAGTGGCCCTTTGCTCTCAGGGGCCCTTTGCTCTCAGGGGCCCTTGGAGGAACTGGGCCACGTGGTCATTGACAATTTACTAAAGTGAAATGCATAAGTTAATCAAACATCATATGTGTGGGCCTCTCCTCCTTTGTCCATGGGTGCTTTCTTGGCCCACAGATTATCATCATGGCTTAACATCCGAGCTGGGTAGTGCACATCGGGAGGGAGGGGGGGTTATGGTGGAAAAATTATCGGCCAGGGGCCCTCGCCTTAATCTGTCCCTGAACTTGTAAAGTCTGTAATCTGGATTACAGTTTTCCATAACATCTGCATGGCCAGTGTTAGCTTCAGGCTAGAGTTGGCTTGTTTAAGCCATTGGTTCTCAAAGTGGGGTCCGGGGACCCCCAGGGGTCCTTGAAGGAGTTCCAGCTCAGGGGGTCCGCAGCTAAATTATAGCTAAATTACAGACCCTTATGGGTCTGTAATTCTGACAGTGTACTCATGGAACCATTTGGTTCCATTTGTACACTCTCAGAGTTAAATTAACATTGATTTTACAATATAAATTGGGGTCTCAGAGATAGAAATGCCATTAAATGCGGGTCCGTAGCCCAATGCATGTCAAACTGGGGGTCCTTGGAAATAAAATGGTTGAGAATCACTGCTAGAGCCATACAAATCTTCTCTCATATGGGGGTCCCTGCCATATATTTTCAAATCGGGGTCTGCGGGCTAATAAGTGTCAATTTGGGGGTCCCTGATATGAAAAAGTGGTTTAGCTTGGTGGGCTCTGGTTTAAGCTTGGCTTGTTTAGCCTTGGATCAAAACAGTCATCGGTCAGTCTTGTATGGATGCTGGCTATGGACTGATGATTTATTTTTATTTTTTTGGGGAGAACGGATGCCAGTGACAGAGGTTGGTTGTTTGCGTTGAGAGTAAATCCTTGGAATTGGAAATCAACAGCACAGCACCTTAATAAACCTAGTTATTATATAGGCCTACTCTATATAACTCTACTCAAAATGACCCGCGAACAAACCAAGGTGAAGTGAATTAATCGATCAATCAATCAACTTTATTGTCACAACACAATTACAGTTAAAAGTGAGGTGAAACTCTTGTTTATGCAGGCTTCCCATTTGCAGCTCAAAGCAGCTCAAAGAAAGTCTAGTATGAATCCGAACAGAACTTAAGGGTTAAACCTGCCAGGGTTACAGTCAATGAAATAGGAACAGGAAATATGCTTACTGCTTGTGCAATGCACGCGCACGTGCACACGCGCACGCACGCACACACACACACACACACACACACACACACACACACACACACACACACACACACACACACACACACACACACACACACACACACACTAAATAGGGTGAGTGATTGTGTTAGGATAGGAACTTCTAATAGTTGGACTGGACTATAAAGTTAAACATTATTTATTCCATATATCCGTCAATCATTAACCTTTAGCCTCATTTCAAAATGGAGTCTGTTCTCCTCTCCTACTGTAATTTAAGTATATGTGAACACATGGAACCAAATGGACCCTTACAGGTCTGTAACTCTGAGTGTACAAATGGAATCAAAATCAGAAAATCTAAACTATGGCCTATGTGTGCAAGTATTTCCATGGCAACACTACGTTTCCAGGTGGTATTGCCTGACATTTTCTAGGTTTGTATTTTTATTTCAATATAAACCTAGAAAATGTGGTTAAAAACTAATTAAATGTAATTGAAAAGATGGTCAAAATCCAGAATATTCCATAATAAAAAAACCTGATCTGACTACAGAAACAGTTTACGTAGGTCTACAGTACATCATCACATAGCATGTACAAGTGGATGATTGAAATGAAATAATATGAAAGCGGATTATTCAAATGAAATATCACAGCAGCAATGCCCAATGCAGAGTTAAAGCCTACCGGTATATCGGTGAGGTCTCCCAGGCAGCCTCTCACATTGTTGTTAGCAGCCTCAGTGTTTAGGGGCAGCGGCAACGTTCACCGCCGTTCCAATGTTGACATTGCTCTCAGAATGCATCTCTGCCGTGTTTCTGTAGTGGGGAAAGATAAGTTTGAAAACTGGAAATGATAAAACATGGGGAGTGCATTGACTCATGGCAACAGGCTGAACTATCTTTGTCCATTGAAACACCCAACATTATAAGGCCTTGGCCTTAAAAGGATCCCTGGCTAATATGACAAATATGCCTTAAACATTATTGCGACCGAAGGTCGCATATACTCTGAAAAACCGTGTCGCTTGAGTGACCTTCCTTCCTTCCTTCCGTAACCTCTGTGATGTCAGTGTGATGTCAGCGAGTTGTGACATCACTTCCTGTACGGGGCGGCTACACGAAATGTGGATAACACTATATATGGAGATAGTCCAGTCCATCATGTCATATGGGACTACCGTCATAGACATTAGCCAAAAGAGAAGGATACACAAGACTAAGAAAGACAAAAAAAGGAGGAGGAGGATAAAGATACCAAAAGGAGAGAGAAGAAAGGGTGGATGAGGTACAATGTGTCTCAGAAAAGAAAAGGAGGTGGCAACGGGGGCGGCTAGATAAAGTTATTAGGCCTGGATCCGACTTTAAGTCGACGCACAGGATTCCAGAAGTGTAGCGCTTATTCACTCTTGTATCAAACTGGTACTCGAAACGTTCTTAGAATTTAATATATATTTTCTAAAGTAAATATGGGGGCGGCTGTGAAAAAAAGAGAAGAATAAAAAAGAAAAAAAGGAGGAGGAGGATAAAGATACCAAAAGGAGAGAGAAGAAAGGGTGGATGAGGTACAATGTGCGGTATCCTCCTTGTCAAGCTCGACGTTGGTCATTTGGACCTATACATGGAGAAATGGAGCGAACCTGTTTGGCCTAAAGATGTGGTACAGAATGACTCATATATGGGCATAAAAAGTATGTCATGTGACATCACTTCCTGTACAGACAGTCAGACAGACAGCCATTGACTCCGGCCTAACAATGGCTACTGTCTATGACGGTAGTCCCATATGACATGATGGACTGGACTATCTCCATATATAGTGTTCTCCACATCTCCATGTTTAGGCCCTATCGCTCACACCTTTGGTGGGGTTGGCGATAGGGCCTTTCTGTGTGGAGTTTGCATGTTCTCCCCGTATCTCCTAGGGTTGATACCCTCACAAAAACATGAACTAACTCCCCCCAGAATGATAACAACTAGAGAAATTGCAATTTGGGAAATTGCGAGTGTGGTTGCCTAAAAAGTTACCTTACTCTTACATCACTATATATGGTGAACTAAATAAAATAATTAATAAATACAATACTGTAGCTATTAAAATAAAAAATGTATGTGTATGGTCAAGTGGCCATAAATAAAAATGACTGTTCTTAAAAAAAGGTATTTAAACAAAAGTTCTTATATTTGTATTTTCTTATGAGATTGAAAAATAAAAAATCAATTTAAAGATTTTAAATAAAAAAATGTAAATAAATAAAATAAATAATAAAAAAAATATTAAAATGAAAAACTGTAAATAAATAAAATAAAAAATAAATACAAAACCTACTTTCCTCTTTATGAGTTCATAATAAATAAATTGTAAGTGTAGCTTATCTAATCATTGGGTGTTAATATTATAGATTGTCATGTTCTTGGATATGTAAGACTGTGGTACTGAAACGTTCTGTATTGTTATATGTGGTTTTCTTGACCGAATTACTAAATATATAGGTCTTACATGCTCTTTGAAATATATTGTCAATTATATCTGTTTCCGTCTCAGTATAATTTACTATGGAATCAGCAGTACAACCTAATAGAATTTGAGCTGTGTCCTCAAAGCAAGTGACCCATAAAGATGTGTCAGATTGCTTTATTAAAACTGAAAGTAAAAGTTTGTATCTAAATTCATAATATTCCTTATTACATTTAGTACAAAAATAATTACCATTAACTGATGGAGAAATCTTCTTATTACATTTGTCAGAAGGACAACATTCATACATGCACGTGTCTTGTTTAATCATTATTACCTCTGCAATACAAGAATAGAACTCTTCATTCTGTGTTGTTGGTCCGTTTTTCATCTGTGGTAATGACTTTACATTTGCTTTTGCTACCGTAAGAGGTGACCATTTCTGTCTTAAAAGTTCACTGGAAGGATGCTTTCCTGTAATGTCGAACCATGATTGTAATTCAAGGGATTCTGTTATTTCCGGACTAAACAATAATATTGTATTACTTGTTGTTCGTAGTGACTTTCCATGATAAGGTGAGTGTTACTGTGTAATTGGTACTATCTAATAATATTATTTCTCTTTTTAGATAGTCTCTTTCATTTGCTGATGTTCCAGGGGTGATATTATCAATAAAAATGCAGATTCCGAAATGTCTATTACTGAACCTGTGTTATGTTTATCTAGTTGGTCTATTGGAACAAAATTATAACGTGTGTTGCTAATTGGTAAAAGGGATGAATTATGCATGTTCCAGGTAATTCCACACATGCGGACTCGTAGAATTCCTTATACGTGGGGAATGTTTCGGTTTTAAGGGTTGATTGATAGCGATGGGGTAGGTAGACTTTAAGCAAATTCACATTTTTCATTCCATTCCAATTTTTCAGAATTCACGATCTGTCCTTGCTGTGATTTTATTGCAATGATAACCTCTGGCCATCTGAACTCAGCAGCACTTGCAGTCACAAAGAAGGTTGGTGGGCCTAACTGTCGGACCATGGCAAATAAGTCTAACATCGTCTTGTGCCAGTAAGCTGGAGTCCCTCTAATTGGTGACATGAATCGTGTTGTGTCTTTGTTTCTGAGTAGTCTATCGACTTCACGCTTGTCTTTCAACATCTTGTTGGTGATCTTGCGACCATCCTTGGTTAAAGGTTTTCCTTTTTTTAACTGAAATGAGATACTGTTTTTTGCAATGTGTGTCTCTGAGACAAAATGTGCAAAAAAGCAATAGCTTTGGTCTCTAGCAAAACGACCGTCAACATTGAAAAGTCTTGTGTTAAAATAACGACTTGGAGACAATTGGACTTTTCTCTTCACATCCAATGTGTTTGTTCCAGTTGGAAACAAAGTAGGGAAGGCTTTTGCTTCGAGGTTAGGGCATGTTTTGTAGCTGACAGGCTTGTTTCCTTCAGCAGGGGCAATGCTAAATATGCCTTCTCCATAGGTCATTATTTCTTGTCCTATGTCATCTGCCTCTAAGCAACTGTCTAGGCCATGTCCAGGTCTCAGCACATCTTGCTCATCTTCAACACTGGGGGGATTTTGATCCACTACTTGTAATGTGTTGACAGCTTCAGTAGAATCCGTTACTTCCATCATTTCGGCATTATTACAATTGTCCATGATTTCGTCTGTGGGCATGTTTTCAACCTGGCCTTCCACATTGTTATCATCATCGATTGTGATGTATTTGTAACCTGGGTGAGTCACTTTGAGTGTCCTTGCGCCTAGTACAACATTATTTATATTGACAATGTGAAACAAATGATGGCCTATGAACCGCAGACGGCGTTTTAGTTTCATTTGGTACAATCCAGATGAGTCTAGCCTTCTTGGTAAAGTGTTTATTGTGGTTTGCACCTGTGATGGCACACACACCACAGCACCAAGTACAGCTCCTTGTTTTCCTTTAGGAAGTGTGAGAATCTTGGCAAAAGGTATGGCCAAAGCTAATAGTTGTCTTTCTAGCACATTCAGGTTGCTCAGCTCTGGGGGGATAGGTGATAACTCTAAATTATTTGCGACAGCTAAGGCTGGCATTCTTTCAGCCAGTAGGGTATCGTGACAATTTTTGCATATCCACTCATGACGTCTTTCTTCTGGTACAGTGCAATTTTGCGGGCCTCCACATTGATCGTCACACGAATGAACATATTTGCCTGTGAAGTACACGGCAACCAACTTTTGCTTTTGTGTGAACTTGGAACGATGACACTGGTATACAGATTCCCAGAATAGTGCCCGATGGCAAGTTGTGCACACATAAATAGGGCCATATTTAATGTCTTCCTGAAAATCTGCTATAGCGATTTCTTCTAGCATACGCTGTTTTTCTAGCATACACTGTTCTTCGGTTTCATCTTTCATCACTTTTTTCATATCTGCCTCTAAACAACTATCTAGGTCATGTCCAGGTCTTAGTAGATCTTGCTCATCTTCAACACTGGGTGGATCTTGTTCCATTGGTCCACTGATGCATCTTCTAATTCTATATTTTCTCATATATTCATTTCTCCTTGCCTTAGAGTCTTCATTTACTTTGGACATGGAGCTGATGCATCTTGTAGCTTTATATTTTCTCATATATTCTTTTCTCCTTGCTCTAGAGTCTTCATCCACTTTGGACATGGAGCTGATGCATCTTGTAGCTTTATATTTTCTCATATATTCGTTTCTCCTTCTTAGTAGATCTTGCTCATCTTCAACACTGGGGGGATCTTGTTCCATTGGTCCACTGATGCATCTTCTAATTCTATATTTTCTCATATATTCATTTCTCCTTGCCTTAGAGACTTCATTTACTTTGGACATGGAGCTGATGCATCTTGTAGCTTTATATTTTCTCATATATTCTTTTCTCCTTGCTCTAGAATCTTCATCCACTTTGGACTTGGATTTGATGCATCTTGTAGTCGCATTTTTCCTAGCCATAGAATATTCATCTAATCTAGTACAACTATTGATATGATATGATACAACTAATAATAATAAATAGTTATATACTCATTTTAAGGTTTTATCTGATGTCATTATGATGACAAAAATAACTCTTACATCACTATATATGGTGTTTCCCATTCAAAGTCAATTGGAAAGGTCAGTTACCTAAGAGTTACCTTACTATATATGGTGTTTCCCATTCAAAGTCAATGGGAAAGGTCAGATACCTAAAAGTTACTCACTATATTTGGTGTTTCCCATTCAAAGTCAATGGGAAAGGTCAGATACCTAAAAGTTACCTTACTATATATGGTGTTTCCCATTCAAAGTCAATGGGGAAGGTCAGCTACCTAAAAGTTACCTTACTATATATGGTGTTTCCCATTCAAAGTCAATGGGAAAGGTCAGATACCTAAAAGTTACTCACTATATATGGAGTTTCCCATTCAAGTCAATGAGACTAAGAGTTGTAAAAACTGCAAAATTCCCCAGAGTAATAATGTGGTTGCCCTGGCAACCACACTAACTAGAATCGTCAGAGAAACGCTGTGGTTGGCCAGATAGTCAAGAATTGGCCCTCATGTCACCCTGAGGTCGCATTCCACCCTCAGGTGTCTTACTAGTAATTGTCCTCTATAACTACAATGTACAATTAAAAACACCTTAAATATTGTATTGCTTCTAGAAATAGCTAATCTTTGTATAGAATGTATGCCATGAATGTGCAAAAAAACTAAAAACAAACAACACTTTTGAAATATTGATTTGATGCTCATATAACCATAGGAAGTATTACGTTTGTTTTTATTTGCACATGCATGCATCACACATGACATTTATGACATCATCAAATTGCGACGGGCATTTCCCCTATTGACAGATTCTATAACATTTTTTACCCCTAAACCTGCTTGTTTTAAAATGCGGTTTATGAAGTCGCATTTGTTCTCCTCCTCGCATGGTTATGTTGGGTTAGTTTCTCAAGATAATGCTCAGTGCTCAGCTCCGCCCCCTCCCCCCATATTAGCCAATCAAATTAATGTATTGCAGTTACTGTACAGAAAGTACTACTTTCAGTGCAGTAACTACAGTACAATAAATTAATTTGATTGATTAATTTAACATGGGGGTACATGACATAATTAAAACATTATGATAATTTGATAGCCTTAATTAGCTGTTTTGGCCGTGTCACGCCCACTTTAAAAATACATCTATAGCTTCAGATTGTCATTGTTATTATAAAGCAATAAGCCACAAGAGGCGAGTGGTTACCGGGGTAGTATACACCAGCTGAGAGGCGTTGGGAAACACGAGGCGACAGCCGAGTGTTTCCGACCCTCTCAGCCGGTGTATACTACCCCGGTAACCACAAGCCTCGCGTGGCTTATTGCTTTTCTAAAACGGTCACAATACTGCAACATGAAAATCATAGCATTCCATTATTTAAAGAAAAAAGTAGACTTCTCCGCCACCAGGAAGAGACATTTCCTTGATTACCAGCCACATCCAGGAATGGAACTTACGGAAGCCAGTGTGTGTTTATAAAGTCACGTCACTCTTTTTGCCAAAAATAGGGAAACAACACTTATGTATTAGATCAGTCTCATTTTAAGAACCATATTCGATCCATACGGATGTTTATTTTCATCCAGATTTAGCTGCTTTGTGGGTGAACATCACATCAAAAACGCTAGCATAGCAACCTAAACTAACAGCCGAGTATGTGCCTGGAGAATAGAGGGTGCTTGTTGCCTTCACAAGCCCCGCCCGGAGCCATTCAGTTACTGTCCTATGCATGCGGGCGGTGCTTAGAAACACCCGCACGGCAGGATATGAGGAAAAATAAAACGCTCGCTTCTCTAGTTCAGCCTCACGGCACAGTGGAAAGAAATAACGCACCTGGCTTTGATATAAACTGATTAAAGGTGTGGGTTATAGTCTCATATACCACGGCAACCAGCCAATCAGAATCAAGGAATGGAACTAGCCGTTTTAGAATTATTATTTATCACCACGCCAGGACACCAATGATTTGCACTTTTGCCCTACTCATATCTCCGCCACCGTTGCCCCGTTCCATGCCAAACATTGCACACACACTCCTTGGCTGCCAAACCTCATTTCTCACATGGCCCTCTACTAGTGCCACCATGAGGCCGATTCTTGCAAAACACATTTTTGGACACTGCTCCTACATATTTTGCCCTAAAATCATGCAAAGCTGTACACAGTATGTCTAGAGTCCTGTCATCAACATGGATCTGTCACATTTAGCGCCACCATCAGGCCGATTTTTTCAAACACATTTTGGACACTGCTCCTACAGATTTTGGCATAAAAACATTATATATATATATATATATATATATATATATATATATATATATATATATATATATATATAAACCAGAAATACATAATAGACTCCTAATTGTCTATGCCAACACATAGTATGTCTGTATTAACCACTGAGCCACAAAGAAACATATACTGTCTGTAAGCCATTGTTTTGAAAGCCAATCTACAAGCTCACAACACATGGGTTCAGGGCATATAATGACATGCCCAACATTTGGGGATAATGGGTTAAAGAGGTAACCTATTCTGACTTCCAGGAGGTTAAGACAGGCATTAAATATGGCATGGTGAAAGTCTATTCTGTATTTGGGATTTCAATATCTGCATCTTATCAGTACAGTTAGTACTTCCATCACACATTGCATGAGCCAAAGGGCCATTTAGGTGCAGAGGTGAGGTGGGTGCGTGTCATATGCTTATGGTAGAGATTGCTGGCTTGTCAGAGGTTAGTTGAGGTGAGGAGGAGATCTAGATCCAGTTCTACCTTACCAATCCAATACTATTTATCAGGCAGCTTTGACAGTTGTGGTTTCTTTCCATTACAGTGATATCTTCATGAGACATATTTTATCGTGATGAGGAAGTCTTAGACCTTGCATAGTTGTGATGTAAGATATGTGGAACAATGGAAATAGAAAGGTCATGTACTTACTGTACATGACATACATGACCAGTAGGGTGCAACATATCAAACCGAATATCGAAAATCAAACCGAACGGAAAAATATCCAACCGAATGACCCTGTACGGAACAATACAATACCACTCCACATCCACATTCCCCTGGAACCCCCTCAAGGACCCCTAGGGGTCCGTAGAGCCCACTTAGAGAACCACTACCCTATAGGTTGGGTGAAATATACTTAAAGTAACAAAAGTAAAATTACAAAATGTGTGGGGAAAAAAGCAGGCATAAACGGTATAAAATAGGGCTAAAGTGGTTCATGTATGTTTTATTGCGACCGTCAGGTCGCAGTTACTATCAAAACCTCCACCGCCTGTCTGTCCGCCAGTCCGTCAGTCTGTCAGTCAGTCTGTCTGTCACGTCACGTCACACTTTTGCCCTACTCATATCTCCACCATCGTCGCCAAAAGCTAAAAAACAACAAAATCACATCGTTGCCCCTATCCATGTGAAATTTTCCACACACAATCCTTGTCTGCCAATCCACAACCTCCACCCTTCCAGGGACCCCCGCCGCTCCCCCGCCAAAAAGCAAAAAAACTACCAAATGACGCCCCCAAATCGGCTGCTCACCGCATTGCTCTGCCTCAGACAAAGAGATGTCTACACACATCTCATCAACATGGATCTCCTCTTTTCTCACATGCCCCTCTTCTAGTGCCACCATGAGGCTTTTGACACATTTTTGGACCTAAAATCATGCTGCGACCTGACAGTCGCTTATCTCCCGATTAGGGAGTCTTACTGGTAATATAATCATTTATATCTGCAAAGTAACTAGTATCTAAAGTTTTAAAATAATTGTGGTGGAGTAAAAGTAGAATATTCTTCTCGGAGATGTAGTGGAGTAGAAGTAAAAGTACGGAAAACAATACTCAAGTAAAGTACAAATGCCTCAAAACTGTACTTAAGTACAGTACTTACGTAAATGTACTTAGTTAGTTTAGACCACTGTGTGTGTGTGTGTGTGTGTGTGTGTGTGTGTGTGTGTGTGTGTGTGTGTGTGTGTGTGTGTGTGTACTTATGCATGCTATATATACTTTTTTCATTCACAACACCATTCAACATGACTGGAAGACGTATCATTGCAATGTGAGCCTAGCCTAGATCGTCTGTTGTTGTCACTATGTCAAATCTTGCTAAATAAAAAATAAAAACAACAAAGTGTTACATAATTGCATACATGTATCAAACTCTTACCGGTCATGAAGTTGGTTCTTCTGTTTCCAGCGGCGAGTATACGTCAAAATGGAGCCTGAACAATCTGTCACTGTGATTATAGTGGAACCTGACCAGGGGTGTCGCACCAAATTCTGGGCCCTGGGTACAAGGATTCACTGCGGGGCCCCTGTGCTTTAACTATTGAAAAATAGCAGATATACAAGCTCACAGCGCGGCACCGAGTGCCGCGCTGCGAGCTTGTAGATCTGCTATTTTTGAACAATGATGAAAATCTTTCAAATCCTTCTGAGTTTTTTTTTAAAACCTATGTTTCTATGTCAGTGGAGCTCAAACTTTTTCATGTGAAGGACCCCCAAAATGGTATGTATTTGGCCACGGAACCCCATCTCAAAATATTGAGTTCCAGGGACCCCCCAGAAGCAAAATATGTTACAAATGTGTTACAAATGTGCTTAAAAATACATATATTCAAAGATTTGCACACATTTTCACGACTTTTTCAAAAAATAGCAGATCTACAAGCTCGCAGCGCGGCACTGTGAGCTTGTATATCTGCTATTTTTCAATAGTTAAAGTATAAAATAATTAAGGCCCCTCCACCACCTTGGGCCCTTGTAACTCAGTCCCACTTTCCTACCCCTTGTGACGCCCCTGAACCTGACACACCTTTGTGTGCGTGCGTGCGGACTTTGTTCCTGACTTATTGCTTTGCACACACACACACACACACACACACACACACACACACACACACACACACACACACACACACACACACACACACACACACCTTTGAATCAATTCAATTCAAAGGGCTTTATTGCCGTGAGAAACAGTAGTAGAGGAGAACAGGCTCCATGTTGAAACAAGACTAAAAGGTTAATAATTGAGATGGTTTAAAACCCTCTAAGGCCCAAATATAGAAATACTTGAAATAAAAAATTGAAAAAAATCAGATGGTGTTGTAGGAGTCCTAATAAGAGGAAAATGTAATGTTTTTTTTCAAAAAAAAAATTTGTAAGGTTTCATAGCCATAAATCATAAATCATGCTCTAATTTACATATGGGGGATATTTTTCACAATAATAACATATGTACATGTTCTAGACATTCTAATGATCACCCAAAAAAATAGTACAGGCATTTTACTTATGTTTTTGTGAGGAATAGCTTCCATGAAAAAGTGAGATGTTGTTCGTCAAAACTGGAATGTCAGCGGGTGTGGCGGGTGTGAATGTCAGCCCCTGTGGGGGGTATTTATATGCAAATATTGTGGCCAATGGCATTGTAATACTAAACAATAGAATCCAATGGTGATGTTTAGGTGGTAGGGGGAGCTAAAATAAAATGATTTAAACCTTTTTTTGGATAAAATACAAACGTTGTAATATTACAACAGTGGGCCTTAGAGGGTTAAAATGGTAACATGTTTATGCAAGGGATTATTGGCACAGTGACGGGTTTCCATTCCAACACATCCCCATTTCGAACACCAGGTTAGCATTTCACCAGGTTAGCATTCACCAGTGTTAGTTTGACTGAGGTTAGATTTAGGGTTAAGGTTAGGTTTAGGTGGTCAGAATAGCAATGTGTCGGAGTGCCGATATGTAACCGATTGACACGTGTGTGTGTGAGAATGAGGAAGGTGACAGACCTAGGAAGAGTGGGCACTATGACCTGGGTAGAGTATGTCCATCTGTCTGCACGCTGACATCATAGTACTGACGTCAGTACGTCAAGACTGGCCTGGACACGGAACACCATATATGGGAATATACAGGTGTTTAGTTAAGGTCTCACTTCCTCTTGTGAAATGGCTTACAAAGTCTGTTTTTCCCTGCAAAACCCAGACACATTACACTTATCATAGTGACTTACGAGAATACGTTTGGATTTGTCTGCTATTGTCTTGGTTGTGTGATTCAAGTCAACCATGTTGGTTATCTTTCTGTTAGCGTTTAGACATGTTGTGACTGGAAAACAGTGGAAGACAAAAAAAATTACACAGGTTAGAACACACGCACAAATGAACATTGGCAACAAATGTTACTTACTTACAAACTATTTTTGATTTATGCAGCGCTATATCCACCAACCGCCACCGCTGGGGCAAAGTGGAAATTGTGGAGGATGCAGGAGTTCATGGACACCTGGAATGGAACAGTCTTTTGCTCTAAAGCCAAGGGAAAGCACCAAGGTTAGTGCCAATGAGACAGAACATCAAAAGCAGAATTAATGGCAGCAGTTATGCCATTCACTTACAATACTAAATTCATTTTAATTCATTTGTTATTGTTACTTTCTCTGCGGCGTCCGTCAGGGATGTCCGTTATCCGCCCTCCTTTACATCGCCGCCGTTGAACCATTGGCACAAATCTTGAGAAGGGACCAATGGATCAAAGGGGTAAGTATTCCAGGGAGTGGGGGGGAAACAGCCAATTGTTTTTTATACATGGAAGACGTGAACATTTTATGCACTGACCTTTCATCCGTTAACAGGACACTTGACTTGACTGATTTTTATGGACGGGCCTCTGGTGCTAAACTTAACAGACACAAAACCCAAGCCCAGTTTTATGGACCATGGAGAGCAACTGACATGACCGGACTTCCCCTGACTGTGACCCAGACTGACTTAAAGATACTGGGGGTCAAATTTGACAGACAGGGGGAGGGCAAAACCAATTGGCCAGACCTGGTAGGGAGAGTTAAGCAGCGACTGGGGTACTGGGGACTTAGAAGACTGACAATAGAAGGTAAGGTTTTAATCATCAAGCTGTGATTTTACCTGTTTTTATCTGTCTCCTCAGTTTTTATGCCTCCTAAACGAGTGATTTTAGACCTGGAACGAGCCATCTTTTATTTCATAAGGGGATCCAAGTGGGAGAGACTGAGACGTGACGTAATGAAGAAGCCAAAGGAGAAGGGGGGGAAAGAGTCCCCGACCTGTATTTATTTTTTGGCAGCCTTTACACCGCACTACACATCACACACGCTACAGCCCCATCCAGAGAACACAAGACACTACACATCACACACGCTACAGCCCCATCCAGAGAAAACAAGACACTACACATCACACACGCTACAGCCCCATCCAGAGAACACAAGACAGCTGCTATGGCCAGATACTGCATGGGGTCTTATCTCAGACACTTACACCTTTTACCAGTTGATCTTAGAGTGCCAGTGTCTTTTAACCTGCCACCTGCCTATGCTTTTATCAAGAAGTTTGTTTTGCATTTTAACCTTGAGCAGGATGTGGATGTTTTAAGTGACCACCGCTCCCTTCTCTCAGCCTGGGTGCCATCGCAGACAGATGGCGTCAGGATGGCAACCACCAGCATGCTGGTAATGGCAGGGGTTGCACTTTTTCCTGAAGAACATCAGTTCCCCGGTCCTTCCTGCCGGGGTCCGCTCAGTGGCCCAAACTGAGGAGCCAGTCAACATTGTTGAGTTGCCAGCTCAGGTTGAGGAGGAGCAGCAACCCCTGCCCTTGATACAGTCTGAGAAGAAATGCAGAGAATATTGCCTCTCCAGCCGTGCCCTTGAGGAGCACAGCCATCATAGCATCCATCCCACAGAGTCAGGGGCAGTACTCACCAGCATCAAAAAGGGGACACTGCTGCACCCTTCCTAGCTCTGGTCCATCGCTTTCACCTCCCGCATTGCTCCCGGTGAAGCTCTGACAGACCCGTCGGGAAACGCATGGACTCGAGATTGTCGGCCCCGCCGAGCGCTCAATACTAGTGAAAATAAACAAAACCGTTTCACTACTCACCAAACCAAAGGTCGTTTTGCGCTGTTGAAAGTCTATTCTCCGCGGTGGTGAACCCCTCAGCACCCCACCTACTCTGTAAAATACATTATTTTTGACAAGAAAAAAAACACACCCACCTCGCGGCCACCACAGATACAATGGTTCACAACCCGGAAATAAGCGGCGGTCGAGTTGGATGCACTTTATTTCATGACAAAAATCAGAGCTTCACCGGGAGCAATGCGGGAGGTGAAAGCGATGGACCAGAGCTACACCCTTCCCAGAACGCCCATGACCTTCACCAGAGGCTTCATCACCTAATGGAAGCACAGAAAGAGGAAATTGTCACAAATGAGAAGCCACTCGACCTCATCATGAGCGGGATGGACACCACCACTATCTGGCTCCCACCGTGCCACCACATGACACGTAAGATTATCAAGAGACTAGCGAGTAGCGACACTCAAAATTCACATGATAAAGCAAAAAGTGACCGAGGCTGTTGATGTCCGTCCATATGACAGTAGGTCTGTGTAACAGACGTGATCTTCCGTTGTGTTGAAAAGCACCACAGACCAGGATTCTCAGTTGAGTGGATTTATTCTGATAAACAGACAAAAGGAAATCACTGATCTGCTCGTGGACACACAGTAGATGGCTGGACAAATGTGATCTCATATCAGGGAGAGAATAGCACTAGTAACACATACAATATGTTCCTGATAAACAGACAAAAGGAAATCACTGATCTGCTCACAGTAGATGGCTGAATACATGCTGGAAATAGAGCAGATACAGTGACATTAGAATACTATCTAAAGCATCAGTACATGTCTAGATCTTTGAAGACACAGGAAAGTACAATTCAGTACTATACTCACAAAAACATGCAGTAATCCTGGTCTCTATACTGCCTCCCCCTGGTCAGCCAGGGAACCTGGGGGAAAGGGCTCTATACTTGTGTATTTTAGTTTTAATTATGTTTTGTAATAATAATAATAATCAAAATCTACAAAGTCACACACAAGCATCAAAAATAGCAGACCTGCTACTTGTTTGCTATTTTTTTCCCCTTTTTTATTATGAGGTTTTCTCAGTACAACTTGAGCAGCGCGGCAACGAGTGCCACGCTGTGAGCTTGTAGATCTGCTATTTTTGAGAAGTCGTAAAAATGTGTGCAAATATTTGAATATATGTATTTTTTAAGCGAACATTTGTAGCTCAAATTTTGCTTCTGGGGGGTTCCTGGAACTGTGAGCTTGTATATCTGCTATGTTTCAATAGTTAAAGCACACAATAATGCATTCCCAGTCTAAATGGGTTAAACTCCCTCCCCCTATGAAGAACATTTATGGGGGACGTGCAGTGAATCCTTGAATTTGGTCTGACACCCCTGACCCTCCCCTTCTTAGTTGGGTATTTGTCTCCACCCAGTGGAGACAATGCTGAACTACACACTGCTCTGCTGTTGCACTTTTTTTTTTATTGCTCTGACTTAAATAACTTTAAGTGTCTTTGAAACAATTGCAATGTATATATTGTAACACCAAAAACACAGTCCAAATTAGATGATTGAATGTGGTTCATCTGATAAAAAAGATATACAATATAGATATACAAAAAAGAATTGATATGGTATGAATAGAACTTGTTCTAACCTGTGATGCAGTAGCCTGATGGAGGTGTAACATCTGTTGTGTTTGTATTGTGTGTAATGTGTTGTTGGTATAACAGTATCAAAATAGTTTTCTATTAATTTATTTACTTTCCGGCAAGAAGAAAGATCGACCACCTTCTGTTTCTTCTTGCCTCCCCCTAGTACTACAGGCTAGATCCGGCCCTGCTCGTTTGTATGCCAAAGTAGGGAATACATTAACAGGTACACGCATATATTCTTGCAAATTGTTTTATTGAGTTTTTTTACAAAACAAAAAAATTAACACAATGACAACGATACAACTGCAAGGCAAACCAGGTTTAAGAGCAGTAGAGAACCTGCCCATGAAAGACAGATTTGAATGACATGGAGACAAATATATACTCTGAAATAACTACTAAAACAGTGAAAATTGCTAATCTAAAAGCTCATAGCGCGTCGCCTGGCGATGCGTTATGAGCTTGTAGACCTGCTATTTTCTGCATCGTCTGGAGTATAACCTAATTACACCCCGAGTGAACATTCACATTGGAAATGTCTCGCTGAAATGTTTGCTTCTGCTTCGGTTCAATGTTCTTAAGTCAAAGACATGATGATCTTCAAATCTGCCTTGGAGCTAGAGTTAAAGACAAAAACAAACAAAAGAACTGCAGTGTAGGCCTATGGGGAGAACATGGATATCGCCATGAGCACGTTTTTTTTTTTTTATCATTTTGATTTCTTCTTCCAGAAACGAATGGTCGGCTTTTCCTCTGAGGCCACAAATCAATAAACTACTTAGAGTTTCAACACAGGGTCGGAAATCATACATAAAAACATACATGGAAGAACAGAAATGAACAGAACGTTCAAGGAAAGGAACTCGTCTTGGGTTGCACTTCATATTTGGCAGCAAATTAGGGCCGCTGAATATTATATTTTTGGCTCTCAATGTGATGCATTATATTTATATAATGACTCTCAATGTGATGAATTATATTTATGAGCAAATATTGTCGCTCTATTGCCTCTGATGTGTCACATTGTCTGCTTATTTTCAGTATTTATGAAATGTGGCTTCAATGGTTGAGGGGACTGGGCTGGCATTCACACTGTGAGCTTATGGAGATATGTGTGGTCTATTGTCTTTACTTGAAGACAATATCAATGATATCTAAATGACATTATGACTGCAGTGTCAGGCTCAACATCAGCCACAGACAAATGTCAAAGTGCTGTGCTCACTGACAACAAGGAACACTTATTAACCGTTCATCATCATGAGATATTTGTGTAAGATAACCTCGCGTCACCAGAGGAAAGCCTGGTATTCATTTACAACGTGCCGTTTGATCTGGTCTAGGCGGAAACCACAAGTAGAAGAAGCAGCGTCGCTTTGTTTTGATTTCTCCCCGTTTGTTTCCCCAATCCCTATTAAAATGCTCCAGTAGCCTAGTGTAGTCTTGCCAGTCGCTACAAGTTGGACTAAAAGATGCACATACCAAACAAATTTTCCAAAAGCAAAGCTACGCCAAAAAGTATGGCTTTGAGTGCAGGGGAATTATTTTGGGTTAAAACTGAATCCGGTTTGATCTTTCCGGTCAAATTGTAGTCCTTTGAGGACTACAACATGACGTAGAGTGGTTTCCTTTAAGGACTACAACATGACGTAGAGTGGTTTCCTTTAAGGACTACAACATGACGTAGAGTGGTTTCCTTTAAGGACTACAACATGACGTAGAGTGGTTTCCGCTCCCGACCGGATCAAACCCTGAAAGGTGAAGGGAACCCAGGCTACTTATTGACAACAAGGAACACTTTTTAACCGTTCATCAACATAAGATATTTGTGTCAGATAGTTTCATAACTTTGAACCAACTTCTGGTTTATTTCAGACTATTAGTGCTATAAGGCAATATGATTCCACTTCTTGAACTTTGATATATCTTAGTAATCCCACCTTGAAGTTGTGAATTTAATTTGGCTCAAACACAATGTAAACATCCGTGCAGGGGCGTCACAAGGGGGGGGGGGGGAAGTGGGACTGAGTTACTAGGGCCCAAGGTGGAGGGGCCTTAATTATTTTGTGCTTTAGCTACTGAACAATAGCTAACAGTGCTGTGAGCTTGTATATCTGCTATTTTTCTATAGTTAAAGCACAAAATAATGCGTTCCCAGTCTAAATGGGTTAATTAAACTCCCCCTATGAAGAACATTCATGGGGGGCCCACAGTGAATCCTTGTACCCAGGGCCCGGAATTGTGTATGACACCCCTGCATCCTTGGTGATAGCTATACTGTCATTACTGTGAAACATTTTCAATGAAACTGAAGTTATTTTTGATACAATCTTTCAACTGGTGCATATTTTTTGCCAATAACCATTCAACATAAATGTGTCGATATCGTCTCTAAACACTGTTTTTAGTTGCGAGTGTCTTCCCCGACACTGGCACCTAAAAGACGGCGGTAAGCCAAACTGAACTGTATTTATTGATGTATTTTGAATACATACTGAAAACGAAATATCCTGGGCACGAGGACCCTGCAGACCACTGGTTTTGGAGCACCACTTCTGTGGGTTTTGTTTTGGAACTGAATTCTGGGAATGGCAGTTCTAACAGACAACGGAGCTCCCAGGGTCGTGTCCAAAAAGACTACAAAAATGAATCTTACACAGTATGACCTTTTTGCATCTAACACAAACAAATACAATAAACTGAAAATGATGAGCAGATGGAAGCAGTCCTCCAGCACCTGTGCTAGCATTAAAGTGAAAAAAAAAGAAAAAAAAAACGCACACATAAAAACGGAAAATAACAAGACTAATGCCTCATTCACATACAGAAAAGCCAAGCTCATGGTTTGCTTGGTAATTCAATGTATTCTCTATGAAAACCAGCTTTTAAAATTTCCAAGCTGGAAAAAAAGCTTGGAATTTTTTAAAGCTGGTTTGCATAGAGAATACATTGAATTACCAAGCAAACCATTAGCTTGGCTTCTCTCAGTGTGAATGCAACATAAGAGTCTTAACAGAAAAAAAAAAAAGAAAAGAAAAGAAAATTAAAGATTGTAAGTGTCAGCAAACCCCGTCAGGAGTATAACTGAACACGAAGGCAAAACAATTTGCAAATTTGAAAAACCACTATTATAATCAATAATCATACAAAAGAGGGAAAAAAAACACATATGCATCATTGTATTATATACACACACGCATATTAACATCCTTCACAAATAATGGTGTACTCTCTCATCTGTACAATATATCTGCTATATCAGAAATGTTGCGCAAAATACCTTTTTTGTCAAACAGTAATACAATTTTTTTGTTTTTTTTTCTATATATTTTCTTTTTCTCGTTAGGGTACACACATGCCTAAGTTCAAAGGCCTTCAAAGTGCATGGTAGAGCCGAGGTTCTCAAACTGCGGTCCAGGGACCCTCAGTGTGCCGTGAGTTACGGGTCTGTAACTCTGAGAGTGTACTAATGGAACCAAATGGACCCTTACGGGTCTGTAACTCTAGAGATGGTTCAAATGAAACCACATTTTGGTTCCATTTGTACACTTTCAGAACGTTTCAAAACGTTTGAGAACCATTGAGAACAACTGTTTGGAAGCCACTTTCAGGGGAAAAAAAACAACAGCAGTTCAAAAAATAAAGCCATATTTACGCGTCATTGCATGACAATGAATCTTTCTTTATAAACCGTTCTCGGCCGAACGACAGGTTTTTGGCGAGAGCGGGTTATAGACGTTCTGGGGTTGGCAATAGCAGCGATTGAGGCTCAGAGAGAGAAAAAACCAACGAAAGACCTGTCCATACTGTCTCCGACCACCAAACTACAAAAAGTCTCTCTCTCAACTAAGGGGTCCCTGGCCTGAAAACGTTAAAGACCCCTGTTTTACGGACATAAAAAATTGCAAAAAAAAAAAAAAAAGAAATAAAACAGACTCCAGGGGGTGTCCTGCTTTGAACTGTGGGTCTTAAAATAACCTTCCAGATCCCCTGGGGTGATTCTGCTACCCTGAGAGGATCTTCTTACTCAACAACACCTTCTCCCCTTACACTCCCGGCCAAGGTGGTGGGCGGTAACTGAGTACATTTACTCCAGTAACTTGTGCTTAAGTTACATTTTCCTGTCTGGGCTTTGTCTGAGCATTTGTATTACTTTTAAAAACATTTGAACACTTATTTTGACTTTCAGTCCACATCATTTCAAAAGGACAAATATTGTACATAAAGTACATTATTTCTGTGAAAGCTTTCCCCACAACATGGAGGCTGTGGTTTAAAGTGATTCAAATACAAACTAAAGCTCTCATAACCCCGTTAGTTCAGGTTTGGTTGTGGTTTGGCTTTGATGTGTTTCACTTTTTCCACGCTTTTTTATAGACCATGATGCTTAGCAAAGTGATATCCTGCGCATGTATTAAGAATACATTATAAGATGTGCTTATGAACTAAAAAAAAAGTGGCAAAAAATGTTCCCATCAAGAAACCCCTAAAAGGTTGTGTTATTCGGCCGCGGACCCCCTATCTGAAAAGATTTAGTGCAAGGGACCACCTCCATATATAAGAGAGATGTACGTGGTAAAACTTTTTCAAATTATTCCAAATGTTTCTGATTTTCAAAATGTCAAAATAACATGGCCTTTCTCTTTAAAGTGATCCCTGATTTGTAAGCCATGTAGGCCTTAATATGTTATAATAACCCTCTTTAACCGAAATATACCTTTTAAAACACTTGGAATATATTCCTTTGAGAGAAAAAAAGTGATATGTTCAACCCCTGGGGGGAGCCATTGCACTGTTCGTCGCATGCAGTAATGACGTAGGCAATGCATTTTGCCTGGTCGGGCCCATTTAAAATGGCGGTGTAAACAAGTTTTAGATGTTGAATTAATCACTTACAGGCACAGCAAAACATCCTACTTGATATGAACAGAACAGAAAAGCACCACACTACTAACTACAGTTAATCTGAGCTTCAAGACAATGTTTTAAATATTGTAAAGAGAACGTTGTTTTGACGTTCCATATTAACCCTATGGGCCCGACCAGGCAAAATGCATTGCCTACGTCATTACTGCATGCGACGAACAGTGCAATGGCTCCCCCCAGGGGTTGAACATGTCACTTTTTTTCTCTCAAAGGAATATATTCCAAGTGTTTTAAAAGGTATATTTCGGTTAAAGAGGGTTATTATAACATATTAAGGCCTACATGGCTTACAAATCAGGGATCACTTTAAATGCTGCGTGTACTCAAATACTGACCGCAAAATAAAAACATGTCGCATCGTGATTGGTGGATCAGCTATTCTCACAACCGTGGCTGTTTATAACTACTGTTGTACTGTGAAGCAGGGCATTATAATAAAAAGAAGAATTTGTGAAATCATTCAAAAGGACTTCCCAGGCTTATTTCTTTAACGAGAAAAAACACTAAAACCCAGAACCTTCTTCCGATGCCAGCACAGCTAGGCATCATGGTCTACGGTATATACGAGCAGCGAATCACAACAGAGCGAGGCGGGCTGTAGTTCTCGGACTCTTTTTTTTTTTAAGGCCACTGCATTGTTCTTTGTTTTAAAGTGGTTCTTCCACACATACAGTACCTCTGTTTAACAGAATCTGTAAAAAGAACAAACTCTTCTCCTTCTGCTCTCTCTCTCCCTGAAGCCTCATCCCAATACTCAAACCTCCTTCCTCGGGCCTCCTCCGCTCGCGTCCTTCCCTCGCACCGCAACACCGCCTCTCAGTAAGGAGTCGAGGAGGAGGAGAGGCGTGGGAGGAGAAATACGATTGGGGTTTGCTTTAAACCAGTGCTTCTCAAACGTTTTCACGTCAAGGACGGAAAGGGTTACATCTCCACACTGGCCTGGGAACGCCTCGGTATACTCCTGGGGGGAGTGGAGTGGAGGAGGTTGCTCAGGATGGGGAACTCTGGAAATCTCAGTTGGAACCGTTACCCCCTGCGACCCGATTCCGGATAAGCGGTTGAAGATGGATGGATGGATGGACACCCAAATTAAAAAAAGTATTTGGCCGCATTTTGAAGACATTCAAAACGTTTCAATTTGTTTCCCCCAATTTGTTTAAAACAACATTTGGGACGCGAAGGATTTCCGGGATTTTCCGGACGTGAGTATTGGGTTTTGGCTAAACGTCCCTCAATGTTTTCTAGTCCTCTACTCCGTCATATTTTCATTCCCTTTGGTCTTCATTTGCATTCATCTTCTTCTTCCCCCACGCCGTCGGTAGCCGTCCGTCAAGTCCTTCAGCCACTTCCCCCGCTTCCCTTCTCCCAACCGGGAAGTGCGGGGGCGGGGGTGGGGGGTTGCGGGTGGAGGTGGGGGTTGGGTGGGGGTCCCTCTCTCTCAGCGGTGCAGCAGGTAGACCACCAGTTCGTAGGTGGACATCATGATGGCGGTGTTGGGTATCTGTCTCACCAGGTGCGTGGTGAGGCCGCGGTACAGCGCCCCGTAGCCCTCCTCCCGCGCCACCGTCAGCAGCGTCCGCCAGAAGGAGCGGTAGCGGCTGCCCTCCTCCCGTAGCCGCGTGCGGATCACCTCTGTTAAAGGGGGGGAGAGAGATGGTTAGTACAAGGTTAAGTGGTTATTACATTTTATGTCTTGTTCACCTCTTTAGACTCCACCTCAGCCCGTAGCACTTCCCCAAGCCTTAACGACCTAGCAGGCTAATGCAAAGACTAAAATGTAATTTAGGAAGTATGTTATGTAGACAAATTTCAATTAGGGCTGGCACTTTTAGTGCCAGGATATAATTTAATTATTTAGATACCGTGTGCCGCCATTGACTGTATTTTGAAGACTTAAAAAACTGACTCATTGATTCACTCATATACCAAAATGTCTTTTAGCCTACTTGGTAAAAAAAAAAGGCTATGGAAGTGGCGGCAGGTCTGTTTACCGTGTGGGTAGGCTATAGAGCAGGGGTTCCCAAACTTTTTTGTCTCAGGGCACCCCATAAATATTTGTTTAATCCGAGGCACCCCTACATTATAATTTTCACTCCCAGCACCTTATATTTATAGCATATCAGCGTTGTCCAAAACCGTTTTGTATTTATCATCTATAAAATGTACTAAAACTAGTGAAAACAGTTGTGTGCTTGTAGATCGGCTGTTTTCACTAGTATTGTGCGACGGTCTTGTATGATGAAGCAAGGCTTTGCTTTACCAAAAGACGTACACATTTGAAACTTGGAGATACAAGGTTTCTGCCCGAGAGTGACGATATTTTGGTGATTATGTTGCGAGGAAAACGTTGAGATAATAGCCATTTTGGTTAGAACTGACTGAAAATAACTTTGTACTTCATGTTGATACTAAATATTTTTTCAAGTGTCCTAATAAATTCCAAAATATTTTGCGGCACCCCTGGACTGCCGTCGCGGCACCCCAGGGTGCCCAGTCACCCACTTTGAAAACCCCTGCTATAGAGGTAGGTATATTTACCAAGTGGGTAGGCTATGGAGGTAGTATTTACCGTGTGGGTAGGCTATGGAGGTATATTTACCGTGTGGGTAGGCTATGGAGGTATATTTACCGTGTGGGTAGGCTATAGAGGTAGTATTTACCGTGTGGGTAGGCTATGGAGGTAGTATTTACCGTGTGGGTAGGCTATAGAGGTAGGTATATTTACCGTGTGGGTAGGCTATGGCGGTAGTATTTACCGTGTGGGTAGGCTATGGAGGTAGGTATGTTTACCGTGTGGGTAGGCTATGGAGGTAGGTCTATTTACTGTGCGGGTAGGCTATGGCAGTGTTTCTCAACCACTGTGCCTGGGGACCTTTGGTGTGCCTGAGAAGGGTCAAGTGTGCCCCTTGAAACTGCTTGAAAGCCAGTATTGTATTTATCATTTTAAAAACGATTTAAACTAGTGAAAACAGCCGATCTACAAGCACACAACGCCTCGCACCTGCTTGTAGATCTGCTGTTTTCACTACTTTTGTGCGACAGCCTTGTATGATGAAGCAGGGCTTTACTTTGCGAAGAAACATACAAATTTGAAACTTGGAGATACAAGGTTTCTTCCCGACAGTGACGATATTTACACCCCCGTATTATGTTGGTGTGCCCATGGATTCTTGGGACATGAAAAGTGTGCCCATGCAGAAAAAAGGTTGAGAAACACTGGGCTATAGTGGTAGGTGTATTTACCGTGTGGGTAGGCTATGGAGGTAGTATTTACATTGTGGGTAGGCTATGGCGGTATATTTACCGTGTGGGTAGGCTATGGAGGTATATTTACCGTGTGGGTAGGCTATGGAGGTAGTATTTACCGTGTGGGTAGGCTATGGAGGTATATTTACCGTGTGGGTAGGCTATGGAGGTATATTTACCGTGTGGGTAGGCTATGGAGGTATATTTACCGTGTGGGTAGGCTATGGAGGTATTTACTGTGTGGGTAGGCTATAGAGGTAGTGGTACATGTATTTACCGTGTGGGTAGGCTATGGAGGTATATTTACCGTGTGGGTAGGCTATGGAGGTAGGTGTGTTTACCGTGTGGGTAGGCTATGGAGGTATTTACCGTGTGGGTAGGCTATAGAGGTAGTGGTACATGTATTTACCGTGTGGGTAGGCTATAGAGGTAGCGGTACATGTATTTACTGTGTGGGTAGGCTATGGAGGTAGGTGTGTTTACCGTGTGGGTAGGCTATGGAGGTATTTACCGTGTGGGTAGGCTATAGAGGTAGTGGTACATGTATTTACCGTGTGGGTAGGCTATAGAGGTAGCGGTACATGTATTTACTGTGTGGGTAGGCTATGGAGGTAGGTGTGTTTACCGTGTGGGTAGGCTATGGAGGTATTTACCGTGTGGGTAGGCTATAGAGGTAGTGGTACATGTATTTACCGTGTGGGTAGGCTATAGAGGTAGTGGTACATGTATTTACCGTGTGGGTAGGCTATAGAGGTAGCGGTACATGTATTTACCGTGTGGGTAGGCTATAGAGGTGGCACAGGTCTTGGAGGTGGCGGCGGCCAGCATCATGCCCACGAAGTCCGTGGCGTCCTTGACCGCCTCGTCCTCCTGCTCCACCATGGGCGCCTTGGCCTCCCGCAGCCGCCGCTTGATGCCCTCGTAGATGACGAAGTGGATGACCGTCTCCGAGATGCCGGCGTACGACGCCGACATGCCGCGGTAGAAGCCGCGCACGCCGTCCGCCCGGTACACCCGCTGCACGCACTCCAGCGCGTTCATGCGCCGCTCGCCACGGTTCCTGCGCAGAGGAGCGAAGGGGGGAAGACAGTGGTTAGCGGTTAGCGGCGTTTTAGCGGTTTGGTTTTGCCGGCTAGTTCTCATGGTGGGGGTCCCGGGGACCACCAGTGTTAGTGTTAGCTGAAAATGTCCCGCCTGAAAATGCTTTTTCTGTTTACTAAAGCTCAATCACTGAACAATATCACAATGTAGAGCTATTTAAATTTCAAGATAACTTTTAAAGATAATACAGTAAATAAATATAAAACTTATAAACCATAACATATTATTTCTAGTATGTGTGAAACGTAATTTCTTTATATTATATTAGTATTTATTTTGAGTTTGTCTTTTGTATTGTTTGTTTTTACATATCGATGTTATTGTTTCTCATTTAATTAAGACAAAAAGGTAGGCACTATAAGCTACAGCTTTAGCCCACACCTTTTTCGGTCCAAGTACAGTTTTGTTTTTATTTTTAAATTGTTTTGTTGCAATGTGTTAACTGTAGATGGCTTAAGACCCAAATAAAAACTATTCATTCATTCCAGGCTGCAGGACCATATTTCACCAGCAGGTGTCAGGCTCTTGCATGTTATATCAAGCCCTGCTGCACAGCACCAAGATGTGTTTGTGTTTCTGACATGAAGCACAATGGATGTCCTGCTGGCTTCCTGTCCATGCAGGAAGTTGAATGTCAGGGTAGCCGTGTGACCGCGGTCAACTCGTTCTTAAGATAAACACTCCCACGTATCTCTGACAGGATGAAATGATGCTCTAATGGTATCCGAGGACAGGACAACCTTTTCAGGCCACGACCCCCAAATAATCATATTTTAGTAGTTCTCATGATGCTAGGGTTCAAGTGCTTAATATAAAAAAAGGAGAAAAAAGGGTTTCTATCACCCCCTCTAGAAACTCTGAGGACACCCTAGGGGTCCCGGACCCCCTGTTGAAGACCCCTGGCCTACACCTTTTCCTTTCAAGTATTGTTTTTGTAATGTCTATTGTGGCTAACTCTATACTTGCCTTAAAACCGAAACAAACTATTCATCCATTGATACAACTCAAACGGAGTTGTGGCAAAGCTGCCCTGCATAATATGGGGGCGGGGCAGACGTGCCCCCCCCCCCCCACCGGGCCAATGAGGCACCAGTGGCGTCAGCAAAAGCTAAGGTATGGCATGACTGGTGTCTTAAAAACAGGCATGGAATTTATTGTACCCATGCCATACCCAATTCACCCTTTGTTAGCCTCCTGATTGGTCCCTGACTGACCAACCATCAGGCTCTATCTGCCTTGTCCCGCCCTGGTTCCGTTTTTTTTTATGTTGAATTTGCTAAAACATAATTTTTGGAGAAATAAAAACATTTAAAAACATGCTGAGTCACTATACTGCCACTGAGCAGCTCCATTTCACTGAAACCAAGAATGAGAATTGAATACACAGAATAACAATACGAAGCAACTGAATTACAATGGTAGTGGATGGAGTATCCCACCAAATGTCCCACCAAGACACATCAACCAATGGGTGTGAAGAGGGGCGGGAAAACGGGCGGGACTTGACAAAGGGTGAATTGATGCTTCTGGCGTCAACCTATTTGTCTCAGGGTTTGCAGCCAACATGGCCGACATGCTCCTCACCTGGCGTCCAGTTGGAGGCGGGTCTTGATCAGCCAGATGGGATTGGTGGCGGTGATGGCAGTGAACCCTGGGAAATGGAGTTCAGAGGGTCAGAGACAAGCCAGTAGGATACAGTCATAGCCAGCTTACACTCTATCATCTACAGTGGTGTAAAGTAACATGTGGTGTAAAGTAACTTGAGTACATGTACTCAAGTGCTACACTTTAAGTTCAATTGTTCAGGTACTTTTACTATAATTGAGTATTTCTGATTTCCGATTACTTCTACTCCACTACATCTGCAGAGACAAATATTGTACTTTTACTCCACTACAATTATTTGAAAACTGTAGTTACAGTATTAGTTACTTTGTAGATTTGTATTATTATTACAAAATCCACTTCACCCTATTTAAACTTTGGCTATTTGAAAATAGCCGATCTACAAGCTCACAACACGCCACGATGCGACACGTTGTGAGCTTGTAGATTTGACTTTTTTTAAAGACTTGTATACGTTTTAAAAGTATGGTAACTTTTGAACTTGAACTTTTGGTACTCTAGGTATATTTTGAGGCCCATATTTGTATATACCTGTACTTTTGCATAAGTCATTTTGATTCTACATTAAGTACAACATTTGAGTACTTTTTCCACCACTGTGTAAAACAAAACAAATAGGAGGGCAGCATCAAACCAGTGACATTCACATGAATACTTGATTACATGATTACAAGTTTACAACCAGTGCTGAATGATAGTGGAAGACAACACTGCAGTATTGTAAATAGATTCTATTCTAAACAGCAGTCATGCCACCTCGCTCCATTCTATTCTTCACCAGCAGGGGTCTCCCTAGAGTTAGTGAAAGCAGCTAAGCTGATGGCAGTGTGGAATGTGCTGGTGTCTTTAACTTCAGTGTATTGTGTGATAGTTGGACAGTAGGCTGTCTCTTTATTGCTTTATGACATTTTTTAAAATCATGTCCAGTGATAGATTATGCAAACATGTCAAACCTGAAGAAACTACATTATGGCAGACAAACGTAGTCTAATACATAACCAACATTCAATTATTTAAAACAATATATAAGAGTGCATTGTTCATAAGCTTGTAGATCTTTTCTGCAATTTCTACAATTAAATATCTTGGTAATTTCTTTGTTTAACGTTGTCATATCTGACCTGTGCGTACACAGTATCTATGCTGATGACAAGTCATGTCATCGACATGGATCAGTCCCATTTCCCATATTCCCTCCTGATTCGCTACGATTACCTTCTAAAGTTTGTGTATGCGACCTGACGGTCGCTTATCTCCCAATTAGGGAGTCTTACTGGTTCATGTTCAATGCCAAAGAATATTAGTAAACAGTTATGTATATGACAATTAGTCATCAAACTAAATGCAATGGTGACAGCCCTAGCTAAATAACCCCATTGATTTCCCAACGAGGACAGCTCAAATCTAGTTACTGTAATTGTGCCACCTCCTCTGTGGGCCTAACAGATTACTATACGGTAAAAACATGGCGAGTGTTAATTGAATTGTGAGAGTGTACACATGGAGCCTTCCTGGTGCGGTTGTATGTTGGACATTCAGCCTTCCCAAGTGTACACGTAATATTGTATTAACACATGTGTAGACAATGTTAGAGAGGCAGGGCCTGACACTTCTAAAAGGGCCTTTTGGTAGAAATACCCAAAATAGCCGACCTCCAAGCTCACAACTCGTCGCAGCGTGAGCATTTTGAGCTTAGAGGTCGGCTATATCGGTGCTTGATACCACACTGACATAAGCATAATCAAGTCAATACTAGAGATGTGGCGTAACGGCATGGATTTCTACACAAAGAGGGCAATTCTTTCAGCATAAGATGCTGCATTCAAGTTCAGGAGAGTTTGGACAGGTATGGCATGGAAAGAGGGCATTTGCATTTCTTTCACCATAGTAAAAACTGCATTCATGGTCTGGAGAGGGCACTATTTACATAAAATGTCAGGGGCTCAAGCCCCCTTTGATGTCTATGTGTGCATGTGCCAGGTATTAACATACTCTACCATAGGGCATTAACCAAAACATCAACAAATCGACTCAATGGACTTGATTACATAAGTCGACTCTCATCAGGGAAAGTCGAAAGTTGAAGGAAAAAAGAGAGGAAAAAGAGACATTTTACACTGCATGGTGCATGCCTAGGTGCCTGTTTCATGTAATCAATACCCCAACTGTGTTATTCTGGGGACCGCTCAGTCTCAGCGCATGTTTCAGTTCATTCCTACCTCTTCTTTGTTGGCTGGTGACGTGTGAGAGGTGTGGTACGCTCCTAGCGTTCCACACGTCGTGGGACGGAGAATACATTACTTAGGCTTGATCATGGGCTGCAGCTGCTGTGATCATAGATGCGTTGCAGCGCGACACGCTGTAAGCTATAGGGCTAAAGGTAGGCCTACTATGTTTTATAATATAATAATTTACTATCAACACCTCCACCGGCTGTCAGTCCCTCCGTCACGTCACACGTCACACTTTTCCCCAACTCATATCTCCGCCACCGTTGCCCCGATCCATGCCAAACTTTGCACACACACTCCTTGGCCACCAAACCATTTCATGCAAGACACATTTTTGGACACTGCTTCTACAGATGTTGCCCTAAAATCACGCAAAGCGGTACACAGTATCTCTAAAGTCATGTCATCAACATGGATCTGTCCCATTTCCCATATTCCCTCCTGATTGGCTACCATTTCCTCCCAAAGTTTGTGTATGCGACCTGACGGTTGCTTATCTCCCGATTTAGGGAGTCTTACTGGTTTATATTGAATGTCAGTTGTTAAGACAGTAAAGACACATATCTTTAATACAAGTTGCTCAAGCTGAACAGCAGTGTGTCAGTGTGGTTTCTCCGCCCGACCCGTCCGACCCGTCCGACAATATGATGACGTCATAAAATTACGTATTGATTCAACTTCCACTTTACTGTAAGTCAAGTCGACTTGAAAAAAAAGCTTGAGTCATTAATGCCCTACTCAACCTGTGGGTTGGGACCGCCAGGGGGGTCCCCAGATGATTAACTTAATGTGCAAAGTTGTTTCCTCACTCAACAGTAGACAAACCAACATGAAGTTTAAGTGTATAGTGGGTAACTGCACACTTTTAAAGTGACAATTTAAGGACTTTTTAATATCTCTAAAATGACAAATTAAACATTGGCCAAATTGTCAAATATTAGAGGCAGAAATTGTGAAAATAGCCGATCTACATACTCAGGCGTTGTGAGCATGTAGATCTGCTATTTTCACAACAGAACCGTGTTATACAATATGTAATCCCTCCTCAACTCTTAGCGCTCGTCAGGGTGGGGGGGTCCCCAGTTGGAATATGATTGTTTTGGGGGTCGCGGCCTGAAAAGGTTGAGAGCCACTACTCTACCATACATATTGGACAAAATTACATTTTATTCATGAAAATAAGTTGGCATAGTGCCGCTTTAAGTTCCTAACCCCGACCCATTATCCACTCCGTGATCGTAAATGTCATTCCCATCTCACGTATTCTTCTCCATTTGTGTCCCCAATCCCCCTCTCCATCAGTCCACAGTTAACATCTGGGTCACACAGACGACCCAAACCCAAACACAGCTGCAGTGGTGTAAAGTAACTAAGTAGAAGTACTTAAGTACTGTACTTAAGTACAATTTGGAGGAGTTTGTACTTTACTTGAGTATTTCCAATTTCCAATACTTTTACTCCACTACATCTCAGATCCAAATATTGTACTTTTACTAATTTTATTTGAAAACTTTAGTTATTATAGTTATATGTTACTTTGCAGATGTAAATTATAATATTATAAAGCATACATAAAACACTTTAGCCCTATTTTATATTTTTATACCTTGGCCATTAGAAAATAGCAGATCTACAAGTTCACAACGTGTCGCATTGTGACACATTGTGAGCTTGTAGATCTGCGATTTAAAAAAAAAAATGTACTTTTACTTTTGTTACTTTAAGTACATCTTGATGCAAAGACTTTCATACTTTTACTCAAGTACATTTTGAATTCCGGACGTTTACTTGTAAGGGTGCCCTCAGACCAAAATATGGTCGGCAGTGGATAAACTCTTCTGGTGCGCGGCTGGCAAAAAACGCAGAGAGCATATTCCGTCCCAAAGCCAGTGACGCCCCTGTCACTCACTTCCCGCACCGCCCTCCCTCCCTGTAGCCTGTTAGACTAGCGTAGCGATCCTCATCATATTTTACGTGTCAACTCTATAATGGACAGGCGAAGGGTACTCGCCCTTGCTTTATTGGAAGGGGAGATGCAACAAGCTAAAAAGAGAAGAGTTTGGGTGCATGAGACTCTTCATGCATCAGTCCCTTCCTGATTCTCGGAATGTTACGCCTTCGACTCACCCGATTGGACAGAGGGGGGAAACCAGAATCTGCGTGGAGAATTTCTTTGCTCCAGCATAAACACAAGGTCTGCGCAGAGCGCAGATATCCTCCACTGACATGAAACCGCCCCCTTCTCATTGAAATGCATTGGCGGAACGTGGATTCCACTCTCATAGGTATTTTGGTCTGAGGGCAGCCTAACAGAGTATTTCCACATTGCAGTATTGATACTTTTACTTGAGTACAAAATGTGATTACTTTTCCACCACTGCACAGCTGCTAAAACCTGGCAACCGTCTCACAAGTGAAAATTCAAAACGCGGGCCAAAATAAACGTGTAGATTCTAAATGTAGCCCAGAGTAAATGTCTACGTTCAACATGTAGGTCAAAAGTACGTCTGACCAGATTTCAGATGTAGGGCAGAACAAAACACGGACAATTCTGAATCTAGGCTAAAAATGGACAAAAAGACAAGAGAGGTGATGATTGCAGCGTTCATAATAAAAAGAGGATATGTCACGTCGATGTATCATTTTGCAAAACGACAAAAGAGGCAAATTAAATGGAAGAGGATATACGTAGTCACAGGGGGCCAAGAGGGATAGCGTAATTATGTGAACGAAGCCTGAAGGGAAATGTTAACCGTGACCTTCTGCACTGCAGCTATCAAAGTAACGGGCACATGGGATGAAATACGGATACAGAAGACACTGGATGAAGTAAAGCAAATAATCCTACATAATCCTACATCAGGGGTCTTCAACGTTTTCAGGCCAAGGACCCCCTTAGTTGAGGGAGAGATGAAGCAGGGACCCCCACAAGCTGTTCATAGATTCCATATAGTTTAATCGTTTGACAGCACAATCATCAGTGTATTTTGGATTCATGTCAATGTGTGTTTTCAGATATTTAACAACTTGAACTGTCAATACTTAATAAACTTGACCTTTTACTCTGTACTTAGTCTACTCTTTTTCCCCTTTACACCAAATCTCTGCCAAAAATAGCCGATCTACAAGATCTACAAGCTTATACTGTATAACTGCTATTTTTGGCTAAAGTTCTCTGAATAAAGACACTAGGGCAGGGGTCTTCAACGTTTTCAGGCCATGGACCCCTTAGGTGAGAGAGAGATGAAGCAGGGACCCCCACAACCTGTTCATAGATTCCATATAGTTTCATCATTTGACAGCACAATCATGTGGATATATGGATATGTTATATGATATAAAAAAGGAGGAAAAATGAATATCTATAGGCACAGTTATGCAATACAAGTGCTCACATTTTAATACATACAATAACAACCTTTAACTGCCAAGTGGATCAAAGCAGCAACCCATTAACCTACTTCAGAAGTGCGTCGCAGGCCACAGCTCTGTTCAGCGTAGCAAGCTGTGGTTGCCATGTCTGATTATTATAAGCCAGTTTGGGCGGGAACCCTTTTTGGGGCTCTTGTTGCTACAGGGTTCCCACACATTTTTACCAATGAATTTACAAAACCTTTCCAGAATATTTAACTCAACTTCCAGGACTATACAACAATCATTCAGCACAATAACAAGTCTCTTACTCCTATGTGCAATGCAAAATGTGTGCACGCTGCGAACGGACCGTGGCGTGCACGTGGATCGTGCACGATGGACGCGCACGTGCCCACGCCAAAAGGTAAGAAAACTGTGGCAGGGAACTCTCAAAGTCCATTTATGGTGGCAGTTAACAAAATCAATAACCCAAAACAATCCCTAGACCCTTTTTCCAGGAATTTCCTTGACCCTTGATGAATTCCAAAACTTTTCCAGTACTGGAAATTTCAAAATATTTCCAGGAATTTCATGGCCGTGCTATGTACAGTATATTAGCAGCATAATGTTTTTTAATTAATTGTTTGAATAAATATTTGAAGTTTTTCAGAAATTTTGGGTCATGATTTAGAAGGCGTTTTTTTTCTTTTTTTTTTTTAGAAAGGGCCTCAGTCCTAAATGAGATAAGCGAATTTGGGCTTGTTTTTCAGGTAAATAAATATTGTAAATACATATTGTTTAGTAGTTGCTTATTTAGGCTTCCTTCCCTAAATAAGCAACGTGAGCTTGTAGAACTGCTATGTTCAACTAGGGTTAGGAGGGTACAAACACGTTGCTTCTTTTTTTGGGTTCTTTTTTTTTTTTACATAGACCCGGCCCGCTTGTTCTCTCTCTCTCTCTCCAAGACCTGGCAACCACGGTAGCGAGCGTCCGCTGCACGCTGAAAACGTGAGTGAGGGCCGATCCTCATGCAGAACATAAAGATAAGTCCCCATGCAGGAGTTAAAAGCAGAGCCTGGCCTACTTTAAGACCGGCTGCTGTTCTCCTAAACATGACCTCTGAATGCAAACAGGCCTGTATGTCTGGCTGGCTGAATGAATGGGACTGGGATCATTTTGGGGGTCCTTCACATGAAAAGGTTTGAGCACCACTGACATAGAAACAGGTTTTTCAAAAAACCTTAGGAGTGGAAATATTCAAAGACTTGCACAAATGTTCCAATATTTTTCAAAAATAGCAGATCTACAAGCTCGCATCGCAGCACTCGGTGCCACGCTGTGAGCTTGTACATCTGCTATTTTTCAGTAGTTAAAGGAGTAGTTCACCCCCAAAATGACTTTTTTTCTATTGATTAGTCACGCCATGGAGACTTGAGTTCAATAATATTTTTAGTTTTTTGTCACATTCCTAAGACAAAAATGTGATAACAATAAATTTACCCCCATTCGTTCGAATCAATGGGGGTAAATTTACTCGAATAACATTTTTGTCTTTTTGACTCTCCATGGCATCAGTAATCAATAGAAAAAAAGTCCTTTTGGGGGTGAACTACTCCTTTAAAGCACATAATAATGCGTAGTCATGCGCTCCCAGTCTATGAAGAACATTCATGGGGTGAACGCACATCCGCGTCACGTTAGATTTTAAACGCTTTAACCATTAATGTGTTGCTTCATCTATTGAAAAATAGCAGATCTACAAGCTCACAGCGCAGCACCGAGACCGAGTGCCGTGCTGCAAGCTTGTAGATATGCTATTCTTGAAAGATTGTGATTTTATAAATGTCTTCTTCTCTATCAGTGGTTCTCAAACGTTTTCATGTCAAGGACCCCCCCCATGTATTTGGCCCGCGGACCCCCATCTCAAAATATCATTGTTCAAGGGACCCCCCAGAAGCAAAATATTTGAGTTACAAATGTTTGATATATTCAAAGATTTGCACACATCAAAAATAGCAGATCTACACGCTCATATAGCGGGGCACTCGGTGCCGCGCTGTGAGCTTGTATATCTGCTATTTTTCAATAGAATAATTCCAGGTCTAACTGAGTTAAGTACAGTACTTGGGTAAATGTACTTAAGTTACTTTCCACCACTGCCTAGCTGGGGTGGGCAACTTTGATGATGGAGAGGGCCACTATATTTTCACACTCCCTCCAGAGGGCCACAATGCATATACAGTCACAAATAGCCAAAATAGCCGATCTACAAGCTCAAAACGTGTCACAGTGCGACAAGTTTTGAGCTTGTAGATCTGCTATTTTTGCTATTTAAAAAAAATATATATATATTCTTGAATTGGAATCCTGAAAAGTAACATTTTTTTATTACTGTAAATTCAACAGCATGTATACGTTCTTATGTTAACTTTATGAACTTAAATACAAATACATTGGACATAAAAAAAGACTAGCACTAAGTCATTAAGCTACTAGTATAGACTTTACGTAATTAAAGTGGGTCATGTTTGCATGTTTGGAATTGTAACAGCTGAAATCAATAATATATTATTACAGTATTCCGATATTAACCTGAGGGCCCCGTTAAGTGAAGGTGGGGGCCGCATGTGGCCCTCGGGCCACCAGTTGCCCATGCATGGCCTATATGTATGCATGTGTGCCTGCCTGCATGCGGGGCAGCTGCTCTGAGGGCATAAGGCAGACAGCTATAGGAGTCATACGGTCCATTATGTACAGTACTTGGGTGTACCTGCCTGCATGTGGGGCAGCTGCTCTGAGGGCATAAGGCCTCTAGCTATAGGAGTCATACGGTCCATTATTTGAGTGGGCTTGAAGCCAGGAGTTTTCCACAGGAGCAGTCAGTGGAGGCAGAATGCTGCCACCCAGGGAAGTAGGCCATGTCAATCTGAGGTTTGACCCAAAATACATTTTACTATACTATTACACACCTGCAAGGGGGGAGGGGGGCTTTTGGAACAACCTCGTGGAACCATGAGGGTCCCTGGACCACACTTTGAGACCCACTGGGGTAGCAGAGTGTTACCAGTGAGCAAACATGCAACAATATCAGCACCCTGACTCTGTTTGAGCAGAATGGAACAGAGCCTTCATTAGTATCACTGGTAACACTGACTCTGTTTGAGCAGAATGGAACAGAGCCTTCATTAGTATCACTGGTAACAGCACCCTGACTCTGTTTGAGCAGAATGGAACAGAGCCTTCATTAGTATCACTGGTAACACTGACTCTCTGTTTGAGCAGAATGGAACAGAGCCTTCATTAGTATCACTGGTAACACTGACTCTGTTTGAGCAGAATGGAACAGAGCCTTCATTAGTGTCACTGGTAACACTGACTCTGTTTGAGCAGAATGGAACAGAGCCTTCATTAGTATCACTGGTAACACTGACTCTGTTTGAGCAGAATGGAACAGAGCCTTCATCAGTATCATTGGTGAAGACCACATTTCTTTCAATTTACAATTTAGTCAATTAGCAGACACTCTTAATCCAAAGCGATTTACAATAATAAGTGACTTTTCGATATGGATGGTGTGCATATAAAGACCATCATATGAAAGGTTGAACATGAGTGAGGAGGTTGAACATGAGTGAGGAGTTTGTCCTTTAAGTACACTTAGTAACAAAGTATTTTTATATCGTGGTGTCGCTATTCTTACTGAAGTCCAAAATACTTCTTCCACCACAGATATATATAGTTATACATTGGGTTTTCTGGGCTTGGAGCCAAGCTTCTTGACAGAGCAGTTGTTGCATGTACGTGATGACAGACAGAGCTGTGTGTGCACACACTCACACACACACACACACACACTCACACACACTCACACACACACTCACACTCACACACACACTCACACACACACACTCACATGAATACCTAAGCCTACATTCTATTTCGCGTTTTTTTCTTTCCACTGCAGTTTGACCTACATTTCTACAGCCAGGGAAATGTGTGTTTGATTAGCCTTCTTTTCTTCTTTTTTTTGGAAGGGGAGCCGGTTAGAGTCAGCTGGTGGGATTCCCCCCCCCCCCCCCCACCTCTCCAGAACAAGGAGTTTATGCATTAACAGATTGAAGGGCAAACTGCAGGCTGACTCGGCAAAAAGAAAAGACGAATGAGCTGGCAATGCATTCAGAGCTCATTCAGGCCAGTGGCGTCAGTTCAGAAAAAAATAAGGTATGGCAGCAAGACACCAGTCATGTTGCCATACCTTAGCAACAGGCACGATACATTTATTTTAAGAAGTACGTTCTATTTTTTTCCCCACAAAATATCTATGGTTTCTTGGGCTGGATATGGCAGTCTGGAACAGTTGTTCAAGTGCGGCTATAAACTTGGCATAATATAGTAAACGTGCCACAATTAACGATAATGAATTGCACCTGTGCAGCTGACCAGCGGAACCAGGGAATATAGCCTACTATTCTGTCAAGATGGGGAGATTAAAAGTGTGGAGAATATAATTATAATACCTTCTTGTTAAATTTTGCATTTGTAGTTATTTTACTGTAATTTAACAGCATAATAACCAGCACAGATAGACAAAGAGACATTCATGGATTTATATTTTAAAGTAACTTGTATTCTCCCCCCTGGACCCAGGGTATGGCAGCTGCATACCCCTGCCATACCCAATTGACGCCCCTGATTCAGGCTTTTAATTTCCAGTGGTGTGAGAGTTTTTTTTATATTTTGGGGGAAAAATGTAAAAGAAATCCATAATAGAAATAAAAACAAATCAATTAAAAAAAAGTTATAGAAACGATACGCCCCCTCGCATATTAGGAGTGCAGTATGAGTCACCAGAAGCAAGTCGTTGGGTGGTTTTGAGGAATCTATCTGGTTAAAATAAAATGGAGTTTGAAGTTACAATGGGTTTGTATGGAAAAAATAGCAGATCTACAAGCTTGTAAATCTGCTATTTTTCAATAGTTAAAGCATAAAATGATGATACACAAAAATGTGTACCCGTTCTAGTGAAATATCCCTTTAACTCTTTGCGTGCCAGCGCCCTCTAGGGGCCAAAGAATGCCAGCGCATCTCTCATAGGCGAGCGCTTTAGCTTCCAGGACTTCAGCTTCCAGGACCTGACGTGCTCACGTTGATGCACGGCATGGAAATGTCCCGGATGAAGATGCTAACAGAATGGCTATTCCCATTTTGTCATCTAAAAGATCATTTTTGGGCGATTTCACCGTAAATAAACCTCGCGCCGCTTTCCTAAAACACAAAAAAGAGATATAAGCCTTTAAAGATGCGGTCTTTCATTGGATTAGGCGGAGATTGGCGATTGCGTTCGCAAATTACGGCCGGCCGGGACGTTGTTAGCTTTCGGCTAGTAGCTACAAAAATCAAGCCAGGCTTCAGAAGGCCTCTTATCATTTTATTCATTTAATTAAATAAAGCCGAACTACCTCGGGATCGGCACACTCGTGTACTCATCGGAAGCAGCGCCGAACATCGGGTGAACATTGGGGAGCTCAAAAATGTATTTTAAACCATTTTTAATGGAATATATCGTCGGACAGAGTAGAACGGCTAGCTGGCTAGCGGCTAGCGAGCCAGGACCACCCACGACTCTACAAGCAGCTCGGGGTAAGTGAATTAATAAAAAAAAGATTGTATTGGATTGAAATAAAGCCGAACTAGTTCGGGATCGGCACCAGATGAGTTAATGCAGCATTATGTAACCTTCCTTTTCTAACCAATGGCTGAAGAGACTCTATCAGCTCCTGTGTCTAGGTGAGACCTGACCTTTGACCCCATCTGAATGTCTCAACAGACGAGCAGGGAGACCCAATACAACCACCCTGATGGTATCAGTCATACTGCTGCTTGGAGTAGATTAGTTCATTTAGTTTTTAGAAATATAGAAATATCGTACTTTTGGTTCTGGGAAAAGTTACTCTTTGGGGCCCAAACGTACAAGAAATATATTTGTGAATGAAACATTTCAAATATAGTATAGTTGAATCTCACCCCAGACTATGACATACTACAATAATTAAAAAACTGAAAACAGTAACTAATAAAAAACTATCCCAGCACTAACCCTAAAGGGTCATTCACAGTGGGCACTAGAACTATATAAAATATCGTTTTTAAATCGTTCTAATCCAAGAGGATGGTAGTGTTCACACCAAGTAGGACAAAAGAAAAAATACAATATTGAAAGATAAAGTTATAGTTATCTTATTAATAGTTATTGTGCCCACCCAGTAGGAATGGCGCTTTATCAACTAAACTAGCAAAACCCGCTTTAAACATGAATCAAAACCAAAACTGAAAAAAAAAAAGTGTAATCTAAACTATAGAATAACTGTGGGTTTCCAGTATGTGTGTGTGTGTGTGTGTGTGTGTGTGTGTGTGTGTGTGTGTGTGTGTGTGTGTGTGTGTGGGGGTGAAAGGTAGCGCTAGACTGGGTCAGGGATATAAATAGTCCCACACGTGCGCGTCGTTGCATGAGCGCAGGCATGCAGGGGCCCTATGGGGCCCAGGTCACTGTGTCAGGATCCATAACTCTCTCACCTATCTGCACTGAGAGCATTCTGAGAATACCATGTCATGAACCGCTAACATATACATAAATATAACTTCATGTTCATGAACCACGGCAACCCCGGTGGCCCTGTCTTTGGGGGCGAGTCGTTATAGGCCCCTATAAAGATGGACTTTGGATCACGTTTTCTTTTTCTTGGGATCATCAAAATCTGTTATTAGAGGTCCTAATGGCAAAAAAATAAAATAATGGAGGAGCACGTTGACCGGTACTATAGGAATGTTGAACATAAGGGTACTAAAGACGACAGATTCTATGATTTGGGGTTCATTTTAATAATATTTTGTGTGGAATTACTAAGATTGCTGAAAATGAAGGAGAGATTGGCTGATGTTATAAAATGGCAAAATTGATTTCTATTGAAGTAAAAATGGGAGAAAAAAAATGTCTATAAATCATTTGGAAAGGTTTTGTGAGAGTATATGTTAACTTGTGTTGTTCACACATGTGTTCTGTGCATCAGGGAAGCATTTAATGACAGCCTACATGACCAGCTGTGGACTGCGTCAGTATGCTTGAGGCAGCGAGATCAGTTCTCAAACAGTGCAATGCGACTAGTCACGATTACAACATTTAAGTTGGCGATCAATTGTCATACACATAATTGTGACATTGAATAAAATACCTGTGTGCCTTTCTCAGACATGACAAATAAACCTACGGCAGCAACCTAACATATCCACACTGGGAGCCGGGTGGGGCCCCGATTGGCCTTTAGGGGCCTCTCTCTCTCTCTCTCTCCCACACACACACACACACACACACACACACACACACACACACAATAGAGCAAGCCCCGGGGGGCCGAAACAGCTGGGATGTTGGACCATTTACAAGATGTCGTGAAGAGAAGAGGCCTCGATGGGATGATTAGCAGTGGAGGGACAAAGGTGAGAGGCGACACATACCGCTACTAGCTAACATGGTGCAGGAGAAGGGGCATACAGTGGGAGCCACGGCCCAAAGTATCTTTAAGTACCCCTGTCCTTGACTTGTCTTATGGGCTAGAACTGAAACCCTGTCCTTGACTTGTCTTATGGGCTAGAACTGAAACCCTGTCCTTGACTTGTCTTATGGGCTAGAACTGAAACCCCTGTCCTTGACTTGTTCTTATGGGCTAGAACTGAAACCCTGTCCTTGACTTGTCTTATGGGCTAGAACTGAAACAAACTCAAGACAAAGAAAGCCTCACGGAACATGGCCACCTGCTCACAAGATGTTTACACTGAGATGCTATCAGTAGAGGCACACGTGGCTTCACGGCTGCCTGCAAGCAAGAGTAGGCTCTTTTCTGTATGTTTACATTAGATGCTACACAATACTGTACTGTTTACATTCTCAGACGTCGTCAGCCAAGGAGATAAAACTCTTTGTTTCCCTCTCTCTCTCTCTCTCTTGCTCTCTCTCTCTCTCTCTCTCTCTCTCTGTCCTCTCTCTCTCTCGCTCTCTCTCTCTCTCTCTCTCTCTGTCTCTCTGTCTCTCTGTCTCTCTCTCTCTCTCTCTCTCTTCTCTCTCTCTCTCTCTCTCTCTCTCTCTCTCCTCTCTCTCTCTCTCTCTCTCTCTCTCTTTGTGCAACGGTGCACAATGCCGTTGCCTGATGAAGGTTGAATGAACAGAAACCAGCGCTCCCCAAAACAACCCCAGACAGCACAGTGACATAACACCGATGCCTGCTCTCCCTCTGTAACAATGTAGGCGCTATGTCGCGTCGGGAGCGTGCGCTCATTGGGAAGATGCATTTGCGACGTCACTGCGCAAGCGAGGAGCTAAATTGGCAAGCGACGTCGCAAATGCATCTTCCCAACGAGCAAACGCTCCCGACGCTACATAGCGCCTACATTGTTACAGAGGTCGCAAATGCATCGCTGTGCTGTTAGGGACAGGTTTGGGGATCTGTTGGGAATTGATCACATGAAACAGTCACCTGTGCATTTAGTCTCAATGTTTGTTAACTAATAATTGGTCAATACGGCAATGAGAAATACTCTAAAAAGTCGTTAAAGTCTGGGAATTACAAATTTACTTGAGTAAAAGTACAAAGGTATTGTTGTCAAAATGTACTTAAAGCACCCATATGTAGAAAGTACTTTGTTATGTCCCATTTCACAAGTTTTCGCATTGTGAGCTTGTAGATCGGCTATTTTCAAATTGCCGAAATGTATCTAGGGTTGGAGTGGTTCATGTATATGTCTTTGTAATCTAAATCTAAATCTACAAAGTAACTAAAGTTTTCAAATCATTCAAGTGGAGCAAAAGTACAACATTTGCCTCTGAGATGTAGTGGAGTAGAAGTAAAAGTACTGGACATTGGAAATGCAGTACTTTAGTAATTGTACTCAGTAGGGATGGGACGATAAGTGATATTATCCTTTATCGTGATAAAAAAACACTCACGATAATCGTATCGTGGAGATTTAATTTATCGTGAAATCGTCCTCTGTCATGCACTGGGATCAATTCACCTTTTATTTGCTGGGCTGCATCCGGAACACACACCGGACACGGAGGCGGCGCGGAGGCGGCGCGGAAGCGGCGTGTCAAAACATACAGCCCCATTATTTTCAATGAACTAACCCACACCGGCGGCGTCAGACGTGCGCAGCTGATACGCCGCTGTTCTATTTTTCCAGCGTTGCCGCGCGGTGAAAATGTTCTCCCATGGTTCTCCCCACCGGGGGAAATGGATGTGCTGTGTGGCAGCACGCCGCATCCAGTTGGGGTTACCGCGTTACCGGGTTACCATCCCTACCACTCAGTTACTTAACACCAGCGCAGGACACTTAACTGGGTCATGGGGGTGTGTTCTCAGAGTAGCAGGTGAGCAGCATGTTGTGCTGCTTTTTGTTTAACCACAAAGAGAAGACAAGTGGCGGCTCTTCAGTAGTGGAACGTCGTAAGGCACGGTCACGTTGACACCGGGGACTTGAGTGACAAGTGAATTGCGGCTTGCAATATTACCCGGGAGAGTAATATGTTACTTGTTACATATTACTCCTTATTCTGAGTAGTTATGACTTGGAATCAAGAGTAATTGATTATAGTTAAGTTAACTATGAAAACCGGCACATCTTTCCGTATCACTGTCTGTCTGTCTGTCTGTCTGTCTGTCTGTCTGTCTGTCTGTCTGTCTGTCTATAACGCTTGACACTATGGTTCCCCTGACACATCACTGTGACATCACCTATGTAAAAGTCCATATATGGGTATTCCCCAGAATCCCTTTTATGCCCATATATGAAGAATGAAGATCCCTGATGTCATCGATATACATCACTGGCCAGATGGCCAAGACATGGCCCATATCTGATATAATAGGGATCTCCATGTATGGGCATAAAAGGGATTGTATGTTGTGATGTCATGGGAACCACTCTAACAGAATCTCATTTATGCCCATATATGGAGATCCCTGATGTCATCGATATTAAGCCCATATCTAACAGGACTTAATATGGGAATTCCCATATATGGAGGAAAACAGCCCATATCGGTGTGGCTGGTTCAGCCACACAGATCCATATATGGGTAACTGGTCCGATATACATCACTGGCCAGATGGCCAAGAATTGGCACGACCTCGCCCTAAAAGGTCGCCCTGAGGTGTCTTACTAGTATATTATATAAAAAATACTATATTGAAAAGTCGTGAAAATGTGTGCAAATCTCATTGATTCCCATTGCTGCACATTCCTCCAAACACAGCTGATTTTAATCATAGAGCTACTCTGTTTTGAATGTCATTCAAGATGACTTCCAAACTATGTATTAGTCATTGTAAACTTAATGAGCACAGTTGAATATGTATCTGTAAACATTATAGGTTAGAATAATAAGCAACTTGGTAACACACATTCTGTACAAGAGGCAGCCTGGTCGTGTCTCTTTGCCTTGCTACTGAGGGCTACAAACAAAACAATAGCCTGAAGGGCTGGTCCCTTCTGATTGGTTCAGAAACACACAGGCTTGCGTTTCAGAACTGAAACATCAAAATAAAATGTCCAAAATAGCCATTTCACTGGGTCTTTAAGGGTTAGGGTAGTTAGTTACCTGCCAGTCCAGCAGACAGCATGTGCACCTGTGTAGACTCAGGCTCCAGCACTCCATTCAGCTTCTCCTTGGCCATGGAGTAGGCTGCGAAGTAGATGGCCCTGTCACGACAGAACAACAATACAATACACCACATGTTATTAACAAAGTAGATGGCCCTGTACACAGCACAACAATACAATACAACACATGTTATTAACAAAGTAGATGCCCCTGTAGACAGCACAACAATACAATACACCACATGTTATTAACAAAGTAGATGCCCTGTCACGACAGAACAACAATACAATACAACACATGTTATTAACAAAGTAGATGGCCCTGCCACGACACAACAATACACCACATGTTATTAACAAAGTAGATGGCCCTGCCACGACACAACAATACACCACATGTTATTAACAAAGTAGATGCCCTGTCACGACAGAACAACAATACAATACAACACATGTTATTAACAAAGTAGATGGCCCTGCCACGACACAACAATACAATACACCACATGTTATTAACAAAGTAGATGGCCCTGCCACGACACAACAATACACCACATGTTATTAACAAAGTAGATGGCCCTGCCACGACACAACAATACACCACATGTTATTAACAAAGTAGATGGCCCTGCCACGACACAACAATACAATACACCACATGTTATTAACAAAGTAGATGGCCCTGCCACGACACAACAATACACCACATGTTATTAACAAAGTAGATGGCCCTGCCACGACACAACAATACAATACACCACATGTTATTAACAAAGTAGATGGCCCTGCCACGACACAACAATACACCACATGTTATTAACAAAGTAAATGGCCCTGCCACGACACAACAATACAATACACCACATGTTATTAACAAAGTAGATGGCCCTGCCACGACACAACAATACACCACATGTTATTAACAAAGTAAATGGCCCTGCCACGACACAACAATACACCACATGTTATTAACAAAGTAAATGGCCCTGCCACGACACAACAATACACCACATGTTATTAACAAAGTAAATGGCCCTGCCACGACACAACAATACACCACATGTTATTAACAAAGTAAATGGCCCTGCCACGACACAACAATACACCACATGTTATTAACAAAGTAAATGGCCCTGCCACGAGACAACAATACACCACATGTTATTAACAACAATGTCCCTGCTACAACACAGTACAGCAATACACCACATGTTATTTAACAATCCCACAGTCACACCTTTAGAGTTGGGGTTTTATCGGTTAGGTTTATTTTCCCCCGATACCCGTGGCTAAATCAGTACTTGCGTGCGTGCGAGTGTGCACTCACGCCTATGAGTATGTGTGTGTGTGTGTGTGTGTGTGTGTGTGTGCATGTGTGACTACACCGCACAACCCAAAATGGCCAGATTAAGCGGCAGATTTAGACTTCCGCTGTGAGGAATTAACACCAAGCGGGCAGATGTCCCAGAGAGTGTGTTGCAGCAGAGAGCTAGCAGCATCCAGCACCATATGCACATCTGCACGTAGTCAATGTTAAGTCATTCTCTCTTATGTAATGTCCAGCTCCGAGCGATGGCACCGCCACAAGCTGGTCTCTGTGCGTGTGCACGTACATTTACATGCATGCACGTCATGTACAATGTAGGTTCCGGTCATGCACAATGTAGTGCGGCGGTCTTCAACGTTTTCAGGCCAAGGACCCCTTAGCTGAGAGAGAGATGAAGCAGGGACCCCCACAACCTTTTCATAGATTCCATATAGTTTCATTGTTTGACAGCACAATCATCAGTGTGTTTTAGATTCATGTCAATTTGTGTTTTCAGATATTTAACCACTTGAACCGTCAATACTTAATAAACTTGACCTTTCACTCTGTACTTTTCCCCTCTACAACAAACCTCTTTGCCGAAAATAGCGGATCTACAAGCTCGCAGTGGGGTAAAGCAGCTTCAATTCATTCCCTATGGTTTATGTTTATGGTTATTCAACTTTCAGCATGATCATAGATGTTTAAAGAAAGACGGATGCCATTAAAAACACTGAATTGTTTTGCAGATTACAATATATTCAAGCACTTGCCAATCTAAAAGTCCAAATAACCTAAAGACGCAAACCTAAAATCCACTATCATTTAAGAGTGTGCACTTGTATGGGATTGTTGATTTCTTGTATCTCTATGTTTGCCCTTCTCCCCCTGCTTCTTTCGTCGACTAAAACTATGATGAAAAATGTTTGTCGACTGTGTTTTTTTCACTGACGAAAACTAAATAAAAATGAAATAAAAACTAAGCTGTGATGACTAAAACTAAGACTAAATATATTGACAATTTCGTCAACAAAATAAAAACTAGACTAAAACGTTAGGGAGGGACTAGTGGGGAAGAGTCATTTTATGTTTGGTTGCTCTAAGGTGTTGCATGCTGAAAATAGCAGATCTACAAGCTCACAACGCATCGCGCTGCGACATGTTGTGAGCTTGTAGATCGGCTATTTTGTAAAATTAGCCATTACAATGTCATCAAGGCCTGCCAAAATACATTTTAGTTGACTAAATCAACTGTAGATTTAGTCGCCTAAAATCTTGTGATGTTTAGTCGACTAAAACTAAAACTATTCAGGTGACTAAATTATGACTAAAACAAAATAACATTTTATTCAAAAGACTATGACTAAAACTAAATCTAAATTTGCTGTCAAAAACAACACTGTTCCAAACCATGTGACTTCAGTAGGGACGCTGCTTAAAAACATAAAAATGTGTTCACGTCACGTGAGTGTGACTTTATAGCAGCAGGAAAAAAACTGCAAAGCACAAAGTCGACCCATTCCTGTTTCCAACACGCACGCACGCACGCACGCACGCACGCACGCACGCACGCATTCCTGTTTCCAACACACACGCACGCACGCACGCACGCACGCACGCACGCACGCACGCACGCACGCACGTGCACACACAATGGGAAGCAAAAGAGACCGAGCTGGGCACACAGCTGTAATAATCACCTTACGTAACAATACTCGACCTATGACTGTGCCTGGAGTCGCACTGGACACGCACGCACGCACACACACACACACACACACACACACACACACACACACACACACACACACACACACACACACACACACACACACACACACACACACACACACACACACACACACACACACACACACACACACACACACACACACACTGCTGTTGTTTTAATCCTGAGACCAAAGCCTGGGTCTATATGCTTGGGCGCTCGCCCCGGTAAACAGCAGCGAAGCTTGTAGATCTGCTGTTTACCGGGCCGGACACGTGAAGCTTGTAGATCTGCTGTTTACCGGGCCGGACACGTGAAGCTTGTAGATCTGCTGTTTACCGGGCCGGACACGTGAAGCTTGTAGATCTGCTGTTTACCGGGCCGGACACGTGAAGCTTGTAGATCTGCTGTTTACCGGGCCGGACACGTGAAGCTTGTAGATCTGCGGTTTTCCAGGCCGTGCAGAGCCCACTCATTTCCTGCTGTGTGAAGAAGACCTGCTCAAATCCACTGCTGTGTGAAGAAGACCTGCTCAAATCCACTGCTGTGTGAAGAAGACCTGCTCAAATCCACTGCTGTGTGAAGAAGACCTGCTCAAATCCACTGCTGTGTGAAGACCTGCTCAAATCCACTGCTGTGTGAAGACCTGCTCAAATCCACTGCTGTGTGAAGAAGACCTGCTCAAATCCACTTACAGCCCAGAAATATGAAATAAAAGAAGTTCCATTCCACTGCTGGCTGAAGGGCTATTATTTCCTGGCCTGGCTCGGCGCGCAAAGCCAAGGAATGCGTTACCAACGGCGAAAAGGTAGATTTTTAGAAGAGATTTCATAAAACAAACTGCTGGTTCGAGTGCAAATATTACCTGCTGCCGTGTGTATTATCTGCCTGTTTTTTTATACAATCGCCTACTTGCAAATATTTTACTTTCGACTTTCTCTGGTGCGAGTCGACTTGTGTAATGAAGTCGACTGAGTCGACTTGTCGACTTTTTTCGTCAATGGCCTAGTGTGTGTGCATGTCTGAGTGAGTGCACGTGTGTGTGTGTGTGTGTGTGTGTGTGTGTGTGTGTGTGTGTGTGTGTGTGTGTGTGTGTGTGTGTGTGTGTGCGCGTGTGCGCGCGCGTGCGTGCGCGTGCGTGCGTGTGCGTGTGCGTGCGCGTGCGTGCGCGTGCGTGTGTAACCAGAACATACCTGGACGGGGCGACGCCCACTAGGTTGGGTCCCAGCCCTCTGAACAGTGAGCGAGGTCCTTCTCTCTCAATGATCAACCTGGAGACACAAACACAACACACACCCATCAGTCTTCAGAGAACCTCTTATAACACACAAACACAACACACACCCATCAGTCTTCAGAGAACCTCTTATAACACACAAACACAACACACACCCATCAGTCTTCAGAGAACCTCTTATAACACACAAACACAACACACACCCATCAGTCTTCAGAGAACCTCTTATAACACACAAACACAACACACACCCATCAGTCTTCAGAGAACCTCTTATAACACACAAACACAACACACACCCATCAGTCTTCAGAGAACCTCTTATAACACACAAACACAACACACACCCATCAGTCTTCAGAGAACCTCTTATAACACACAAACACAACACACACCCATCAGTCTTCAGAGAACCTCTTATAACACACAAACACAACACACACCCATCAGTCTTCAGAGAACCTCTTATAACACACAAACACAACACACACCCATCAGTCTTCAGAGAACCTCTTATAACACACAAACACAACACACACCCATCAGTCTTCAGAGAACCTCTTATAACACACAAACACAACACACACCCATCAGTCTTCAGAGAACCTATTAAACACACAAACACAACACACACCCATCAGTCTTCAGAGAACCTCTTATAACACACAAACACAACACACACCCATCAGTCTTCAGAGAACCTCTTATAACACACAAACACAACACACACCCATCAGTCTTCAGAGAACCTCTTATAACACACAAACACAACACACACCCATCAGTCTTCAGAGAACCTCTTATAACACACAAACACAACACACACCCATCAGTCTTCAGAGAACCTCTTATAACACACAAACACAACACACACCCATCAGTCTTCAGAGAACCTCTTATAACACACAAACACAACACACACCCATCAGTCTTCAGAGAACCTCTTAAACACACAAACACAACACACACCCATCAGTCTTCAGAGAACCTCTTAAACACACAAACACAACACACACCCATCAGTCTTCAGAGAACCTCTTATAACACACAAACACAACACACACCCATCAGTCTTCAGAGAACCTCTTATAACACACAAACACAACACACACCCATCAGTCTTCAGAGAACCTCTTATAACACACAAACACAACACACACCCATCAGTCTTCAGAGAACCTCTTATAACACACAAACACAACACACACCCATCAGTCTTCAGAGAACCTCTTATAACACACAAACACAACACACACCCATCAGTCTTCAGAGAACCTCTTATAACACACAAACACAACACACACCCATCAGTCTTCAGAGAACCTCTTATAACACACAAACACAACACACACCCATCAGTCTTCAGAGAACCTCTTATAACACACAAACACAACACACACCCATCAGTCTTCAGAGAACCTCTTATAACACACAAACACAACACACACCCATCAGTCTTCAGAGAACCTCTTATAACACACACACACAACACACACCCATCAGTCTTCAGAGAACCTCTTAAACACACAAACACAACACACACCCATCAGTCTTCAGAGAACCTCTTATAACACACACACATAACACACACCCATCAGTCTTCAGAGAACCTCTTAAACACACAAACAACTCATCAGAATCTATACCAGTAAGACTCCCAAATCGAGAGAAACTTTAGAAGGCAATCGTAGCCAATCAGGAGGGAATATGGGAAAAGGGACAGATCCATGTTGATATGACTGTAGAGATACTGTGTACTGCTTTTAATTATTATTAGTTTTTAATTTTACATTGTAGTTATAGAGGACAATTATAATGTATTAAGGCATATTTGTCATATTAGCCAGGGATCCCTTTAAGTACATTTTGTTACAAATATTAGTATTTCTACATTGCAGAATTGATATTTTTACTTAAGTAAGAAAAGTGATGAGTACTTTTCCCACCACTTATCACAACACTGACTGTGACTGACAGTGACACACACACACACACACACACACACACACACACACACACACACACACACACACACACACACACACACACACACACACACACACACACACACACACACACACACACACACACACACACACACACACACACGGAAAGATCAACTGAGATGCACTGAAACCTAAGATGTGTTTACACGGTTTATAACTCTCTGCTACTACTCCTGTATAAGTAACACAAACAAGTACAAGCCCTTGTTTTCTTCAGCAGTGGTTCTCAAACTTGGGGTCGGGACACCAAGTGAGGTCCCCAAATTATTTTGTGGGGTCCCCAGGTGATTAGCTTAAAGGGGTATTTCACTTTCAAAAAAACTTTTGGTAATTTTATCATCTAATCAGGCTTTTATGAACACCCTGAACAGTTTTTAATTTGCTTGATTGAATATTTAGATATTTGATGTAAATGTCACCAGGGCCTCAAGGCTCAGGGCCTCCCCCCACACACACCCATTGTAACTTCAAACTTCATTTAAACCATGATAGATTCATTAAAAACACCCATTATTTTTTCTGGTGACTCATAATACCCTCCTAATACGTGAGCAGGCCGTGTCGATAACTTTTTTCATTTATTTTTAATAATAATTTTTTTGTATTTCATTTTTTCCATTTTCCTAAATAATTATTAAAAATAAATGAAAAAAGTTACCGAAAAAACACGGCCTGCTCACATTTCAGGAGGGTATTATGAGTTACCAGAAAAAATAACGGGTGTTTTTAATGAATCTATCATAGTTAAAATGAAGTTTGAAGTTACAATGGGTGTGTATGTGGAGAGGGGCCCTTCCACTGCTCCCTGTTGAAAGTGGAATATCCCTTTAATGTAAAAAAAAAAATGTCTCACTCAACGGTAAACAAAACAACATAAGTCCATACAGGGTATCTGCACATTTATAAAGTGTCAATTTAAGGATTTTCAAGACCGTTTTAATTCCAAACTGGCCAAACTGTCAAATATTAAGTCTGTTTGAATCTTTTTGTAATCACCTCTTGGAAACAAAATAACACTGAGATGAACCAGACTAATATCCATGCAGTGATATTGTCTGGCTATGCCAGGCTACAAATGTGTATAGTCTATTATAGTTATTTTTCACGCAAACACGTAAACACATACACACGCACACACACACTCCCAAACACGCGCGCAAACGCAAATGCACGCACGCACGTATGCACGCACACACACACACACACACACACACACACACGCAAGATCGCCAATACCTGTTAACAGCACAGGATTTGTTATTACTATATATTGGCCCAGGCTCCCAGAGATGTAATAAAACGGTATTAAACGTAGGGTGACCTTGACCTATCACACACATAATCAGGGTTGGTGGGTGACCGGATTTAAGAAAGCCCAGAATAAACTGTTATATAATAATAATAAACAGTGGCTATGTTTAGAACGCTGCCCGCTGCCAATGTGTTGCCTCCCAGAAGATTCCTCCACCGTGTCATGGTTCTAATCTGGTCCAGGTTGTCAGCAGCATCAATACTGCAAAGCACAAATACAAGTACAAGTACAAAAGTATTGGTATGGAAATGTACTTAAAGGGCCATTTCACCTCTGGGACAACCCAATGTTATTGTATTGTTGTTTGGGACACGATCAACACAATCCTGAGTTATTTTTTGAGTTCAATCTGTGTTTTGAGATATTTTAGTACTGTAGTTCAGCATGTACTAGTGATGCGTTTTCCATCATATGATGCAAAACACATCACTCGTGTCCCAAACAACAATAAAATAAGATCGGGTTGTCCCAGAGGTGAAATGGCCCTTTAAGAAGTACCAAATGTAGAAAGTATACTCATTGTGCAGAATGGTCCCATTTCGCAAGTTTTCAAACGCATGAAGTTATTTTGAAAATAGACGGAAATAAGACAAGCTCACAATGCGTCGCATCGTGAGCATGTAGATCGGCTATTTTCAATTGGCTGATTTGTATATAGGGCTGAAGTTGGTAATGTATGTTTTGTAAGAACAATCTGTTCTAATAATCTAAACAATTTTAATAATTGTAGTGGAGTAAAATTTGCAATATTTACATCTGAGTCTGATGTAGTAGATTTGAGGCAGAAGTATTGAAAATTTGCAACGCTCCGCTAAACTAACATTGTGAGCTCGTAGATCGGCTATTTTCAATCGGCCGATATGTATAACAAGCTGACGTTGATAAAGAGTTCGAATAATCTAAAAATGTCAAATTATTGTAGTGGAGTAAAATTCACAATATTTGCCTCTGAGATGTAGTCGAGTCGAAGCAGAAGTATTGAAAATGTGCGCAAAATCTTGTCCCAAACAACAATAAAATAAGATCTGGTTGTCCCAGAGGAGAACTGGGCCTTTAAGTGCAGTACTTGAGAGTAAATGTACTTAGTTACTTTACACGGCTGGTAGTAGTCAGTGTAACCGGAGCGCTCGGGGCTTTCCGTGCGACCTACCGTTCGACATGGATCATGTAGTCTTCCATTGACCTGTCAGAGGAGTCTTTGTGCTGCAATGCACTTACACAATAATATTTTGGCTGCATTTCAACGCGGTATCACTCCGATCTAAAAGCTTGAGCTTGTAGATCTGCTATTGTAGTTGATGATCGTAATTCTTAAGTGATAGTAGTTAAAGCTGCACAATGAAAGCTTTTCTCTTTTTTATAAATAAAATGTTATCCAATCTTTATGGTAGAGCATGTTAACACAGTATACGTTGCACCCGTAAGACGCCCTATGGGCGAGCAGCGAGGTGCACATGGGCACGTGCACATGGGCACGTGCACATGGGCACGTGCACATGGGCACGTGCACGCATCCGCCTGGGTGACAGCAGACTGCTGGGCGAGCACTGGCGCTTTGGCATGGGATCAACTTTGACCAAAAAAAATGCACAGACCTGGTTGGTTGTTTAATTTTGACAAAATATGGCTAAAATGTGGCCATATTATATTTATGTGGTGGTGGTGGTTGGGGGGGGGGGTGTACTGTACTGTATGGCAGTGGTTCTCAACCTTTTCAGGCCGTGACCCGCAAAATAATCATATTTTAACTGGAGACCCCCCCCCCCCCACCCTGACAAGCACAAAGAGTTGAGGAATTACGTGTTGTAACATGGTTCTATTGTGAAAATAGCAGATCTACATGCTCACAACGCCTCGCAACGCGAGGCGTTGTGAGCATGTAGATCTGCTATTTTCACAATTTCTGTCTCTAATATCTGACAATTTGACCAATGTTTAATTTGTCATTTTAGAGGCATTAAAAAGTCCTTAAATTGTCACTTTAGAAATGTGCAAATACCCTCTATACACTTAAACTTTATGTTGGCTTGTTTACTGGTGAGAGAGAAAACAATGTTGCACGTTAAGTTAATCATCTGGGGACCCCCCAAAATAATTTGGGGACCCCCGTGGTCCTGACCCACAGGTTGAGAACCACTGCTGTATGGTACTGTACTGTACTGTACTGTATGGTACTTTACTGAACGGGAGTGGCGCGACTCTCTCTCTAATACAAGGCTCTGGGCCACTCCGTCAAAGTGGGTCAAAGTGGGTCAAACAGGGACAAACATACAGCAGTTCATCCTAACAGGGAAGCAATGTGTTGGGAGGGAGCTGTGTTCCACTTCTCCAAAAAACACTTTCTTTATCTGTGGTGCTCAAAGTTTTTAATGTCAAGGACCTCAAATAAGTATACCGTCAGGTCGCACAGTTACTATCAAAACCTCAACCGGCTGTCTGTCCGTCCGTCACGTCACATCACACTTTTTCCCCCACTCTTATCTCCGGCACCGTTGCCCCTATGCATGTCAAACTTTGCACACACACTCCTTGGATGGCAAATCACAACCTCCACCCCTCATTTCTCACATGGCCCTCTTCTAGCGCCACCATGAGGCCATTCTTTTTGCAAAACACATTTTTGGACACTGCTCCTACAGATTTTGCCCTGAAAACACGCAAAGCGGTACACAGTATCTCTAAAGTCATGTCATCAACATGGATCTGTCCTATTTCCAATAATCCCTCCTGATTGGCTACCATTGCCTTCTAAAGGTTGTGTATGTGACGTGACAGGCGCTTATCTCCCGATTAGGGAGTCTTACTGGTGGTTAAAGCGGTCATGTGACACAGATGGGTTCCTAGTCTCAATGGGTTTATACGTTGGTATCGGATGGGTAATCGATATCAACTCATACGCAAGTTGGGTATCGGTATCAGGAAGGATGAAATAAATAGCACTGTTACATCTCTGGCGTTGGACATACAAGGTTTCCACATGACAGTGACGGTATCGTCTTCATCATACAAGTGCGTCGCACGAAAGTAGCTGATCTAACAAGACCACAGCGTGTTGTGAGTAGGGCTGTCGCAATGATTACATAATCGTCTGATCGCAATTATTTGACATAATCGCAATTATTTTGTAATAATCGTCATAATCGTTTCCATGTTGAAAAATGTTCATATTTTCAAACCTTTTCAAAAATAGTGGAAATAGCACAACTACAAGCTCACAACGCGTCGCATCGCGTTGTGAGCTTGTAGATCAGCTATTTCCACTATCAATGTTCTTTTAAGTGTAAGGTTGTCAAAATATGTCAGTCATTTCTTTGTATATTTAGGTTATGTGTCATATCTGCCATGTGCAACTTCAAAGCCTAACAAGCCAAACAGAAATGTAATTGTCAACGACAGAAACACAATTAAATCGTTAATCGCAATTATTTGAGTGACAATTAATTGTCATGTAAAATGTCATAATCGTGACAGCCCTAGCTGCTTGCAGATCGGCTATTTTGGCTATTTTAAATAGTTTTTCCATGCGAGGTTTCCAGCTGACATAGTAAAGTGATAGTTGATGGTAGCAGTAATGTTTTACATGCGAGGTTTCCAGCTGACATAGTGATGTGATAGTTGATAGTAGCAGTAATGTGATCTTCTCTAAACAGCGTCCTGCATATAATGTCACATGGTGAGAGCACACTGTGTTTAATGCAGGCTGCCTGTTGTTCAGCTCAACTCTCCAATGTCTCCATTGATTGTTCTCAAGCAGAGAGAGTATCTTGTTACAGATACATGGTATACACACCATTGTATATACAGTAAGATCTCCTGTCAATCGCTGCGTTAGCAACGATTCATGTTCCAGGAGATCTCCGGACTACCCGTTTTCTTTCCATAAATGATAGTCACCCCCCCAATTACTTTTTTTTTCCTATCGATTGCTCACCCCATGAAATTACAAATTTCAATTTAAGCATTTAGCAGACACTCTTAATCCAGAGCGACTTACGATAGCAGTACATCAACATCAATACATCAGATGGAAATAGTAGGCTAATCTAAGAAAATAGGTAGACCAAAACGTCACACTTTTTTTTTTAACATAAACATTTATAAAAAGTATCTAAATGACATGTATGGTCATTGAGGGTAGGCAAGTGCTATGGTAAGTGCTATGGGCTAAGGTGGAGTCTGAAGAGGTGAGTCTTCAGACCACGGTGGAAGCTAGGAAGTGAGTCTGCCGTTTATTCCACAGCTTGGGGGCCAGGAGGGCGAAGAGTTTAGGCCAAGTGGATCGTTGTCCTGGGTTTTTTTAGCGAAGGTTCAGTCAGCGTCCCTGTGTTGGCTGATCTGAGTGAACGGGTGGAGTTGTAGGGGTTGATCAGGCACCAGCGTGATGTTCCATTAAATGAAATAAAACCAATATCTCTGGAATCTAGGGCGTGGTGGCGAAAGACATCGGGCATATCTCGGTTTGGGGCAGTGAATGAGTTCAAGTTAGAAAATGGGTAGTCCGGAATTCTCCTATGACGACATACTACATGCTCTATATACTGTATCTTGATTTACTGTAAACAGACTTGTACAGCACACAGGTTATTATGAAGGTACGGCAGAGTGCTCGGGTGGCGCAGTGGTAAAAACAGCTGATTTTCATTGTTCATTGTCCATACATAACAACCTTTACTTTAGTTTTTCTTCTTCTTTAGAAATATTGTCTTTCACATCAGGAAGTAATGATCATTAGAGAAATAACCCATCTACTGTATCTCCCAGACTCTCTCCCCAGCAGGGATGGGACGATAATAGTTTATCGTGATAAAAAAAAACAAAAAAAAAAAACACCCACAATAATCATATCGTGGAGATTAAATGTATTGTGAAATTATCCTCCATCATGCACTGGGACCGATTCACCTTTTATTTGCTGAGCTGCATATCTGGTACCACTTAAACCCTCTATAATTGGTCAAACAGACCTAGAAATAACATACTTGATACAGTCTCTTTTCTTTGTAGATCTGCTATATTTTAGCAAATGTTCCAGCCCAGAATAATGGATATTTTGACTATCGCAATAATATCATGAATTGTTATTTCTCTGGTCAATAATAATGGTGACATTCTACTCCCCAGTCAGGAGGTTGAATGTATGTAGAATGTTGTGCCCCTGCATGCTGACAAGCAGTTTGGACAGATACCAAGTGCAGCAATAATGGTTGAGTCATATGATGGCTTTTATATCTACCCTGAGTGGTGGAACTAGAATGCTGGTCGGGTCAGCTTGACACCAACATGTTTTATTATGGGATGTGGAGCACATTCACATGTAGCCATGCTGCGTCATTGTAGCAGGCCTGGTCTCTTATAATAGCACAACCACACAATCAGTGGAAGGAATCACATTTCTGAGAGTACATGATGACCTAAGCCAGGGGTCTTCAACGTTTTCAGGCCAAGGACCCCTTAGTTGAGAGAGAGATGAAGCAGGGACCTGTTTCTATATAGTTTTATCTTTTGAGAGCACAATCATCAGTGTATTTTGGATTCATGTCAATTTGTGTTTTCAATACTTAATACACTTGACCGTTCACTCTGTACTTAGTCTGCTCTTTTTCCCCTTTACCCCAAAGCTCTTTGCCAAAAATAGCCGATCTACAAGCTCACAACGCCTCAAATACTTAGTTTCCATATAATCGATTATTTGCATTGCAAAACTATTCGTTACCGATTATCTGCATTTTAAAACCATACGATACAAAGCCAAAACGGTACGATATTTTGCTGACGATATAGTAGATCATTGCAATTCGATTTCTCGATTCAGTTTCTATATCGTTACACCCCTATGATCAAGTGGGGCGTTGACTTACGGGAAGAACAGTGAAATATGAGTTTTTCTCAGAGTAGAAGCAGGTCAATAGAAGGGTGCAGTGACAACAACATGACAACATGATGTATGCACGAGACCACAATGAGCTCCACAACCGCCTAACGTACTCCAGGTCAGTCTTACTGTGTACTGTCCTCACGTGCAGTGGTGGAAAGTAACCGAGTACTTTTACTTGAGTACTGTTACTCCAGGGCTTCTCGAAAAGTGGGTGCCGTGTGTGGCACCCCAGGGTGCTGTGACACAAGTACAGGGGTGCCACAGAACGCTTTTGACGATACAGTATGTGGAATATATCCATAGATCTGCTAAAACTGACCTATACTTCGCTTGCGGCACATTATTTTTCAATCTACAGCAAATCTCTTCGTTGGAAATAGCAGTTACAATAACATGAATGGAAGGTGATGTATCAATGTAATTCAGGGGTGCCGGGGATGAAATAGTTATTTACAGGGGTGCCCTGAGACAAAAAAGATTGAGAACCACTCTCTGCTGTACTCAAAACTAACTTTCCTCGTATATATTTGACCTAGCCAGGGATCCCTTGACTTTTCAGGGTTTGATCCGTGTTAGGGTTTTAACCCAAATGAATTCCCCTGCATTCAAGGACATACCCTTGATGCTGCGTAGTTTTGCTTTTGGAAATGTGTTTGCTATATTCATCTTTTAGTCCAACTGGTAGCGACTGGCAAGACTACACCAGGCTACTGGAGCATTTTAATAGGGATTGGGGAAACAAGACTACACTGGGCTACTGGAGCATTTTAATAGGGATTGGGGAAACAAACGGGAGGAACCAAAACAAAGCGACGCCTCTTCTTCTGCGTGTGGTTTCCACCTAGACCGGATCAAACGGCCCGTTGTAAACAAATACCAGGCTTTCCCCCAGAAAGCCTGGTGACGTGAGGTTATATTTGACCCAAGTAGGCTACTGGGGTTGAGTGGGGTCAATGCACAGCAGCAGTATTGGAAAGAAACTGGGCCTCTTCCTTGCTTCCCTTACAGGTGTTACCACTTATACTAATGCTGGGTTCCATTCTGGCCAAACAGAGTCCAGGGAGCTGATATACATATACAGTAGTATACAGTTTTAAAAAGGTCTGAGAACCACTGTGCTACTGTAAATGGACCAGAGCCTTAATTAGTATCATTGATAACACCTGTGAAGGAACAAAGGACGAGCCCCAAGTTCTTTCCAATATGGCCGCTGCGTACAGAGCCTATGTGTGGTCACGCAAATGTGGCATGACTGTGAGAAAAACGTGTCTCCGCCGCACATGTGCACAGAAAAATGACACAGCAGCGTTTATAAGGTCTGTGCAAAAAGAGGCCTCACGTGCGGTGCAGCCCCTGACCCTGTTAACCCATTCAGAACGATTTTATGCTTTAACTATTGAAAAATAGCAGATCTACAAGCTCACACGCTGCGAGCTTGTAGATCTGCTATTTTTGAAAAATCGTGAAAATTAGAATTTTGACCCGATTCTATAAGTGTCTTTTGAATCCTTCTAAGGTTTTTGGAGCGGTGAAAGCGCTCCCAATAGACAGGTATGTCCGTGGGTATGTCCCTGGGTGGGTGGCTGGGTGGCTGGGTGGCTGGCTGGCTGGCTGGCCGTGTCCGTAGCCTGGCAATACCTTGAGTGGCCACACACAACACACTAGTTAAAGGAGGGGCGCTGTTTTGTGCAGGCCAGGCACACTCACCACTCACTCACAGGCACAGTTTACAGTTTACAGTTTAGGCATTTAGCAACACACACAGGGTATAGCTGCTCAGATTCACCGCTCCACTTCGAACCGAGGTTTGATTTTTGAAAAGAAACTATGTTTCTATATGTCAGCAATCTGGCCAGCCATCGTCAAAGAAAAGGTCCTTTTCACTTAACTGGAGCTCAGTTTTTTCTTTTCATGTCAAGGACCCCCAAAATGATATTTATTTGGCGACGGACCCCCATCTCAAAATATCTAGTTCCAGGGACCACCCCAGAAGCAAAATTTGAGTTACAAACGTTCGTTTTGAAAATATATATATTCAAAGATTTGTATATATATATTCAAAAATAGCAGATCTACAAGCTTGCAGCACGGCAATCTGTGCCGCGCTGCGAGCTTGTATATCTGCTATTTTTCAATAGCTAAAGTTTCAATAGTTATAAGGTCAGACATGGATCTGTGCAGAAAGAGGCCTCACGTGCGGCGCAGCCCCTGACCCTGTTAATGTTTGTCTCTCAGAGTTATAAAGACCAAAGTCACTCCAAACTCCAGGTAAACCAGTTTACTGGTGACGGCAGGCCTGACCCAAATGTCACCGTTTATCAACTCGCTACTCGTTGAGACCAGACAATAATCTTTGCTCTTTGTCTTAACACGTCATATCTACATATATCTACAGTTCTTTGAACTGTAGACGGTTACGATGGTCTTAAAAGGCTAATTTATGCCTCCGTCGTGCGATCGTGGCACGTGCCGGGAACCTGCAAGCTCAGGATGTTGACCATCTACGCTGGCACCCATAACCCCAGACAGTTCAATATTTAGATAAACACGCCCCCTTCCTATACAAACCTGCTTGTAACTTCAAACTCCATTTCAACCATGTTATACTAATTGAAAAATGCTTCTGGTGACTGATATTGTACTTCTAATGTAGGAGACACCTTTCATTTTGTTTTATTTTACATTTTAAATTATCAAAAACATTAAATAAATGAAAAACTAATAACGACAAAATGAAGGGAGCATCGTACATTAGGACAGATATCAGTTGCCGGAAGTAGGAATGTGTGTTTTCTGTCCGTCCATCCGTCTGATCAATCTATAATGGTAACTTTACAGAGTGTGTTGTGTTGTGTCATACGCTGTGCTATCCATGCGCCGCACAGGGACGTGCAGAGAATGTCAGAGAGGCAGGGGGTGACATTTCTAAAAGGGCCTTTTGGTGGAAATATTGAAAATAGGAGACCTCCAAGCTCACAACGTGTCGCGCTGTGGCGCGTTGTGAGCTTGGAGGTCGGCTATTTTCGGTACTTGATACCACACTAAACTAAGCATAATGTGAAGATGTGGCGTAACGGAGAGGGAAATTCTTTCAACATAAGATGCTGCAGGGAAGTTCAGGAGAATTTGGACAAGGCAATTCACATGAATGCTGCCTTCAGGTATGGCATGGAAAGAGGGGCATTTCCATTTCTTTCACCATAGTAAAAACTGCTTTCATGGTCTGGAGAGGGCACTTTTTACAGACGGATAAATGGGCAGGGGCTCAAGCCCCCTTTGATGTCTAGTGTGCATTTGCCTGGTGACACACAACATCTGCGCGCTCAGACTGAAATGTAATCTGGAGACGATCGGGAGCTCCAGATGTCTGATGAGCATCGATGTCGACTATCAAGCAGAGGGCATTCTTAATGTTAGAATGTTAAACTTGAATGTATGCAACATGTTATTGTGTCCCAGCATCCAAATCAGTTTAACCCATTCAGAACGGGTACACATTATAGTGTATTATTATTTTATGCTTTAACTATTGAAACGTAGCAGATACACAAGTTCACAGCACGGCACCGAGTGCCGCGCTGCGAGCTTGTAGATCTGCTATTTGTGAGCTTGTATATCTGCTATTTTTCCACTATTGAATGCTTTAACTATAGTTAAAGCATTCAATAATTCTAAATGGGTTTTAACCCACTTCAACCCTACATTGGCTCTTTGAAAACCGGGTAGTTGGAAATAGCCAATCTACAAGCTTACAGCGAGACACGTTGTGAGCTTGTAGACGTGCCATTTTCAAACATATATATTTTTCGAAACAACACTAGTCTTGTATGGAGTCTTGTCCCACTGCCAGGCACAATACATATTCAGATGTGGTCCGTGTTCAAACACATTACTAACTTAGGGGTGTTTGAAAACCACTGTGCGTAGGTCAATAAGTGTCCTACTTAATGTCTACTGCATGTGATGACAGATACACATGGCGAGCCAGCCAGGTGAGTATGGGTGTTGTCTATACTGATAATGTGCCATATCTGCTGCTAAATGATGTCTGGACCGCGCACGTGACGCCATACGCACAATATCTGCTGCTAAATGATGCCTCCACCGTGCACGTGACGCCATACGCACAAGGAAAGTGGACGGTGTTCTATGTTCTATATCTGCTGCTAAACGATGTCTCCACCGTGCACGTGACGCCATACGCACGAGGAAAAGGGACAATGTTCTATGTTCTATATCTGTCACTAGTTTATTGCTATTGTTCTTTAAACCACCGTTTCCCCAACAGTGGGTCGTCACGACCCATTTGTGGGTCACGGAAGAGCAGTGGTGGAAAAAGTACTCACATTTTCTCCAGTGTGGATCCTGAAACAGTCTGAAACTGTCTCAGTGTAATCTGCCCAACAACAGCTGACCAGTACAGTAAGTAGTCATACAGTCAGGCTATACAGACAATTAATTTGATTGGCTTAAAATTGTGCATCACCACAATGACATCATAAAAATATTAACTTGTTTTATAAGATGATTCTTAAAGTGACCCTTTAGGTGACGGTACCCCTTTAAGTAAAAGTATTAATAGTACTCTGTTACAAGTAGAAGTCCAGAATTCAAAATTGACTTGAGTAAAAGTACAAAAGTATTGGCATCAAAATGTAATTAAAGTACTAAAAGTAAAAAAAAAAGTAAAAGTACAAAATGTTTGAAAATAGCAGATTTACAAGCTTGGAGATCGCCTATTTTCAAACAGCCACGGTATAAAATAGGGCTAAAGCGGTTTGTGTATGTTTTGACATATTATAATTTACATCAGCAAAGTAACTAGTAACTATAGTTTTCAAATGAACGTAGTGGAGTATAAGTAAAAGTACTGGAAATTGGACATACTCAAGTAGAGTACAGATAACCTCAAAACTGTACTTAAGTAAATGTACTTAGTTACTTTACACCACTGCGGAAGAGCAATTTTTATGGGTCAGGACTGGAGTAAAAATCCCATTCCCCCTGTTTAGATCTTTTGAGTTTGACCTTTGACTGGCAAGCATGCGTGTCAAACGTGACACAATTGGGCTCCCCCGTGCCCTGACCCACTTACTATGGATACTATGGGTACTAATAATAGGCCCAGTGGTTGTCAAAGTGGGGCCCGGGGACCACCCCAGCGGTCACTGAAGGGGGTCCAGGTGGTCCCCAGAAAGGTCAGTCAGTTTAACCACTTTAACCCCAATAGGCTCAAAAGCACCATTTATTTCCACATTCCTTCACATGTTGCACCAATGATACTAATGAAGGCTCCGTTCCATTCTGCTCAAACAGAGTCAGTGTTATCAATGATACTAATGAAGGCTCCGTTCCATTCTGCTCAAACAGAGTCAGTGTTATCAATGATACTAATGAAGGCTCCGTTCCATTCTGCTCAAACAGAGTCAGTGTTATCAATGATACTAATGATTAATGAAGGCTCTGTTCCATTCTGCTCAAACAGAGTCAGTGTTATCAATGATACTAATGATTAATGAAGGCTCTGTTCCATTCTGCTCAAACAGAGTCAGGGTGATGATGGTGTGTGCACTTGGGCTCACAGGAAAAACTTGAGGTACCCAACCTTCATGGTTCCTCGAGGGGGTTCTAAATAGTCCCTTACGGGTGTTCAAATGGAACCAAAACACCCGTAATGTACACTCTCAGAGTTGTGGGTCTCCTTGAAATTAAAACGTTTGATAACCACCGTGCTACAGTAAATGGAACAGAGCCCTCATTACAGTCATTGGTAACACCTGTGAATGAAGTTAGGCCCACTTTCTTTACCAAATGTCAGCTGTGCACAGAGCCCCCCCCCCCCATTGTCCTGTTTATCTATTTTTATAAATGTGAGTCAAGAGGCAGGATTAACCTTGATAACACATAATTATGCACTTTTCTCAGCGACAATGGATGACGGTCACATTGTGAAATTAAACACCCGTCAAGACCTGTGGCCCATTCTACATCTTTCCTTTCTAATCAGAAGTTCTCAAACTCCTTTGTGTCGAGGACCCCCAAAATGAATATGTAAAGTTGCCGGTGGACCCCCCTTCCCCCCCCCCCCCCATCTGAAATGTTCTGTATCAGGGAAGTCCAGAACAAAAGATTTGTGTTAAAGAATTAAAACATGAAATTTCATTCAGAATGTCATGCCTTCTCTAGCCCCGATTGACTTTCCCTCGACAAATCTATATAGTAAACTAGAGCATCTATCGTTTGGTCAAATCTATATAGTAAACTAGAGCATCTATCGTTTGGTCAAATCTATATAGTAAACTAGAGCATCTATCGTTTGGTCAAATCTATATAGTAAACTAGAGCATCTATCGTTTGGTCAAATCTATATAGTAAACTAGAGCATCTATCGTTTGGTCAATACCCGGTATATCAGTAATCTGTATAGTAAACTAGAGCATCTATCGTTTGGTCAATACCCGGTATATCAGTAATCTGCAATTATGCAGCTGATGAGCCGAGATTCTTTTTTTCTCTCTGCATTCGACGTACAGTATGTGTTTACCTTGCTCACTGTTACTAGCTCTGCATAAAGAGAGGTCTAATAAATGCATAAATTGTAAATTATATACTCGGTGTTCTACGACTCAAAAACCTCCTGATGCCAAAAACCTGGCGTCAGTTGGGCTCTGCAGTAAACAAGTACAACGAGATAAATGGAAACGTTGCAATAGTATGTTGCAACGACAATAATATTAATACGTCACATTGTCTACTTCCTGAAGGGAAGTGAGTGTTCAGACACCTCATCATGTTCATCAGAAATGTAGAGGCAACTATTACTATTACTATCTATATTACCGTAGCAGATCATTAAACCCATTTAGGCCTAAAAAAAAAAAAGTCGTGAAAATGTGTGCAAATATTTGAATATATGTATTTTCAAAGCGAACATTTGTAACTCAAATTTGGCTTCTGGGGGGTCCCTGGAACTAGATATTTTGAGATGCGGGTCCGTGGCCAAATAAATATCATTTTAGGGGTCTTCACATGGAAAGGTTTGAGAACCACTGACATAGTAGTCTCTCAAGAACAGCTTAACTGAGCTCCAGTTAAGTGAAAAGGACCTTTTCTTTGACGATGGCTATAGCCAGATTGCTGACATAGAAACATTGGTTTTTCAAAAAATCTCAGAAGGATTCAAAAGACACTTATAGAATCGGGTCACAATTCGAATTTTCACGATTTTTCAAAAATAGCAGATCTACAAGCTCGCAGCGCGACACTCGGTGCCGTGCTGTGAGCTTGTATATCTGCAGTTTTTCAATAGTTAAAGCATAAAATAATGATACACTATAATGTGTACCCTTTCTAAATGGGTTTTAAATAATGATAATAAAAAACACACACTGTGTCATAAGGCTCCATCTCACACCTTCATCAGTGGCAGGGGGCAAAGGTCCAGACTGAGTAGATTTCCTAACGCACCGACCCGGACCCGGACCCGGAGCCTTCCTAGACTATGACTCATGTGTCATCAATAATGACATCATTATCACTTCCTGTGCTGATCAATGAAGCAGTTAGGGCTGGGTCATCTTAATCGCATGTTTAATCAAAACGTGATGATGAAAAATCATACACACACACACGCTGGAACTGAATAGCTTAAGATTATTTCAAAATAGCGGGCACCGAGTGTGTGAAGTGGGCGGACGCCTTTTTAATGGGCCCGGAAACAAAAATCCACTCGTCCTAGACAATATGCCCTCCTGGCCCCCAAACTAAACTCCCTGTCGCACTTTGAACTACAAACTCGCTCCCTAGCTTCCGCCGTGGACTAAAGACTCACCTCTTCAGACTCCACCTAAACCCATAGCACTACTGTAACACTCCCCTTCCCTCGATGACCACACATGAAGCTAGATAGCATTTTTAGGTTTTAGATTTTTACCGATTAGGTGCGTGGTCTAGCTATGTTATTGTTTTTCTTTTTTTTAGATTGATATTCCTATGCATTTGTTGTATCGTTGTTGATGTACTGACATATTATCTTGCTTATTATAGTGATGTATTACCTGCTTATTGTAAGTCGCTTTGGATTAAAAGCGTCTGCTAAATGCCTAAATTGTCCGGCGCCAACTTAGGAGACCATCTGTCGGACTGTACCATGTCACCGCTAGTGGCTCCCATTGGAGACGGTGTATCTTCCTAAATGAAGGGTCTTTGACAGTACTAACCTGAGGCAGTGCATGGGCCCCAGGGTGGACAGTGACACTACTAACCTGAGGCAGTGCATGGCCCCAGGGTGGACAGTGACACTACTAACCTGAGGCAGTGCATGGGCCCCAGGGTGGACAGTGACACTACTAACCTGAGGCAGTGCATGGGCCCCGGCGTGGACAGTGACACTACTAACCTAAGGCAGTGCATGGGCCCAGGGTGGACAGTGACAGTACTAACCTGAGGCAGTGCATGGGCCCCAGGGTGGACAGTGACACTACTAACCTGAGGCAGTGCATGGCCCCAGGGTGGACAGTGACACTACTAACCTGAGACAGTGCATGGGCCCCAGGGTGGACAGTGACACTACTAACCTAAGGCAGTGCATGGGCCCCAGGGTGGACAGTGACACTACTAACCTGAGGCAGTGCATGGCCCCAGGGTGGACAGTGACACTACTAACCTGAGGCAGTGCATGGGCCCCAGGGTGGACAGTGACACTACTAACCTGAGGCAGTGCATGGGCCCCAGGGTGGACAGTGACACTACTAACCTGAGGCAGTGCATGGGCCCCAGGGTGGACAGTGACACTACTAACCTGAGGCAGTGCATGGCCCCAGGGTGGACAGTGACACTACTAACCTGAGGCAGTGCATGGCCCCAGGGTGGACAGTGACACTACTAACCTGAGGCAGTGCATGGGCCCCAGGGTGGACAGTGACACTACTAACCTGAGGCAGTGCATGGCCCCAGGGTGGACAGTGACACTACTAACCTGAGGCAGTGCATGGGCCCCAGGGTGGACAGTGACACTACTAACCTGAGGCAGTGCATGGGCCCCAGGGTGGACAGTGACACTACTAACCTAAGGCAGTGCATGGGCCCCGGGGTGGACAGTGACACTACTAACCTGAGGCAGTGCATGGCCCCAGGGTGGACAGTGACACTACTAACCTGAGGCAGTGCATGGGCCCCAGGGTGGACAGTGACACTACTAACCTGAGGCAGTGCATGGGCCCCAGGGTGGACAGTGACACTACTAACCTGAGGCAGTGCATGGCCCCAGGGTGGACAGTGACAGTGCTACTAACCTGAGGCAGTGCATGGCCCCAGGGTGGACAGTGACACTACTAACCTGAGGCAGTGCATGGCCCCAGGGTGGACAGTGACACTACTAACCTGAGGCAGTGCATGGGCCCCAGGGTGGACAGTGACACTACTAACCTAAGGCAGTGCATGGGCCCCAGGGTGGACAGTGACACTACTAACCTGAGGCAGTGCATGGGCCCCAGGGTGGACAGTGACACTACTAACCTAAGGCAGTGCATGGGCCCCAGGGTGGACAGTGACACTACTAACCTAAGGCAGTGCATGGGCCCCAGGGTGGACAGTGACACTACTAACCTAAGGCAGTGCATGGGCCCCAGGGTGGACAGTGACACTACTAACCTGAGGCAGTGCATGGCCCCAGGGTGGACAGTGACACTACTAACCTGAGGCAGTGCATGGGCCCCAGGGTGGACAGTGACACTACTAACCTAAGGCAGTGCATGGGCCCCAGGGTGGACAGTGACACTACTAACCTGAGGCAGTGCATGGGCCCCAGGGTGGACAGTGACACTACTAACCTAAGGCAGTGCATGGGCCCCAGGGTGGACAGTGACACTACTAACCTAAGGCAGTGCATGGGCCCCGGCGTGGCCACGCGGGCCACCCCGGCCCCGCTGACGGTGCTGAGGTGAACCTCAGAGATGTAGAGCATGTTGATGGAGGAGGACTGCAGCCGTGTCTTCACCACCTCCAGAGGACAGGTCAGGATGGCTCCCACCGTACCTCCACATCTGGAGACACAGCAGAGGAGGAGGTTTTCATTGATTCAGGGTTCCCACACATCTTTACCAATTCATTTCCAAAACTTTTCCAGAATATTTAACCCAATTTCCAGGACTATAAAACAGTAATTCAGCTCAATGACAGGTCGCTTACTCCTATGCGCAATGCCCAAAGACAGGAAGTGTATGCCAGTGGTTCTCAACCTTTTCAGGCCGTGACCCCCCAAATAATCATGTTTTAACTGGGGACCCCCACCCTGACGAGCACTAAGAGTTGAGGAATTTTGTATAACATGGTTCTATTGTGAAAATAGCCGATCTACATGCTCACAACGCCTCGCGTTGTGAGGCGTTGTGAGCATGTAGATCGGCTAATTTCACAATTTCTGCCTCTAATATTTGACAATTTGGCCCATGTTTAATTTGTCATTTCAGAGGTATTAACAAAATCAATAACCAAAGACAATGCATAGATATTTTTTCCAGGACCTTCCAGGACCCGTGATCAATTCCAAAACTTTTCCAGTACTGGAAAAATATTTCTAATTTCAAAATATTTCCAGGAATTTCATGACCCTGTTGATTGATTGAAGAATTTATTTGAAGTTTGCAATAGGGAAAAAGTACAGTTTCATTACAGCACAAATCACTGGTACAAGGTCAACTAAAAAGGAGATCAAACAATCAAAACACCGCGTTGACGCACCACACGGTCAAACCCCAACTTCTGAGTAGAGTTGTTCAGTGCGTGCACTCAGCACACCCGGTGCACTGTATTTTGGAACGACACCGCACTGAGTGCACCGAATACACGAACGACAACATGGCACTAGGGCTGTCTTCGACTCAGGATTTATCAAGTCGATTCGAGTCGCGGGGGTTAATCCGACGCGTCGACGAATCGTTTGTGTAAAAAAATAAAAAAAATAAAAAAAAGTTGTGCTTTAATGACTGGAGAGGAGGCGCGACCGCGACGCATTGATAGAGTACTGGTACAACAGCTGTTGTAAACCACTATGATTGGTGGATTCTCTGCTTTGAAAACTGCCTGGTTGTAATGATTGTATGCCTCTCCAAGGCTAAAGGAACAGGGCTAAAGCGCTAGCATGCTAACGATTTAGCCCTGTTCCTTCAGGAGGAAAAACAACACCAAAGTAGGCTAAAGGTAACAATAATGTAACATCACTGCGTCGATGCAGAGCGGCACACGGCTGCATCACAATGCAAGCAAATTGTCATAATCTAAAACTTTTTAAGAAGTCCTCTACTCCACCGCAGTCCTCTGCCTTAGACCACCACCACAGAGCCACACTCAGCGACAGTGAGTGAAAGTGAAAGCGCATCGCGCTGCTGCTTCTTGGTCAGCTTTAACAAGTAGAATAACAACAAGTCGACGCATTTCCTTTCAAAGCGGTTAACTTCAAAATAAGAGCACCTTGTTATATGATCAAGGCAACTTTCAAGTCACGTGAACTGGTTTTATTTTTAAGTCTAGTTGCAAGCAGTAGGAAGTATGGACTAAATAGGAAGAACATGACAGTCCAGTCCATGACATACCGCACCGGTGTGATAAAAAATAATATATTTTTGACGGCTCGACTCAAACAATTGGCGTCGATTCCGGGGGCTTAAAACGACGCGTTGATTCGTCGAATTTTTGAAGACACCCCTACATGGCACACCATGCATTAAGTGAGCATTTCCGAACGCACCCTTAATGAACAGGTGGGGGTGACCACATAAAAACATTATTTATGTACGCTTTTTCTTTAAGATTTGTTTGGGGCTTTGATGCCTTTATTGATAGGACAGTATACTGACAGGAACTGGGGGGAGAGATGAGGAGTGACAAGTGGCAAAGGTCGTCCGGATCTGGAATCAAACCGGCCCCGCCGCCAGGCATCAATGTCTACGTGGTATGTGCCTGGACCAGTAGGCCAGCGGGTTCCCTCTGTACACTTTTTCAGCACGGCACCATGTCTTTAATTATTTTTGAGTAGTCTTTTTTGTTTGTTTGTTTTTTGCTTTGTTCAGTATTAAAAAGGTCTTAAAAGTCCTTAAATTGTCACTCTCCAAACTTGCAGTATACACTAATACTGTATGTGGGTTTGTTTACCTGTGAGTGAGAAAATAATGTTGTTGTTACAACGGCTATTATTTCCCAAATCCCACTACACTTGCCCTCACAAGGTAAACACACACACACACACACACACACACACACACACACACACACACACACACACACACACACACACACACACACACACACACACACACACACACACACACACACACACACACACACACACACACACACACACACACACACACACACACACACACACACACACACACACGTGTATGGAGGGCCGAACCAGGTGAACTGGATTAGCCACTGACCTCAGCAATTAACCTGTTGTGTGCCGGCCGTTTAGTTTAATGTACAAACACACTGCCAGCTTTACAGAGATCACAGTTGTTTACGTTAACACACGCACAAGTGCACGCAAGCACACCCACACACATACACACACGCACACACACAAACTGCAGACGGCTAGCTAGGGACACACTCTTATCTTAAGTCTAATCATTTGATTCTATTGTTTTGTGTTTAATCTCATTACACTCGCCTGTAGGTAACCTGAGGTTTCTAGGTTTGCCTACAACCCAGTGATAGATACTTATTACAAACAAAGGCCAAGATGCGATATGTATCACCATACTATAGACCGCCAATGTTGTAAACAATATATTGTCTGAAAATGCAAAGTTTCCAAATCAATTTGAAAAACCTAGTTGATAACATTGATAACAAAAAGCAGGGATAAAATAAAATACTTTTCTGAAGTATTTCCAATTTTCAGTACTTTTACTTCTACTCCGCTACATCTCAAAGGTGTACTTTTAAGCTACTCCACTACAATCAGTTACTAGTTACTTTGTAGATTTAGTTTTTATTACAAAATGTACATTAACCAGTTAAACCCTATATACGTACATTTCCGCCATTTGAAAATAGCCAATCTAAAGAGCTTGTAGATTAGGGTGACCAGACGTCCCGTTTTACCCGGGACAGTCCCGTTTTCAAGCTGCGTGTCCCGGTGTCCCGACAAATATCTCTAAAACACTAATATGTCCCGCTTTTCAACATTCACTGCAAAATTGTCCCGGTTTTAGCCAGAATTAAAATAACAGTAGCTGTTTTCAGTGGCTGCATAGACATTTATCATGTTCTTTTCATGAAAACATGCTCACCTAACCAATCAGAAAACAGGAACAAATTCATTGCGTGTCTGAATTCAACGCTGAGGCTGTTTGTCAATCACTCACTGCCTGTTTGCAACCCTGCGGTGCGTGTGTGCGCGTGCACGAACGTTATAGAATGGGCACGTGCGTGCGCGGTAACGTGCGCATTGCTTTTAGGGTCCCAGTTTTAGGCAACAGTGTTTTGCGTCCCGGTTTGAGTGGCTGGAAATATGGTCACCCTACTGTAGATAGACTATTTTTAAAGAGATTTATACAGTTTATCCATTTTGATACCAATACTTTTGTACTTTTACTAAGTAAGATTAGTAAGTACTTTTACATTGCAATGTTGATACTTTTCCTCAAGTAAATAATGTCTAATGTGACACTTTTTTCCACCACTGGTATAGATAGAGTCTCTCAGACAGAGTAGAAGTGATACTACTTTGTAAAAATGATGACTATACCGCTATATTATAAGGACTATAACAATAACTATATATTCTGATAGTACTCATTCTATACAGTGTTTGTTCAGCAACAGGAGTCTCCATGTCTCTGAACGGTGTTGAGCGTTGTGAGCTTGTAGATATACAGTATTTTCGCAGAACTCTCATCCTCCCAGAATAAGTTCACGTGGTTTTAGCCAACTAACCATGTTGTGTCAAGTTGGGTGGATATGTAAATGAGGTGTGCATGTGTGTGTGACCATGACTGCGTGTGTGCGCGTGTGTGTGTGACCGTGACTGTGTGTGTGAGTGTGAGTGAGTGTGTGCACGCTCACACTCTTGCAGTTGATCTCTGCATATTTCAGCTGCCTTTCTACAGGCAGGCGTGACCTTTGGCCTACTTTCAGCTAACTATATGCCGCCTGCCACCCGTGTGTGTGTGTGTGTGTGTGTGTGTGTGTGTGTGTGTGTGTGTGTGTGTGTGTGTGTGTGTGACTGTGTACACATGGCTTCTACAGCCCGCTGAGGTCTTGGTTTTAAATAAGAGTTGTTGCGATAGGAATAAACCAGTATTAGAAAACCTGCCCACACTGCCTAAAAATACTGGTATTCGCGAGCGTATTAACCCTAACTTGTGGCTGAGCGTATTAACCCTAACTTGTGGCTGAGCGTATTAACCCTAACTTGTGGCTGAGCGTATTAACCCTAACTTGTGGCTGAGCGTATTAACCCTAACTTGTGGCTGTGTTTGAACAAGTATTAAAGGAGCGTATTAACCCTAACTAAGCGTATTAACCCTAACTTGTGGCTGTGTTTGAACAAGTATTAAAGGAATTGCATTTGATTCCAAGATAATTGCACAACGGTGTCCAACGTCTGACCACTAATCATCATGATAGGTTAATTAAGTAAGTAATGGATTAATTAGGTTGAAGCTTGCTTATTATGTGTTACAGCCTGGTGATTGTTTGTTTTCTTCCACTTGTTGCGTCTATTGTTGATGTACCTGTCAGTTATGTCCGATATAAAAATCTATATTAAAAAATCCTACATTTAATTGGATACACAACGATACACACACGAGGTTGGGTATCGGAGTCAGTATCGCGGAGGAAACAAATGGAAGGACTTTCTAACTTCCATTCCAACTTCTTTACAGAACCGTGGCCTGTTGTACCTGCTTGTATTCTATACAGAGAGCTGTACCGGTGCTCGCTCTATATTCTAGATCTATATCTAGATTCTATAAGGAGAGCTGTACCGGTACTCACTCTATATTCTAGATCTATATCTAGATTCTATAAGGAGAGCTGTACCGGTACTCACTCTATATTCTAGATCTATATCTAGATTCTATAAGGAGAGCTGTACCGGTACTCACTCTATATTCTAGATCTATATCTAGATTCTATAAGGAGAGCTGTACTGGTGCTCACTCTATATTCTAGATCTACTGTATATCTAGATTATTCTATACAGAGAGCTGTACCAGTACTCGCTCAGATAAGTGTGTTTGAAAACAGAAGGCTCGGTGGAGGAAGGCAAGGCTGGCTCGTGGCAGATAAGACTGGAGAGAAACCAGAGAAACAAAAGCTGTCTCTGTCAAACAAATCCATTTGCAGTCTAACTGGTTCCTACCATAACTTTCACTTCAAAAGGTAAGCGCTGCAATCTGTTATAAGCTATTCTACACTAGTAAGACGCCTCAGGATCCTCCTTACAACGGGGGTCCGCCAAATCCTTTTGTGATAGAAACAGTTTTTTCTCCTTTCTTATATTAACCCTCTTGAACCCTAGTGTCCATATTCTGAGAACTTTAGCCAAAAATAGCAGATCTACAAGCTCACAACGCCTCGCACTACGAGGCGTTGTGAGCTTGTAAGATCAGCTATTTTCAGCAAAGAAGTTTGGTGTAGAGGGGACAAAGAGCAGACTAAGTACAAAGTGAAATGTCAATTTAGGTATTGACGGTTCAAGTGGTTAAATATTTGAAAACACAAATTGACATGAACCCAGAATACACAGATGATTGTGCTGTCAAACAATGAAACTATATGGAATCTATGAACAGGTTGTGGGGGTCCCTGAAGCAGTGCTTCATCTCTTTCTCAGCTAAGGGGTCCTTGGCCTGAAAACGTTGAAGACCCCTGCAATAGAGCGTGTAAACTCTGTCCACTGTTTTAGCTCAGCCCCAGCAGACGTCCAAGCACACAACTATGACTCGTGCGTCACCAATGCTGTTTTCCAGTTCATTCATGGATGTGTGAGGTGAGTGTGTTGATAAAGGATAGGGCACAGTAATAGCTGATAGCTGATATATCATGACACACAGGCGTTTCCAGCTAAATGACTGACAGTTAGGAAGCATAACCCAGGGGTCTTCAACGTTTTCAGGCCAAGGACCCCTTAGTTGAGAGAGAGATGAAGCAGGGACCCCCACAACCTGTTCATAGATTCCATATAGTTTCATTGTTTGACAGCTTTGACAGCTTTCTATCACTCAAAGATTTGGAGGACCCCCTGTAGTAACTCTCAGGACCCCTTAGGGGTCCCGGACCCCCTGTTGAAGACCCTTGACCTCTCTACTGTAAATACTATTTATATGTTGCTTTACCAATGTTGTCTTGGATATTGTTGGCATAGTACATAGTTTTATCTGTCTGTCATTCGATGTTATATGAGTCTATCTTTCTTGCTGTGTTTGTCATTTTAGTTGACCTTGTACCAGTGAACTGCACTGTCATGCAACTGTACCTTTTAGTTGACCTTGTACCAGTGAACTGCACTGTCATGCAACTGTACCTTTTAGTTGACCTTGTACCAGTGAACTGCACTGTCATGAAACTGTACCTTTTAGTTGACCTTGTACCAGTGAACTGCACTGTCATGAAACTGTACCTTTTAGTTGACCTTGTACCAGTGAACTGCACTGTCATGAAACTGTACCTTTTAGTTGACCTTGTACCAGTGAACTGCACTGTCATGAAACTGTACCTTTTCCTATACAAACTTCTAATAAAGTCCTCATTCATTCAATCAATCAAACCAAATGGACCCTTTGCTTACTGGGTCTGTAACTCTGAGAGTGTAGCCTACAGACAGATGCAACCAAATGGACCCTTACAGGTTTGTAACTGACAGTGTGCAAATGGAACCAAATGGACCCTTAGCCTATGGTAACTCTGAAGAGTTAACAATTAACAGTAAGGATTGTAGCCTACAAAGCAGATAGGAGGGAGTCCCAAGCCAGGGATAAAAATACATTTAAACACTGTGGACACAAAATGTGTCCATGATGTCATTGACATAACACAGACAGACAGACAGACAGACAGACAGACAGACAGACAGACAGACAGACAGACAGACAGACAGACAGACAGACAGACAGACAGACCTCGAAAGTAGGCTAACAATAACAACAACACAACAGCTTAAATAACAGATCTATATAAAGTGCGTAACAACAGGTCCTGGCTATATTGTACTCACCCTCCTGCAAACAGATGAACCAGTGTTTCCCTCTGGCTCATTCTGCACTAGCATGTCCCTCCACACAGACAGGACAGGACAGGACAGCTAATAGGAGCGACCCCTCCGACCTGGCGAGGATAGATCGATCCGATCAATCGATATGAAGACAGTCAATAAAAATCGGTTGATCGTATGAACCTGATAGGAGGGAGGGCCCGACGATCCCTTCTCTGTCTCTGTCTCTCTCTCTCTCTGTCTCTCTGCTGCGATCCGTGCTTTAATTCCTAACGCTTCCCTTTCAGCAGTGAAATATGAAGAGTCAACGTCTTGATCCGTGCGTGTCTATCTAGTGTGTCTCGCCGACACGACAGCCGTGTATTCCAGTGTCACTCAGAGTGGGTATGCAGCGGTGATCGCCTTGGCAGCCAGTGTGAGACAGACAGACAGAAAGAAAGAGGGGGAAGCAGCGCTTCATAGTATATTTACTGTACAAGCTTATGGGGGGCGGGGCGGGGGCTGACGTCACGCCGGCCCGCCCCGCCCCCTCCCCATGCACTGTTCACATGATAGTGTGAATGAATGAATGGACCAGGGGCGTCAATTGGGTATGGCAGGGGTATGCAGCTGCCATACCCCTGGGGGGTCCAGGGGCGAAAATAAAAGTTAGTTCTAAATATGAATCCGTTGTCTCTTTGTCTATCTGTGCTGGTTAATATGTTGTTAAATTACAGTAAAATAACTACAAATGCAAAATTTTACAAAATGGTCACTTTAACAAAGTATTATAATTATATTCTCCAGACTTGTTGTATTTTTCCCATCTTTGACAAAATGGTATATTCCCAGGTTCCGCAGGTCAGCTGCACAGGTGCAATGCATTATTGTTAATTCTGGCACGTTTAATAACATGTCAAGTTTAGCTGCACTTGAACAACCGTTCCAGGCTGCCATATCCAGTCCAAGAAACCGTAGAAACGTGGGAAAAAATAAAATGTGCTTCTTAAAATGTCTGTTGCTAAGGTATGGCAACATGACTGGTGCTTTGCGCGCGTGCAAGACACCAGTCATGTTGCCATACCGTAGCTTTTTCTGAACTGACGCCACTGGACTGTCTGTGAATGGACTGACTCATTATTAACATACAGCTGTGTAACTGTATGTGTCATCATTCAACTTATCATATATAGGCCAGTGTGGTTCTCAACCTGTGGTGGGTCAGGAGGGACCCCCAGGGGGGTCCCCACATTATTTTGGGGGGTCCCCAGATGATTAACTTAATGTGAAACATTGTTTCTCACTCAACAGTAAACAAAAAGTGACAATTTCAGGACTTTTAATAGCTCTAAAATGACAAATTAAACATTGGTCAAATTGTGAAATATTTAATAGAAGCAGAAATTGTGAAAATAGCAGATCTACATGCTCACAATGAGCTTTTGTAGATCCGCTACTTTCACAATAGAACCATGTTATACAAAATGTAATTTTTTAATCTTTCTTTTTTTTCACCAGCAGAGCACCACTCCTGCACCCCCTAGAGGCAGTTCCTGGAGGTGCACACACCACTGCCTGGGCAGGGGACAAATGTAACACTCTGACTTATTGCATTAACATTTTGGTCTTGTCTAATGAAAGCTTTTAAAGTGTAATATTAATTAGGGTACATACCTATAGGCTATATGTTTCGTAGATGATTAGTTACTCGTCAGGGTTAGGGTTATAGGGTTAATATTCACCACGTATTGTAAGCACAAGCGTAATTTGTATAGGGTTGATGGGTTTAATAAACCCAAGGGCCGCCCTACTGGTGACAGTATTATAAATTCACTCCCCCAGGACATTTTGAACATACATGTAATTTCCTGTGTTCTGGTGAATCTTTGGAGTTTGATACCAAATCCAGGAGAAATGACAACGCAAAAAGTGTACAGATTGATTTGATAACTGAAGATACAAGACCCATCTGTAGGCCTACTAAATATTCACTATACTTACCGTAGGCCTAAGTGAAAATATCTGTATATGTAGGCCTAAGTGAATATGTATGATTACATGCACATCCAACACCCCCTAAGCCTTTGTGCGTGTGCGTGTGTGTGTGTGTATGTATGTGTGTGTGTGTGTGTGTGTGTGTGTGTGTGTGTGTGTGTGTGTGTGTGTGTGTGTGTGTGTGTGTGTGTGTGTGTGTGTGTGTATATAATTGAATTGAGCAGAAGAGCTGAATGGACGCTCACATGCGTGCAATTGAGAGGCAGTTGGGAGTCACATGCATGTCTAGGAACATTCCTTATAAGTGTCTCCAAGTAGGCCTTGTGCGCAAGCAGAGCGCACCTCATGGCTGCTTGCGCACACTTCTTGCGCTCAACACTTCTTGTCCACCAGGACCCCAGATACAAACATCTTTGTTCCAATGAGAGTGACTTGCTGAACCAATTGGTAGAGTGCCTCTAGTTAGTTAGTTAATCCTCTTCTTCCCGGATGGGAAATAAGGCTTCGACGACTCGACGCCATTCATCTCGCTGCTGTGCTAGTCTCTGTGCCTCGCCCCATGTAAGCTTCATCTCTTTCAGCTCCCCTTCAACTGTTCTCCGCCAGGTGTTCTTTGGCCGCCCAGGCTTACGTTTTCCCGGTGGTGTCCATCTTAGCGCTGCCTTTGGTATCCTCTCGTTGTCCATTCTTAGAACATGGCCTAGCCATCTGAGTCACCTGAGTTTTATTTCAAGGACCACATCTCTGCATCCTGTTTTGGCGTACAGCTCCTTGTTTGTTATTTTGTTGGGCCAGAAGAATCAACACCAGAGTGCCTCTGGTGTTGATTAAAGACCAGACCATTGTGCTGGTGTCCAACTTGTACATGTCTTTAGTCCATCCAGTCAGCTGGGTGTATCCTCCATACACACACATGACCTTCTCCAGGACACAGGCTGAGTGGAAGCTCCTTGGAATAGTCCCAGAAATATTGGGTTTGAACCAGCTGTGGGTGTCGACATTAAAGGCATAAAGCACATTGCAGTAGGGATACCCTCCCAAGATGTAGACAATGTCTTCTATCAGCACAGCTTTGTGGCCAGGGGCGTCACAAGGGGTAGGAAAGTGGGACTGAGTTACCAGGGCCCAAGGTGGAGGGGCCCTACTGGGCCCTAGTAACTTTAGCTATTGAAAAGTCATGAAAATGTGCGCGAATCTTTCAATATTAATTTAAGTGAACATTTGTAACTAAAATGTTGCTTCTGGGGGTTCCCTGGAACTACATATTTTGAGATGGGGGGGTCCTTCACATGAAAAAGTTTGAGCATCACTGACATGGAAACATAGGTTTCTTGGCACACATTTTCACGATTTAAAAAAAATAGCAGATCTACAAGCTCGCAGCGCGGCACTCGGTGCCGCGCTGCGAGCTTGTATATCTGCTATTTTTCAATAGTTAACATTCATGGGGGGCCCGCAGTGAATCCTTGTACCCAGGGCCCAGAATCTGGTGTAACGCCCCTGTGTGTGGCCATAGTGCCAAGAGGGAACCTCAATGGAACGCTGTCCTCTTCCATTCGTCATTGGGGGCAACGTCCTCCAACGCAAGGACAAGGTGTTAAAGATGTGGACCTCAAAGCGATCACCGTTGTTGTACCTGTCGCCGTATCCTCCAAATGAGTACAGCTTGTGTCCCACTGCTGCTACAGCAGCGTGGTGGGAATGCTCATAGTCAAGGACCCACAAGCCCAAAAGCTCAAGGAATAGGGTTTAACCTGTGATGTCATGCCGTACTTTTTATTTCTGTTTTATCTATTAGTTTGGTCATTAAGGTCCACAGTATGAGAGGCCTGCTCTGCCGGAAACATCGCGAAAAAGAGTTATGGCCATTTCACTGTCCCATAGACTTCACTATACAGGAAAAGAATACAAAAATAAATGTGCTTTAAGTAGCATGTAAGGGGTCAAACTAGGGGTTCTTCATGATTCTGAATCCATTGCAAGCATTTGTTTTGCATGAAAAACATTCCTTGGGCTAAGTCTCTGCCACCCAAAATTGTAAAAAGTGACGAGTCATCAAGAAATCATCACTTTTCACAGTTTTGGGGGGGCAATATTTTGCCCTAGGAATGTTTTTCATGCAAAACAAATGCTTGCAATGGATTCAGAATCATGAAGAACGCCTAGTTTGACCGCTCACATGCTACTTAAAGCACATTTATTTTCTTTTTTTAATATGTTTCTGTTTCTGTGTAGTGGAGTCAATGGGACAGTGAATATACAAATGGCCATAACTTTTTTTCGCGATGTTTCCAGCAGAGCAGACCTCTCATTCTGTGGACCTTAATGACCAAACTAATAGATAAAACTGAAATAAAAAGTACGGCATGACATCACAGGTCATCTCCCATTCTGGGCTTGTGGGTCCCTGGCTATCAGGACCTCCTTTCAGATGTATCGTCCAGCCAAACATCTCACACAACAGCAGCACCGTGAATCACTGCAACTAGTAGCCAAACATCTCACACAGCAGCAGCACCGTGAATCACTGCAACTAGTAGCGAAACATCTCACACAACAGCAGCACCGTGAATCACTGCAACTAGTAGCCAAACATCTCACACAACAGCAGCACCGTGAATCACTGCAACTAGTAGCCAAACATCTCACACAACAGCAGCACCGTGAATCACTGCAACTAGTTTACGGGATAAGTCATCAAAATATAGCATAACTAGTTTGGAACAAGTTGGTGAATGACATTCTGTTTAATGGACGTTTACTTTTAAAAGACAGTTACATTGTTTGTGATGACAATGCTGTGATCATGTGTCATTCCATCCACCTATCCATCCATCCATCCACCCATCCACCCATCCACCCACCCATCCATCCATCCATCCATCCATCCATCCACTACCAAGGATCAATTCCAGTTTCTATTCATATGCATTCCTTGGCTGAAACCTTTGAAATCACAACATCCACGTTCACTGTTTCACTTTCATCGTTTGTTAGTCAAGTATGTTATGAGTAATATATACATTCTTACTAAAATGTAAATGTTATTATTATGTACAGCCAATTGTTGTATTTCTCCCAGTAGGCTATATGGGATTTATTTATTTATTTATTTTTTCGCTGGTTGTCATTGTGATCCCATGGCCTGGAAGAACGGACCGTAACCCTGACAACGGCCGTAGAGTTGAACAGAAGTGGTGAAGAAAACGTTAATAACAGCTTGAATTTAGGGGGGGGGGGAATGAAAATCGGGCTCCCTCACTGTCTGTATAATGCTAATAATGGTCATCAATGCCATGTGAACGTTGGGAGCAGTTGCTGAAGCGAATGAATAGATAAACATGGAAATGCATTGATGTGAGAGCGTGAGTGACTGAGTGACGTTGTCCCTTTAATACTTTAATAGTTAGATATATATATTTTTGTAGTACTCAATATCTCAAGTGACACAGTTACTCATTATTTTTCATCAACTAACCAAGGCATCTAGTTCATGATAATGCAATAGCCAGCTATCTTTTGTTTAGTGGACTTTAGATGTGACAACTCTAAAGAGATTAGCTCCTCAGATATATCACAAGCACATTCTTGCAAATATAGATTTTTAGCACAGGAGCAAAAGATAAACCCTGGTTCCTCTGTGTTACATCTAGCAGCAGATTGTAAAGGATACTTTTTTTTTCCAGTGAGAATTAGCTTGTAGATCTGCTATTTTTGAATATCTTTCAAAGCAAACTGACTGTCTTCTATTCCAGGCTGTAGAAACAACATGTGCCGTCTTATCTTAAAGACTTCATAATTAAACAACCACTCCATTACTGACATTCAGTAAATTCAAGATTCATTTATTTTGTCCCGAAGGAAATTTGTCTTGGACATGCAGGCTGCTACATAACATACAACAGGACAAGACAGACAGAAAGTAAATTGGGTAATTCAGTAATTGGGTCTTATGATCAAAACACAATACATGTCTGTGTACGGCTGTATCGATGACCCCTGATGTTCATAAGCACATTTGTGTTGGAAAGAGAAGAAGTTTCTTTTTCTTTCTGTGTCTTATCTGCTTTTCTACAGCAGTGGTTCTCAACCTTTTCAGGCCGCGACCCCATCGTATGACCCCACCCTGAAGAGCACGAAGAGTTGAGACATTACATTTTGTATAACACGGTGGTTCTATTGTGAAATAGCAGATCTACATGCTAACAACGCCTCGCCTGAGCATGTAGATCAGCTATTTTACAATTTCTGCCTCTGATATTTTACAATTTGGCCAATGTTTAATTTGTCATTTGAGAATTATTAAAAGTCCTTAAATTGCAACTTTAGAAATGTGCAGATACCCTCTATATACTTAAACGTTATGTTGGTTTGTCTACTGTTGAGAGAGAAAACAATGTTGCACATTAAGTTAATCATCTGAGGACCCTCCAAAATCATTTGGGGACCCCCCTGGGAGTCCCTACCCACAGGTTGAGAACCACTTTTCTACAGCTCTATATCCGACATGGATGGATCAATATACTGGATCAATATCACCGGGTTTAAGTCATGGATGGATCAATATACTGGATCAATATCACCGGGTTTAAGTCATGGATGGATCAATATACTGGATCACTATCAGTGGGTTCAAGTCCAAACCTGGATTTAAATAGCTCATGTCTCATGTGTAGTGAAAGCAGGCTTATCCTCCTTATCCTCATTGAACTAGTTCACTCCTCTCTGTTCAAACTCATCCCTCATTGTACAACCAAGCACGTCTCCCTTTGACACAGTGCTTCACAAACTTTATTCATGTCAGGGACCCCCAGCATTGACACATATACGTCCACAGACCCCCTTTTGAAAGAACTATATGGCAGGGACCCCCATAAGAGAAGATTTATACAGTAGCCAGCCATGCAATCTGTATGATAGAATGTGTTCATGCAATATGACTTATACAATCTGTATGGTAGGGTAGATTATGTTACTGCAATATAACTTATATAATTTGTGTGGTAGAGTATGTTAATACAATATAACTTATATAATCTGTATGGTAGCGTAATATAACACCCACAATACAATTGTGGGTGGTTGTATTTTATTTCCGTTGAAAATAGCCGATCAACAAGCTCTGGACACGGTAGTTCACCCCCAAAATGGCTTTTTTTCTATTGATTACTCATGCCATGGAGAGTAGAGTTCAATAATATTTTTTGTTTTGTTTTTTCCGGATGGGGGACCCATTTCGAAACGGGTCCCAATCCGGAATCAATGGGGGTAAATTAATTGTTATCACATTTTTGTCTAAGGAATGCGACAAAAAACTAAAAATATTATTGAACTCTACTCTCCATGGCATGAGTAATCAATAGAAAAAAAAGTCATTTTGGGGTGAACTACTCCTTTAAGGGCTGGTAGATTGTAGAGAGGCTATTCTTGGTGGGATAATAATTGGTGTACAGGGGGAAAAAGAGTGAACCAAGTACAGACGAAAGGTCCTTGCTCCATCTCTCTCTCTCTCTCTCTCTTTGCAATAAGGGGTCCCAGGACCTACTGTAAGACCAAGGACCCCTTAGTTGAGAGATTCACATATAGATTGCATGTGGTTACATTGTTTGACAGATTGATCATCAGTGTATACTGTATATAGTAAGTTAAGAATACAGTGTACATATAACTAACACACACGTGTATAGCTTACACACAGGCCGCCCGAAATGGGACAGCTAATGGGTCAACGTCCAATGGATGTCATGAGACTTCAGCCATGCACGTGTGTGTGTGTGTGTGTGTGTGTGTGTGTGTGTGTGTGTGTGTGTGTGTGTGTGTGTGTGTGTGTGTGTCATGAGATATGTGTTAGTGGACTCTTAACACGTACGCAGACACACAGACATGCCAACGCGGAGCGGTGTGGAAACTAAGGACTGCTCAGGATAACGACACACAAAGCCCTGCAGAAAGTGTGCCACGCTGAGAAAGAAAAATGATAAGATAATAAAATGTAGAGAAAAGTGGATCCGCTGACTCACTCACGTTTCTCCCGACACACTTTGCTAGCCTCGGGTGGCTCAATGTAGACCACAGGGTTAAACAACTAAAAATGGGATTGACATTTAGTCGGGGGGGCGTTAGGGAGATAACATGGCCATTTCGCACATGGACGGATTAACCCCCGCGAGGGCCCCTGGCCGATAATTCTTTAGGCCCCCCCCCACCCTCCACCATAACCTCCCCTCCCTCCCGACGCGCACTACCCAGCTCGGATTTTAAGCCATGATGATCATCTGTTGGTCAAGAACAGAGGATGGGCCCACACATTTGGTATTTAATTAACGTATACATATCATTTTTGTAAATTGTCAATGACCACGAGGCCAAGTTCCCCCAAGGGCCCCTGAGAGCCAAGGGCCCCTGGCAACGGCCCCACCGGCCCAATGGTTAATACAGTCCTGATTTTGCGCTATATTAGTCTAAAAGCGCCAACTTTTGCACAGATGTAGCCCAGGGTATGCTCTAATGATGATTTAGCTAGGGTGCCCGAGTCGGCGACCTTCGGGGTCGCCACAGCGGCCAAATCAAGAAATCGAGATTGTGAGGGGTCTAACTAGGGGTTTGTCATGATGCTGAATCCATTGCAAGCATTTGTTTTGCACAAAAAAACATTCCTTGGGCTATAAATGTCCCCAGAAAACGATGGTTTAGTGATCACTTTTCACCGCTTTGTGTGTGTTTTCTAGGGCCATTTATAGCCCAAGGAATGTTTTTTGTGCAAAACAAATGCTTGCAATGGATTCAGTATAATGACAAACCCCTAGTTAGACCCCTCACATCCTATTTAAAGCAGATTTTTTTTTCTGGGTATTTTCCTCCTGTATAGAAAGTCGATGGGAGCCCAACTTGATTTGGCCGCTGTGGCGACCCCGAAGGTCACCGACTCGGGTGCCCTAGCTAAATCATTAGAGCATGCCCTGGGCTACATCTGTGCAAAATTTGGCGCTTTTAGACTAATATAGCGCGAAATATCCCTAACGCCCCTGACTAATTGAAAATAGTCAATGTAAATCGGCCCTGAACCTCCACTGTACCTGCTTATATGACCAAACACCTCCAAAAGGTTAGTGACACCCACAGCCACAACACCAGAGGGAGCGCACACAACGATTTGATACTACAAACACATAGCACAAACATGGCTAAATTCTCCCTCTCAGGGGCGAAATTAGATCTTATTCTGCATGGGTTTTCAGATCAAAAGCACCCTATACTGCTGTGAGGGGGGCCCATAGATTAGGAGATTAGAGACCCTTAATATATTGGAAATGACAAAATACATATTGTCGTTGTTGGGTGTAAACCTCGTATCTCCAAGTTTCAAATGTGTATATTCTTTCGCAAAACAAAGCCCTGCTTCATCATACAAGGCCGTCGCACAAAAGTAGTGAAAACAGCAGATCTACAAGCACACAACGCCTCGCGGTGCGAGGCGTAGTGTGCTTGTAGATCGGCTTGTCTAAGGAAGTTTAAATCATTTTTAAACTTAGACAAGTTTAAACTTAGACAAGTTTAAATCATTTTTTAAAATGAAAAATGCAAAACGAACAGTTTCGAACATACAAGGTTTTCACCCGACAACGACGATATAATAGCCTATGAATGTATAATACTGTCACCAGTAGGGGTTTATTAAACCCATCAACCCTATACAAATTACGCTTGTGCTCCCTCTACATCACTGCCACCTAAGTGTGGAATTCCTTGACTACCTCCCTTAAGACATGTAGCTCGCTGGCATCCTTCAAGGCTACTCTGAAAATCCACCTTTCAGGAGGCCAGAGGCGAAGGTAGTCATCACCCACCCCCCGTTTATTTTATTTATATTTTTATCATTGCATTGAATGTAGTTCTTTACTCTGTGCATATAATGGTCTTTTATAATTGCATTAAATGTTGTTCTTGTTACTATATTCGCGATGAATCGAATGCCAAGGACCTCCAACGTAAACAAAGCCGTAAAAGGTCTTATTTGGGATGTTCCTTTTTGGGCAGGATGTTTTAACCGGCCTGGGCTGCACTGCATATGTGTCTGTGTTCATGTTACTCATGTTTGTCTAAATGAATGATTCAATCAATCAATCAATCAATCAATCAACCAATCAACCAATCCCTTCTTCTGGTCAATCTGAAATAAATACATGCACTTCCTTTTGATATGTTTAGGTTTGACTTGGTTTGACTTGTTTTTTATATCATTTGAAACAGTTAATACAGTTCATGAACTGCATTACCTGTAATGACAGACAGACAGACAGACAGACAGACAGACAGACAGACAGACAGACAGACTGACTGACTGACTGACTGACTGACTGACTGACTGACTGACTGACTGACTGACTGACTGACTGACTGACAGACAGACAGACAGGTTACATAAGTGATTCACGTAGATTGGTGGCTCTACTCCTCTCAGCTGAGCAGACAGTTAATAGGAATTCAAAGGACTCTGCTCCAGTCAGCTATTAAAGCCCCTGCCTTACATAAAACACCACATTATGCAATAGCTGCTCTCACGCTGTGTATACTAACCCAGGGGTCTTCAATAGGGGGTCCCAGACCCCCAGGGAGTCCTCAGAGTTATACCACAGGGGTCCGCCAACTGTAGGCTAAGGGTAAATAAAAAGCCATTGTGAGCTTGTAGAGCCATTGTACACTCCTTTCCCATTGAAAAGCATTGTCAGATAGTAGTCTAGGACCTGGCTAAGATATGTAGGCCTATGCACTTCATTTAGGAGAGAAGATCTCTACTGCTCTTGACTAATATGACCCCAAGGAACAACGTAAGAACTCCTCACTGGCCTCCCAGCGTGTGAACAACATAAGAACTCCTCACTGGCCTCCCAGCGTGTGGACAACGTAAGAACTCCTCACTGGCCTCCCAGCGTGTGAACAACGTAAGAACTCCTCACTGGCCTTAAGGAACAACGTAAGAACTCCTCACTGGCCTCCCAGCATGTGGACAACGTAAGAACTCCTCACTGGCCTCCCAGCATGTGGACAACGTAATAACTCCTCACTGGCCTCCCAGCATGTGCACTTAAGCCTCTCCAACTGATCCAAAATGCCGCGGCACGACTGGTCTTCAACCAGCCAAAATGTATCCCCCCCTTTCCAACTCCCTGTTGCAGTTAGAACTACAGACCCGTTTCTTGTTTACAAACATTGAGACTAAATGCACAGGTGACTGTATCATGTAATCAATTCCCACCAATCCCCAAACCTGTTGTTTTGGGGAGCGCTGGTTTCATTGGCTAATTTTGGTACCGACCTGCGCACGCATCTAGTTCTTATCAGTGTAACGTGGACCAGAAATGTGTCTACAGACTCACTTCCTAACTCCAACTAAGCACTACTGTAACACTCCTCTTCCTTCAGTGACCACACATGAATCTAGGGAGCATTTTTAGATTTTAGAAAAGTTTTTTTTTTTTACTGATTGGGTGCATGGTCTACCTATGTTATTTTATTCTAGACTGATATTCCTATGCATTTGTTATATTGTTGTTAATGAACTGACATATTATCTTGCTTATTATAGTGATGCATTACCTGCTTGTTGTAAGTCGCTTTGTTGAAGACCCCTGGGTTAAAAGGAAAATACGGGCCTTTTTCAATAAGAGCTCCACACAGTGGTGGAACAAGTAGGCTGCTTACACCTCGTATCAATACCACAACATAGAGTGTAACAGACTGTCATTGATGCACAAACACACATGCTTTAACCAGTGAAAAATAGCAGATCTGCTATTTAGCAACATTTATCAACATTTAGTTTAATTATGATAGTCAGTGTGTCATATTATCAACATTTAGTTTGATTTAATTCTAAACTTGACACTTTTGTTACATCAGCCTCTGGTTCTGTTCATTCTGAACACATACCTAATAGACCAGGGGCCGGCAACCTTTTTGACATGAAGTGCCATGTTTGTATCTTCTTGATAGTCAGTGTGCCATGTCATAATTTAGTTTAATTATGATAGTCAGTGTGTCATATTATCATTTAGTTTAATTATGATAGTCATTGTGTCATATTATCAACATTTAGTTTAATTATGATAGTCAGTGTGTCATATTATCAACATTTAGTTTAATTATGGTAGTCATTGTGTCATATTATCAACATTTAGTTTAATTATGATAGTCAGTGTGTCATATTATCATTTAGTTTAATTATGATAGTCATTGTGTCATATTATCATTTAGTTTAATTATGATAGTCATTGTGTCATATTATCAACATTTAGTTTAATTATGATAGTCAGTGTGTCATATTATCAACATTTAGTTTAATTATGGTAGTCATTGTGTCATATTATCAACATTTAGTTTAATTATGATAGTCAGTGTGTCATATTATCAACATTTAGTTTAATTATGATAGTGTACCATGTCAACATTTAGTTTAATTATGATAGTCAGTGTGTCATAGTATCATCATTTAGTTTAATTATGATAGTCATTGTGTCATATTATCAACATTTAGTTTAATTATGATAGTCATTGTGTCATATTATCAACATTTAGTTTAATTATGATAGTCATTGTGTCATAGTATCATCATTTAGTTTAATTATGATAGTCAGTGTGTCATATTATCAACATTTAGTTTAATTATGATAGTCAGTGTGTCATATTATCAACATTTAGTTTAATTATGATAGTCATTGTGTCATATTATCAACATTTAGTTTAATTATTTATGACACCAACATGACAGGCTATAAATAACAACCTTTATTGTTGTTGTTCTTTAGAAATATATTCTTTTACATTAGGATGTAGGCCTAATGATCATTAGAATCAATAAGCAATAGCCCACTTCTCTCCCAGACTTTCTCCCCAGTCAAAGTTATCAGTTTGAATGAATGCAGAATTCTATGCAGGTTGTAAATTGCATATAGATAGGAGTGTACTCTCTCATACTTCTGCCAGTGTGCCAGTGATCACCTTCCCCTGTGCTAATGTTGGCACCGTGCCTAAGGTTGCCTACACCTGTAATAGACTAACAGTTAGCCGCAGATTGCAATACCTCCCATAGGCAGCCAATGCATCAAAACAGTTTTTTGCTATCTGATTGTATTAAACAAGCAACGTCAAACTCATCAATATTGGGGCTGTATGGAGAGCTTGGAGTATCCTCTTTCTATCTGCAAAGTGTTTGTTTCATAAAAATCCACCGTAGACATGTTATGAGCTACTTTCTATCAAGCAATTCAGTTCAGGTGATTATTTTTCCTAAGTGCTTGAAAGGCGAGAACACTATGTTATCCTCATTATTTAATATTTATATATTGTGAGTTCCGTCACAGACAGTATAATGTTTTCAGTCATTGCTTTAAAGGCCGTCTGCTGTAGCCTGTGATTGGCTACGCACGGGCATAAACGCATGCACGCACGCACGCACACACACACACACACACACACACACACACACACACACACACACACACACACACACACACACACACACACACACACACACACACACACAGACATAGATTTGTATGGCCTACTGTACTTATGCTCCAACAGAGCGCCTTGTAATTTATATCAGGCCACACTTGTTGATGGTGATGTCACCAAGAACAGCAATGCTGGTCCCTCATTGGTTGGTTTCAGGGGTTTTCCCATTGAATGACGTCACTCTGTTTTTTTTTTGTTTTTTTTTTTCAGTTTTTTTTTTTTCATTGGATGGATGCTGATTGATTGATTGATTGATTGAATACTTTATTATAAGTTTGCATAGAAAAAGGTACAGCTTCATGATGGTACAGTTCACTGGTACAAGGTCAACTGAAAGGAGATCCTAGGAAAGCACTTGGCTTATTTACACAGGAAACCATTGAAGTATCTCATATAACATTGAATGAAAGACGGATAGAACACAGTACTATGCAGTAGAAATAGTTACAAAAAAAGTAAATAAAAATAAAATAAACAGTGCAAAAAATATATACAGTAGGTAAATACAAAGAGGGGTCAGGGGAGGGTAGGGCTGGGCTAGGTTTGTTATTGCCAGTTGCGAATGGCTGCTGCCTGTAAGTGTTTTTTCAGGGCGATTTTAAAGGATGATAGGGGACCACACTCCTTTAAGGCCTTCGGTAGGGCGTTCCACATTTTGGTTGTATAGCAGAAGAATGAGTTTGAGTTGACTTTGGGTTGAGTGTGATCTGTGGCGCTGCCTCTGGTGTTGTAATTGTGGACGTCCTTAACTTTTATAAAGTATTTTGCTAGGTACATGGGTATCTTATTGGTGTGGTGTATCTTGTACACCAGGCCCATTGCAAGTTGCTGTACTCTGAGTCTGATAGGGAAGGTTAAGCAGGACCCTGATTAGTTTGTTTTGGAGCTAGTGGGGCTTGTGGGGCTAATTGTGGGCTTGCCTGAAAGGCGAGACCAGTGTGTTATCCTTAATATTTATTTATTCGTGTATCTATCAAGTTCTCCCCAACAGTACAAAGGCAGGGCCCTTAGCCAATGAGGTGCAATTGGAAATTGGTGGAAAAACATTTGGGAGTGGTGTTAGCTGGAGTATTGGTTGAGCTTCACATGACAGTTAGTTAGCACGCTGCAGAATATAGTCACGTCAGCAACCACACTTGCAATTGAGGTGCCAATGAGGTGCAGCCAAAGGGCAGATCTTTGTGCCCATACATGGTGTTACAGGCGAGCCCACACTGTTTCTTAGGAACAGTATTTTTTGAGCGGTGGTAGACCGCTCCTATATGTGGCTGTGCGTGTGTCTGTAGCCTTTTTCCTCAGCGTTTTGCCATAGTAAAATGTGTGTACGTAGCACCATGTTTGTCTAGTGATGTCATATGTCGTATGTACAGTATGTAGCCTTTTTCCTCAGCGTCTTGCCATAGCAAAACGTGTTTGTGTAGCATAGCCTGTACATCCTAGACTCAAATCCTAGTCTGAAGACATTATGCAAGCACGACCACCGCTCACTTCACATTGGGAGTGATTTTTTTTAGTTTATAGTTAGTGTGGTTGCTATGGGCAACACACTATTGTATTCAGTCCAAGAATGTTTTGCCAGCAAAGTGAAAACCTGTTTTTTGTAAACTTTTTGAGTGATGTTATCCGGGTTGTAATGTTGGTGAGGCAACCACACTTGCAATTTCCCAGATTTGTAACTTTCTTTTTTATAATAATTTATAATTTTTATTTCATTTTCCAGTACAAACACGCAAACATAGACAGGCACATCAGTAGCCAAGTATTTTGTGTGTGGATCAAGTCCCCATAAAACAAACAAGTACAAAACAAAAAACTCAACACGTACAAAACACTCAAGACTAACAATAAGACTAAGACAAACCTAACCCTGTCAACAAAACAGGGCAGAGCAAGACAAAACAAAACAATACCGACTCAACAACAAAACATACACCCATATGCATTGCACCTCTAGCGTATTACAGCCTCGTACACTCTGTCAGATTTGTAACTTTCTAACTAGAAATACTGTTCCTACGAAACAGTGTGGGCTTGCATGTACAGTAACACCATGTATGGGCACAAAGATCTACCCTTTGGCTGCACCTCATTGGCTAAGGGCCCTGCCTTTGTACCGACAGTACAAAGGCAGGGCCCTTACACCGTTTTGAGGAGAAGACTGATAGATTGTCATTTTTGAGGAGAACTTGATAGATAAATAATGAAGATAGAAATAATCTACGAACATTGTGGGCTCGCATGTAACACCATGTATGGGCACAAAGATCTGCGTGTTTCCTAAACCCACCAGGCTTGAGTTAAGACCCGCCTCGCGGAAACGCCCCTCTCAATAATAAGTATATGAAAGTGCATATTATGAATGTTTATAGTGCTCTTAGTGCAAAGCAATACTGTACCTACTACCTACCGATCCATTACAATAATACACGCAGCATAATACGCCCAAAGCCATATCCAAACTATAACAATCAATGTAACTGATTATCAGTAAGAGTTTTTATTTTGAGCACAGTAGTGACAAATTAATAGCTTTCTCAGTATGTTTTTCTCTTTTGCAAAGTTACAAAGTTTCCCTTTTTTTAAGCACAGTACAAAGTAAGTTTCAGGTTTTTAGTTTAGCACAGTTTATGAGCACTGACTGTAGTGACAAATTAATAGCTGTGCGTTGTGCAAATGCAGGCTTTTCACAGTACAAGTTTTAAGATTGTCTTCATGCCTTTACTGACTTTATCCACCCTCCATGTGTCCGGCAAGGATTTCAGCCACTCCTTGAAGTTCTCGCGTTTCCGCGAGGCGGGTCTTAACTCAAGCCTGGTGGGTTTGGGAAACACGCCAAAGATCTACCCTTTGGCTGCACCTCATTGGCTAAGGGCCCTGCCTTTGTACTGTCGAGGAGAACTTGACTGATAGATAAATAATGAAGATAACATACGTGTGCTCGCCTTTCATGCGATTTGGGCCAATTCGGCCTCTGCTTCAATTAGCAGTCAGGAAGTAGTTTCCGCCCGGTTCGCCCGTTTCATAGTGAAGCGAAACCTGACCAATCATGGATATTGGCCCTCTTATAGTCTCGTCAAAGTGTCATGTGAAGCTCATCATGCCCATCTATGCCCATCTGGCATATAGTATGCTGCTACTGGCATAGACGGCCCCTCTCATGGCCCTTATATACTGTGTGCCTCAATATTATGACATCACCCTTTACGTTTATAGAGTAGTACATTGGCTATTTGAGAATATCCCTTCTGCAAGCTCACTAAGTCAGTGGCGTCAGTTCAGAAAAAGCTAAGGTATGGCAACATGACTGGTGTCTTGCACGTGCGCAAGACACCAATCATGTTGCCATACCTTAGCAACAAGGCATGATACATTTATTTTAAGAAGCACATTCTATTTTTCCCCCCAGTTTCTACGGTTTCTTGGGCTGGATATGGCAGCCTGGAACGGTTGTTCAAGTGCAGCTAAACTTGGCACACTTGCCACAATTAACAATAATGCATTGCACCTGTGAAGAATATAATTCTGTCATTCAAGTGACCATTTTGTAAAATTTTGCATTTGTAGTTATTTTACTGTAATTTATCAACATAATAACCAGCACAGATAGACAAAGAGATATTCATGGATTTATATTTAAAAGTAACTTTTATTTTCCCCCCTGGACCCAGGGTATGGCAGCTGCATACCCCGGCCATACCCAATTGACACCCCTGCACGAAGTGCCGCAATGTGAGCTTGTAGATCTGCCAATTTTACAAGCTTGAACCTTTTTAGAAAGTGTTTGAAAGCTTTCTTTCAAACACAAATCTTGCATGTGGATGTGGATCCCTGGCCCACAAGAGTTTCAGTTTCAGATCAGAGTTTAGTTAATTCATTAATTAATCCTTAATTGGACAAATGTACTATGAGATGGTTGCAACTGTAGGTCGCTGTTTAGTATGAAAACCTCCAGCTCATGTCTGTCCGTCCGTCCTTCTGTCCGCCTGTCTGTCACACCTCTGAGAAAACACTGATGTTGCAAATGAATGGCCAAGACAGAATTAATTTGCACTGACCTGTTCTGACATCAATGATGCAAATGTTCCATGCCAAACAATTTAAATCGTTGATCAAAATTATCTGTGACAATTAATGGTAAAATGTGATAATGGTGACACAGACCTGTCAGTGACCATCAGGTTATGATGATGATGATGATGATGATGATGATAACAAAATGTCACCCTGTAAGCCGACAGGACTCAAATGCTTATGTCTTCTTTCTTTTTTGTCTTTACAGAACACAAAGTTGACAAGAAGAAGTCATCTGTGCGGTGGAGATAAACCCGGAAGTGGTGTTAAGATGACGACCGGAGCGTCGTCGTGCCATTACGGGGTCCACATACACACGGGTTGAATACAGCACTGCTCAACTGTCACTCAACTGTCACCCAGCAGTGATAGACACTAACCAATGGGACAGACCTAAACTGGCACTTTGTTGAGCCCTCCCATCAGGCGCTCAATAGTCAAAGTTCAAAGGTACGGCAGGAATTGCATCTGTACAAAGCAGAGATCCACTCTTTACAAATCCTACTGTGTGGCCGCAGCCAGAGCAAGTAGGATGTGCCACTACAGAGCGAATAAGATCGTATCCATTACACCCGAGGATGCCCTTAGAGATGGAGATCTGGAGAGGATGCCCTTAGAGATGGAGATCTGGAGATCTCTCTCCAACCGTGGATTGGTCTGCGTGGGAAGGAGGGGAGGATGCAAGTGGACGGGCGGGGATATCTGGTGTCCTCTCTATTCTTCTTATAACTCTATGCATAGGATTGCCGTTTGTTGGCCTTTTTGATCTTGCAGAATTGCATGACGCCGTCTGGAAGAATACATTGTACATACATACATACAGTGTACTTAGAAGACCTCAAGAATCATCCGGCCCTATGAATTCAACCCGTCATGCAATTTTAACAAATGGAAGACGGGTCTTTTTTAAAAGTACATTATATTTAACGGTTAGCCCTCAGCTACCAGCCATTGCGCAAATGTGCAAGAGGCAGTTTAGTCATTTTAGGCTTCCATTGCTTTTGCGTTTGTGCAAATGTATTCTAAATTTGTGTAGCTGAGGGAATTAAAGTGTTAGCCCTCACCTACCAGCCATTGCGCAACTGTGCAAGAGGCATTTTAGTCATTTTAGGCCTCCATTACATTGGCATCATATAAAAATATCAATATATCAATATCAAATAATGCTTTACTGGCATATATTACGCTTTGGTATGGGTGTTATATTGTGCAGTGAAGAAGCTTGGGTGGCTCTTTTGGTTCAAACAACAGCCTCTAGAGGCCCATGGGCTCTGTATCTCTACATTTGATGTTTAGCTGTAACCCCAATCCTTGTGTTCGCAGTTGAAGTTCCCTGCATAGATGGCTGGTGTAGGTACCAGAGGGAGTGGCGTGTTCACATTGTCATGTCTTCAACAGATCGGCTTCCAGCACCTCCTTCTAACACCTCTTTTTAACACCACCTCCTTCTAACCCCTCTTTCTAACACCACCTTCTAACACCACCTCCTAACACCACCTCTTTCCATGAGGTCTTAGTGGTGGTGGTGGAAGATGGTCTGCAGAAGACACATGACAATGTGAACTCACCACTCCCACTGGTACCTGCACTTGCCATCTATGCAGGGGACTTCAGCTGCTAACACAAGGACTGGGGTTACAGCTAAACATCAAATGTAGAGAAACAGAGCCCATGGGTCTCTAGCGGCTGTTGTTTGACCCAAAAGAGCCCCCAAGCTTCTTCACTGCAAAATGCAACACCCATACCAATCCAGACCTGGCCTATGCTGTGTGTCAGCAAAGGAAATAATTTGTGTAGCTGAGGTAATTTAACTGTTAGCCCTCACCTACCAGCCATTGCGCAACTGTGTAAGTGGCATTTTAGTCATTTTAGGCCTCCATTACTTAGTGAACAATGTTTTGCGGTTGTGCAACTGCACAATTGCGTTAAAAATGTGTGTAGCTGAGGTAAGCTGTGCGTTGTGCAGCTTTTATTTGGAATGAAAAGCAGCACAAATGTGTTGCTTTCTAGTTGTTTGTTGGTGTTGATTGGGGTGGGGCGTATCCATGAGATTTCTCTTTCAGAAATCAATTTGCATGACGGGTTCATTCATAAGTGAGTCTTATCTGGAGTATGCAGTAAGATCCTGTCATCTTTCAAACCTGTAATCAAATCCAATTTGACTCCTGTAATGTCATTTGGCACAACAGACCTTGGACTGGCTTTATTTTAAACCTCAAATCGCAGATATAGATCCCAACTTCTTTGCATCGTAAGCCATAAGATGACTAGAACTCAAAGTCGAAGAAGAACCATCTTTGGAAGCTGTCAGCGAAGACGCTTGACCCCTGAATGAACCTACTGCTACATGACAACATCTGCACACTACAATACAGGCACCCGGAGGCATTCTACATGGTGGGTGGTGACTACAACCACGTTGATTTAAAGGTCACTTTGCCGAGGTTCCAACACGGGGAAATAATATTCTTGGTTGTCTGTACACAAACAGGAAGGAGGCATATAAAGCTGTCTCCCGCCCCAAGCTTGGCGCCTCTGACCATATTTCAATGATGTTGGTCCATGTCTATGGCCCCGTGCTACTGTCCAGGCAGCCTACACAGAAGACCACCGTTTGGCCCAGTGGGGCTGACTCTATGCTCCAAGACTGTTTTGAACGCACTGAATGGAACATCTTCAGAGAGGCAGCGACATCACAGTCTGGTGGTGTGGACCTGGAGGAGTACACGTCTGCTGTCTTAGGCTCTATTAGCAAGTGTGTTGATGATGTCACCGTCACCAAGGATATTACAATCCATCCCAACCAGAAACCCTGGCTGAATGCTGAAGTCTGCTCACTCCTGAAAGCCCTCCCAAATGTCTCACATCACCCGCAACCCACTTTCTGTATACAGAACTACCAGAAAGATGCAAGAGGAGATTTCACATCAGCATCGGCGACTTCAATGCCAATAGTACATCATGGGGTTATGAGAACAACTACCAAGATGGAGGTGAAGTTGAAGTAGGGCATAGGATTGCCCGCTTGTTTGCCTTTTTGATCTTGCAGAATTGCACGACGCCGACTGGAAGAATACATTGTACATACAGTGTACTTAGAAGACCTCAAGAATCATCCAGCCCTATGAATTCAGCCCGCCATGCAATTTGAACAAATGGAAGACGGGTCTTTTTTTAAAGTACATTATATTTAACGGTTAGCCCTCAGCTACCAGCCATTGCGCAAATGTGCAAGAGGCAGTTTAGTCATTTTAGGCTTCCATTGCTTTTGCGTTTGCGCAACTGTGCAAATGTATTCTAAATTTGTGTAGCTTAGGGAATTTAAGTGTTAGCCCTCACCTACCAGCCATTGCGCAACTGTGCAAGAGGCATTTTAGTCATTTTAGGCCTCCATTACATTGGCATCATATAAAAATATCAATATATCAATATCAAATAATGCTTTACTGGCATATATTACGCTTTGGTATGGGTGTTATATTGTGCAGTGAAGAAGCTTGGGGGCTCTTTTGGGTCAAACAACAGCCGCTAGAGGCCCATGGGCTCTGTATCTCTACATTTGATGTTTAGCTGTAACCCCAATCCTTGTGTTCGCAGTTGAAGTTTCCTCCATAGATGGCAGGTGTAGGTACCAGAGGGAGTGGTGAGTTCACATTGGCATGTGTCTTCAACAGATCGGCTTCCAGCACCTCCTTCTAACACCTCTTTCTAACAACACCTCCTTCTAACCCCTCTTTCTAACACCACCTCCTAACACCACCTCTTTCCATGAGGTCTTAGTGGTGGTGGTGGAAGCTGATCTGTAGAAGACACATGACAATGTGAACTCGCCACTCCCACTGGTACCTGCACTTGCCATCTATGGAGGAAACTTCAACTGCGAACACAAGGATTGGGGTTACAGCTAAACATCAAATGTAGAGATACAGAGACCATGGGCCTCTAGACGCTGTTGTTTGACCCAAAAGAGCCCCCAAGCTTCTTCACAGCACAATGTAACACCCATACCAACCCAGACCTAGTCTAGGCCGTGTCAGCAAAGGAAATAATTTGTGTAGCTGAGGTAATTTAACTGTTAGTCCTCACCTACCAGCCATTGTGCAACTGTGTAAGCGGCATTCTAGTCATTTTAGGCCTCCATTACTTAGTGAACAATGTTTTGCGGTTGTGCAACTAAGCAATTGCGTTATAAATTTGTGTAGCTGAGGTAAGCTGTTTGTTGTGCAGCTTTTATTTGGAATGAAAAGCAGTGCAAATGTGTTGCTTTCTAGTTGTTTGTTGGTGTATTTTCATAGGTATATTTGTATTATTTCGCCATGTCCAGGACCTGGGTAACACATTTTGTTCTCTACTTGTGCTGAATGACAAATAAACTCCTTGAACCTTGAACTGGAATGGCAATGGCAATGGCCATAGATATCCGACAGAGACCGCATGGATCAGCAAACCAAACCTCAAGCTTGAGTAAGTCTGGACCCAAACTATGGAACTGCACATGGAAACCATAACGGTTGCCCTACCAAATGCCTCACATCACCTGTAACACCCTTCCTATACACAGAACTACCAGAAAGGTGCAAGAGGAGATTTCACATCAGCATCGGCGACTTCAATAACCAGAGTACATCATGGCGTTATGAGAACAACAAGCAAGATGGAGGCAAAGTTGAAGTAGGGCATAGGATTGCCGCTTGTTTGCCTTTTTGATCTTGCAGAATTGCACGGCACCGTCTGGAAGAATACATTGTACATACAGTGTACTTAAAAGACCTCAAGAATCATCCGGCCCTATGAATTCAGCCCGCCATGCAATTTGAACAAATGGAAGACAGGTCTTTTTTTAAAGTACATTATAGCCCTCAGCTACCAGCCATTGCGCAACTGTGCAAGAGGCAGTTTAGTCATTTTAGGCTTCCATTGCTTTTGCGTTTGCGCAACTGTGCAAACGTATTCAAAATTTGTGTAGCTGAGGGAATTTAAGTGTTAGCCCTCACCTACCAGCCATTGCGCAACTGTGCAAGAGGCATTTTAGTCATTTTAGGCCTCCATTACATTGGCATCATATAAAAATATCAATATATCAATATCAAATAATGCTTTACTGGTATATATTACGCTTTGGTATGGGTGTTATATTGTGCAGTGAAGAAGCTTGGGGGCTCTTTTGGGTCAAACAACAGCCGCTAGAGGCCCATGGGCTCTGTATCTCTACATTTGATGTTTAGCTGTAACCCCAATCCTTGTGTTCGCAGTTGAAGTTTCCTCCATAGATGGCAGGTGTAGGTACCAGAGGGAGTGGTGAGTTCACATTGGCATGTGTCTTCAACAGATCGGCTTCCAGCACCTCCTTCTAACACCTCTTTCTAACAACACCTCCTTCTAACCCCTCTTTCTAACACCACCTTCTAACACCACCTCCTAACACCACCTCTTTCCACCTCTTTCCATGAGGTCTTAGTGGTGGTGGTGGAAGCTGATCTGTAGAAGACACATGACAATGTGAACTCGCCACTCCCACTGGTACCTGCACTTGCCATCTATGGAGGAAACTTCAACTGCGAACACAAGGATTGGGGTTACAGCTAAACATCAAATGTAGAGATACAGAGACCATGGGCCTCTAGACGCTGTTGTTTGACCCAAAAGAGCCCCCAAGCTTCTTCACAGCACAATGTAACACCCATACCAACCCAGACCTAGTCTAGGCCGTGTCAGCAAAGGAAATAATTTGTGTAGCTGAGGTAATTTAACTGTTAGTCCTCACCTACCAGCCATTGTGCAACTGTGTAAGCGGCATTCTAGTCATTTTAGGCCTCCATTACTTAGTGAACAATGTTTTGCGGTTGTGCAACTGCGCAATTGCGTTCTAAATTTGTGTAGCTGAGGTAAGCTGTTTGTTGTGCAGCTTTTATTTGGAATGAAAAGCAGTGCAAATGTGTTGCTTTCTAGTTGTTTGTTGGTGTATTTTCATAGGTATATTTGTATTATTTCGCCATGTCCAGGACCTGGGTAACACATTTTGTTCTCTACTTGTGCTGAATGACAAATAAACTCCTTGAACCTTGAACTGGAATGGCAATGGCAATGGCCATAGATATCCGACAGAGACCGCATGGATCAGCAAACCAAACCTCAAGCTTGAGTAAGTCTGGACCCAAACTATGGAACTGCACATGGAAACCATAACGGTTGCCCTACCAAATGCCTCACATCACCTGTAACACCCTTCCTATACACAGAACTACCAGAAAGGTGCAAGAGGAGATTTCACATCAGCATCGGCGACTTCAATAACCAGAGTACATCATGGCGTTATGAGAACAACAAGCAAGATGGAGGCAAAGTTGAAGTAGGGCATAGGATTGCCGCTTGTTTGCCTTTTTGATCTTGCAGAATTGCACGGCACCGTCTGGAAGAATACATTGTACATACAGTGTACTTAAAAGACCTCAAGAATCATCCGGCCCTATGAATTCAGCCCGCCATGCAATTTGAACAAATGGAAGACAGGTCTTTTTTTAAAGTACATTATAGCCCTCAGCTACCAGCCATTGCGCAACTGTGCAAGAGGCAGTTTAGTCATTTTAGGCTTCCGTTGCTTTTGCGTTTGCGCAACTGTGCAAACGTATTCAAAATTTGTGTAGCTGAGGGAATTTAAGTGTTAGCCCTCACCTACCAGCCATTGCGCAACTGTGCAAGAGGCATTTTAGTCATTTTAGGCCTCCATTACATTGGCATCATATAAAAATATCAATATATCAATATCAAATAATGCTTTACTGGCATATATTACGCTTTGGTATGGGTGTTATATTGTGCAGTGAAGAAGCTCGGGGGCTCTTTTGGGTCAAACAACAGCCGCTAGAGGCCCATGGGCTCTGTATCTCTACATTTGATGTTTAGCTGTAACCCCAATCCTTGTGTTCGCAGTTGAAGTTTCCTCCATAGATGGCAGGTGTAGGTACCAGAGGGAGTGGTGAGTTCACATTGGCATGTGTCTTCAACAGATCGGCTTCCAGCACCTCCTTCTAACACCTCTTTCTAACAACACCTCCTTCTAACCCCTCTTTCTAACACCACCTCCTAACACCACCTCTTTCCATGAGGTCTTAGTGGTGGTGGTGGAAGCTGATCTGTAGAAGATGCATGACAATGTGAACTCGCCACTCCCACTGGTACCTGCACTTGCCATCTATGGAGGAAACTTCAACTGCGAACACAAGGATTGGGGTTACAGCTAAACATCAAATGTAGAGATACAGAGACCATGGGCCTCTAGACGCTGTTGTTTGACCCAAAAGAGCCCCCAAGCTTCTTCACAGCACAATGTAACACCCATACCAACCCAGACCTAGTCTAGGCCATGTCAGCAAAGGAAATAATTTGTGTAGCTGAGGTAATTTAACTGTTAGCCCTCACCTACCAGCCATTGTGCATTAGTCATTTTAGGCCTCCATTACTTAGTGAACAATGTTTTGCGGTTGTGCAACTGCGCAATTGCGTTCTAAATTTGTGTAGCTGAGGTAATTTAACTGTTAGTCCTCACCTACCAGCCATTGCGCAACTGTGCAAGCGGCATTCTAGTCATTTTAGGCCTCTGTTACTTAGGGAACAATGTCTTGCGGTTGTGCAACTGTGCAATTGCGTTATAAATTTGTGTAGCTGAGGTAAGCTGTGCGTTGTGCAGCTTTTATTTGGAATGAAAAGCAGTGCAAATGTGTTGCTTTCTAGTTGTTTGTTGGTGTTGAGTGGGGTGGGGGGTATCCATGAGATTTCTCTTTCAGGAATCAATTTGCATGACGGGTTCATTCATAAGTGAGTCTTATCTGGAGTATGCAGTAAGATCCTGTCATCTTTCAAACATGTAATCAAATCCAATTTGACTCCTGCAATGTAATTTGGCACAACAGACCTAGGACTGGCTTTATGTTAAACCTCAAATTGCAAATAATATCAAACAATGCTTTACTGGAATGTATTCCTCTTTGGCCATAGATCCCAACTGCTTTGCATCGTAAGCCATAAGATGACTAGAACTCAAAGTCGAAGAAGAACCATCTGTGGAAGCTGTCAGCGAAAACGTTTGACCCCTGAATGACCTACTGGAATGGCAATGGCCATAGATATCCGACAGAGACAGTATGGATCAGCTGTTCTCAGCAAACCAAACTTCAAGCTTGAGGAAGTCTGTACTCAAACTATGGAAGTGCACATGGAAACCATCACGGTTGCCCTCCCAAATGTCTCACATCACCCGCAACACCCTTTCTGTACACAGAACTACCAGAAAGATGCAAGAGGAAATGTCACATCAGCATCGGCGACTTCAATGCCCAGAGTACATCATGGGCTTATGAGAACGACAACCAAGATGGAGGTGAAGTTAGACCCCTACTGCTTTGCCTCTTAAGCCATGAGATGACTAGAACTCAAAGTCGAAGAAGAACCATCTTCATTCCATCTTTCAAACCTGTAATCAAATCCAATTTGACTCCTGCAATGCATTTGGCACAACAGACCTTGGACTGGCTTTATGTTAAGCTTAAATCCCACATGTCAAAAAGGTTGACACTGTAATCAACAACTCTCTCTGAACCATAACTGGCTGCCTGAAGCCTACTCCTGTGTCCTACCTGCCAGTCCTTGCAGGAATTGCCCCGGCCCACCTCAGACGAGAGGACGCTACCCTCACGCTGGCAAGGAAAGCCCAGATACACAACTGGCATATCCTGCACAACACTAAAGTGGATACAAAGCCTCCAAACAGACTCAAGTCCTGCCACCTTTACAACAAGGCTGCACAAGAGCTGCTTCGCTCCATCCTGGAGGACTTGTCCACAAGGCGGGATCCTGGAAGCAGGAGTGGGAGTCTGCTGGGCCCTCCTGTATTCACCGCTACATCTGGGATCCGGGAGCAGGCGTTGAAGGAGAGTACCTACCACACCAGCAATGGACTCTATTGAACTGCCTGCGCACTGGAGTCGGCTGCTTCAAATCAGCTATGAAGAAGTGACGCTTGGCAGACAGTGCAGCATGCAAGTGTGGCGAGCCTGAGCAGTCTGCAAAGCACATAATTAACACCTGCCCCTTTTACAGTCCACCTTCTGAGGCCGGCCTCTTCCAAGTGGGACCAGAGACAAGGGCGTGGCTACACAATACTGAGTTGGACATTTGAGGATGATACAAGAAGAAGAGAAGCTTAAATAGCAAATAATATCAAACAATGCTTTACTGGCATATATTACTCTTTGGTATGGGTGTTACATTGTGCAGTGAAGAAGCTTGGGGGCTCTTTTGGTTCAAACAACAGCCTCTAGAGGCCCATGGGCTCTGTATCTCTACGTTTGATGTTTAGCTGTAACCCTAATCCTTGTGTTCACGGTTGAAGTCCCCTGCATAGATGGCAGGTGCAGGTACGAGAGGGAGTGGGGAGTTCACATTGGCATGTGTCTTCTCCAGATCAGCTTCCACCACCTCCTCCTAACACCTCTTTCTAACCCCAACTCTTCTAACACCTCCTTCTAACACCTCTTTCTAACACCACCTCCTTCTAACCACTCTTTCTAACACCACCTTCTAACACCACCTCCTAACACCACCTCTTTCCATGAGGTCTTAGTGGTTGTGGTGGAAGCTGATCTGTAGAAAACGCATGACAATGTGAACTCGCCACTCTCACTGGTACCTGCACCTGCCATCTATGCAGGGTACTTCAACTGCTAACACAAGGATTGGGGTTACAGCTAAACATCAAATGTAGTGATACAGAGCCCATGGGCCTCTGGCGGCTGTTGTTTGACCCAAAAAAAAACCCAAGCTTCTTCACTGCACAATGTTAACACCCATACCAACCCAGACCTGGCCTATGCCTTGTAAATTGAAGATGACCTACTGGAATGAACATGGCCATAGATATCCGACTGTATGGATCTGCTGTTCTCAGCAAACAAACCTCAAGCTTGAGGAAGTCTGGACCCACACCTTGGAAATGCACATGGAAACTATCACGGTTGCCCTCCCAAATGTCTCAAATCACCCGCAATCCCCTTTCTGTACACAGAACTACCAGAAAGATTTCACATTAGCATCGGCGACTTCAATGCCCAGATAACATCATCGGGTTATGTGAACAACAACCAAGATGGAGATGAAGTTGAAGTAGGGCATATGATTGCCGCTTGTTTGCCTTTTTAATCTTGCAGAATTGCATGTACTGACTGGAAGAATACATTGTACACACAGTGGACCTCAAGAGTCATCCGGCCCTATGAATTCAGCCCCCCCATGCAATCTGAACAAATTATTCTTTTTTATTATTATTATTTTTTTTGGCATTTTGCGTGAAGAAGGGCCGGTTGGGAATATCCGGCATCTCTCCCCCACACATCAGAAGAATGCATATGCTCAAGATGAAGGAACAACACAGGAGAGGAACATTATACACCCCTTGCATTACCGGGTAGCACCCCCACGCAGGCTCAGTTTTATGCAGACAGTCCTGCCCTCAAGACAATCAAAGAAGAAGCAAGGGCCAACATCTGGGAAGATGAATGGCAAAGCGACGACACACAAGCTCCTGAATGGTTGGACAGGGGAACCACACCAACGGAAATTCTCACTATAGTGGCCACAACCTTGGCTGGACAGTCTGGAAGTCACTTAATAGACTGTGTGTGAACAAGGGAGGTGCAACGCATAAAAGTCTGGAACTACACAACATGACACGTGCAGCTGTGGATCAGTGCACACAAGGTCCCACCTACTGGAAAATGCAGTCCAGAATACCTGGCAGAACCTACCCCAATCAGCTGTGGCTTGTGCCCAATATTGACAGCACGTCATCTGCAGGAGTGGGAGCCAGCCGGGCCCTCCCGCGTCCATCGATACATCCGGGACGCAGTAGGTGGCGCCATAGGAGGAGACGACCTACCACACCGGCAATGGAACCGCCTACGAACTGGTGTCGGTCGCTTTAAAACATCAGTGAAGAAGTGGGGCCTGGAGGAGAGTGCGGCATGCAAGTGCGGTGACCCTGAGCAAACTGCCGACCATATAATCACCACAAGCCCCTTACACAACCACCCTCGGAAGCAAGCCTCATCGACTTAGGACCCGAGATGCGGGCATGGCTACGCAACACAGAGTTGGACCTCGTTGGACGTTACGCAAAAGAAGATTGAATTGATAATGCTGTTATTTTGTTTTCTCTACATTTGCTGATGATTGGCTGAAATTGTCATTGTCATGTCTTCTACAGATCAGCTTCCACCACCACCTTCTAACACCACCTCCTTCTAACACCTCTTTCTAACACCACCTCCATCTAACACCTCTTTCTAACACCACCTTCTAACACCACCTCCTAACAACTCCTAACTCCTCTTTCCATGAGGTCTTAGAAGGAGGTGGAGGAATATGGTCTGTAGAAGACTCATGACAATGTGAACTCGCCACTCCTATGCAGTGGATTTCAACTGCAAACACAAGGATTTGTGTTTCAGCCAAACATCAGCAAATGTAGAGACACAGAGCCAATGGGCTTCTAGAGGCTGTTTGACCCAAAAGAGCCCCCAAGCTTCTTCACTGCACGATGTAACACCCATACCAACCAAGATGGAAATACGTCATTACCTCAGAAAATCCATCTGACTGTGCACCAAGAGGACCTTCTAAGTCAATGAATATCCTGAGCTGATTCCAACGTCCACCTCTCCTGCAGGAACCAGAGAGTTGGTGGCCAAATAGACCTGACAAGTTCAAATTGAAGATGACCCCGAGGTGAGACAATAGGCCTACCTACGTACATGTCACACATGCAGCTGAAGACGGATGTTATGAGCAAGCTCATCAAACATTACTCCAGTTGGTGCCTGTTGAGAGCTGTGGCCTGGATTCTATGTCTAGGGTCTACTTCTACAATGCTGCAGAATCAGGGAGATGTTCAGACAGATCCCAGCTTTCAAAAGACAACTCTGATGGAGAAAAGACGTGACCAGTCAGCCCTGAAGAAATGCTCTTACACTGAGTGTTTGACTCAAGTTCGAAAAGAGGAAGTCATGCAGCGAGTCATCTATTGACGGAGCTTGGTCTAATAATACAAGTTGGAGTATTGAGAGTTGGAGACCGTTTCCATGCATATGCCATGCCAACATGGAAAGCATCCAGCTGTCATTCTGAAAGACTTGCACATCACAATGCTGATTCTGCAAGACATCCATGAGAAGATCAGACTTTAGGTAAGGAACTAACTATATGCTCTTACAACTGTGTCAGAGATATATGTCCCCCTCAGCAAACTCTGTAGTGAGGAGGTTCCGCCAACCAGGATGTATTACCTGGAGAATAATCAAACGCAAGGCACTAGGATTGAAAATGGCAAACATACCTCAAGAAGACACATTATTACCTGCATGTCACCGTTCACACACATGGAGGTGGACTATTAGATGTGAAGCAGCGTCACGGTACTGTGAAGGGGTGCAGAGTTCTTTTCACATGCCTCTCGGCCAGAGCAGGACATCTAGAAGTAGTGCACACATTGCACACTGATTCTTGCCTGTACGCTATCCGTCACTTTCTGTGCAGGCGAGGTAAGTATCCATCATGCTTTCTGATAATCAAACTAATTGAACACGGCCGAGTGTGAGCTGCGAGAAACCCTTCATCAGTGGAACCAGCGGAAGATACGGGACGCACTCATGATGCAAAAGCAATACAGTGGCTGTTCAATCCTCCTGCCAGGTCTCACTGTGTTCAGTCCACCTGCCAGGTATCACTTTGGAGGGATCTGGGAGAGACAGATTTGTTCTGAGAGGAAAATAACAGTATGTTCTGAAGGAGCAAACCGTCGACAATGAATGTTTATGAACATTGTTATGAAATGACAGACTATTTACCAAGTCATCAGATGATCCAACAGATCTTGAGCCATTGACTTCTATTGCTAATGAAGGAACAGACAGTCACGCCACTTGGAATGTTCACGAAGGATGCGCGCTAAAGTTGGAACCAAGTGAAGTGTCTTGCTGACTAGTTTTGCAAAGGGGCGTGTCAGATGTCTGCAGGATAATACAAAGACAAACCACACTGGAAAGATCCTTTGACAAGCTGTGCCTCATCTGTGAGACAGCCACTTAAGTTAATTGTTTTTATTGTTTGTCTCATGCACCTTCCTTGAAATCTCATGTACATGAATGTTTGGATGGATATGTGTAAATATGTATCTTATTGTAATCATGTTGTATACATATCTATATTTATATTATCAGTTTCATGTAGTCTCGTCAGAGTTGTCTTGTCTTGTCTTGTCACCCCTCCCCATGTGTTCTGTCCTGTGTCCCCCCCTCCCCCGTGTGTCCCCCACTCTCGGCCTGAACCTTGTCGTGGTGAGTGGGCTTTAAACCAAGACAGGCCATTTAAACGACAACATAAAGTATGAGATGGTGTTGCTGTACCTTGGACCACTGATCTGCTGTAACACAAGGAATATCAGAATAACCATAGCATGAAATATTTAACTTTAAGCATCCAATGCATTTCCAATCGGAAAATAAGTCTGGAGAGCGAGGAAGAGCGACCCGTTGGGTAGATCTTTTATACCCATACATGGTGTTCCATACATGGTATTCAATGCGAGCCCACACTGTTTTGTAGGAACAATATTTCTAGTTGTGGGCTCGCTGAAAGCACATGTATGTTATCTTCATTATTTATCTGTCTGTCAAGTTCTCCTCAAAATGACCTAAGACACTGCCTGTACCGACAAAGGCAGTGTCTTACGTCATACCCCTCTACGACAGGGGGGCGCATAGGGTGGATTTTCTTTTCACCACCTGTTTTTTCTTAATCCTTGAAGGGTATATTTTAAGATTCTGCCAGGTACCAAGCTAAAATATTGTCATTCCTTTTTAACTCTTTATTACACATGTCACCCCACACTCTTAGACCTGGTTGTAGTTTTTGCAGTGATGTACTGTGAAACCCTACTGTACAATGCTGCATGTCTTAATTACAGTAAAGTACTTTCATTTGTATTGCATTCTGGGTAGTTTTTATGAAGCGGCAATATTTTACATTGTTACTGTAACCTATTGTAAGCTGGATGTGATATGCCACATGCAATAATGCAGTATTGTGGTAAATGATGAGTTAGCCCCGCCTCCCTGCACACAACTTCATGCACAGAGAAGACCCACCCACCACAGAAGAAACTTGAGGAGGAAGAAAATGGCAGAGAGTGGTCCAGTCCATGGACATTATGTAAGTTTGTTACTTGTTTACTTGTTTTACTTTTCATCCAGACATTTAGCCTTCGTTTTTAGGACATTATGCTCTAGTGAACATTTGGAGATAGAAACAGCTAACAAAATCGTTTTTTTCTGTGTTTGTCTGTGTGGTGAGAAAGCACCAGTCTCCCATTTGTTTTTTTCCGGCGGCGCGGGGGTCCGCGACGGAGCCCAATGGGGTCCGCGACGCGTTATGCGACCCCCAGGGACCCCGCGGACCCCCACGCCGCCGGAAAAAAACAAATGGAAAAATAAGTGAAATGTAGCAGATCTGCAAGCTCGAGTTCCGCTCCACGGACCGTGGCCCGGCCGGGGAGAGGTCCGCGGACCCCCCGCTTCTCAGGGGGGTCCCCCGCCGGTCCCTAGCCACCCACCGAGCACGGTCATGTATATGCCCCGTCATTTAGGGCTACAGTCTCACCTGTTTAATGTGAAAATATTTGTGATGCATTTTCAGTTCTGCTAGTTTTAAATTACTTAATAAGCTTGAATTGAATTACTGGAGTGAGGTTTGTGTTTACATAGGTTTTAAACTCTTTAGTCAGTTTGCTTAGCAAGTGAAGTGGTGTTGGAAGGAGGATTTCTGTTCATTTTACCTGCAAAAGTCGATTTTGATATTAATAAAAATAGGATGCCAACAATGAATATACTATCTCAAAACCGATCTACTGGTACAAGCACACAATGTGATGTGAGTTGTAGGCCTATAGATCGTCTATTTTCACTATTTTGGAATATTTTAGACCCCCACTATAGTGTGTGTGTGTGTGTGTGTGTGTGTGTGTGTGTGTGTGTGTGTGTGTGTGTGTGTGTGTGTGTGTGTGTGTGTGTGTGTGTGTGTGTGTGTGTGTGTGTGTCATGCTTCCAGCATCAGAGATTGAAGCGGAGAGTCTGCTGACACCACAAGATGTGATGGCAACTTCAGCTTTTCATGGCCTTCTTCAGAGAGTCAAGAGTCCCTGTTCATGCAGGCCGTAAGTCTTTTTTTTTTTTCACAAACAAAGGTAGCTATTTGCCAAAATGTAGTTAGTCTGACTTTCTAACCAACACAAGGCGATACCAGATCTCTGGAGTGTGGGATAGGCCTATCAGAAAACATGAGTATGAGGAATGTGGATGTGTGGAACTTATGGATGGATTGAAGATCTGGACCCATATTGTACATGCCATCAATAAATAAACATGTCCTCACTATTATAGTGTGTAGTTACTTCAAAACTAATTATCTTTTCTTTCTTTTTTTTCTCTTTTCATGTTTTGTTAGGTCACAGCAAGTTAGGATGAAGCACAGTCACTACCAGACACAGTGTAAGTGACACACACACACACACACACACACACACACACACACACACACACACACACACACACACACACACACACACTTTTTATTCAGTCATTCATCTACTTGCACACTTGATTCTCGATTCCCTAGTTCCCCTGATCTGATCTAACACTGAATATGTACGAATGCTACTATAAAAATGATATGGAAATATTTTAGGTAATTGAGAAACAATTTGTTCTTTCATTTTCAGGACATTCAATCCTGACAACATCCAGGTGGATGCTGCCTATTGGGGGAAGTCATGACGCTGGACATTGGTGCCAACTTCAAAGATGCTTCTATGTGTTCAATATGGAGTACCAGGGTACACCGGCGCTTGTTCAGAGGCAAGTGAATGTCTTTACATACACTTATGTGTTAATTAAATCAGGTGTACTGAACCTTAGAATTGGAGTTAAAAGTAATGAGTGACTGATGTGAATACATTACTGTTCTTTGTTCTTCTCATAATACATTTCTTAATCTGTATGATATTGCTTACAGGTTTCTGGTCAGGATCAACTCAGAAGATGGCACCAAATGCTAAATGAGCAAGAAGACCAAGAAGGTGGTGCGAAGAAGCTGACAGCCATCAATCCTCAGGTCAACAGTTTCATTCATTCCTTGTTGGAGTTCGAATGGAAGACTTCAAACTGAGGGCCGGTAGTAGGTTTGTTGGCCACCACCCACATTCCCTTCATTAACCATCAGATTCCCAAAGGGGCCCTGTTTTTTCTACATGTTTTGTCCCTCTGATTTAAATGCAATATTATGCCCGTTGTCAGAGTACCCATTGAAGTGTCTGTCTGTCTGTCTGTCTGTCTGTCTGTCTGTCTGTCTGTCTGTCTGTCTGTCTGTCTGCCTGTGTCACTTTTATATTCATAGGGAGATCTCTGTCTACCCTAGTTATGTCCCTGCTATGCCCTTATATGGTTTCAGAGAACTTTAAAATGTTTTAGAAGCTATAACTGTTGAACCTGCAGGAAACACTAGATGTGCTATTTTTTCATGTCTGTGTGCACACTTGAAATGGCATATTATGGATGGTAAAAAGGTGACCTACCTTGTACAGGTTGCATCTAATCTTTCTATTTTAAGTCTTTTCTTCTCATTTAAGAAGAAACCATAAATGTTTACACCCTGAAACGAAGTCATGATGCAGCTAACGGCGAGCAATTCAATTTAAGCTGATTGGAAAGATAGTGAATTGTTGACCTGTTTGCAGGGTAGTCATATTGCAAATATATCTTGCAAAGGTTGAGAAACACTTTACTTCTGGTATGTCCTTTTAAACAGGGGCATTTTACAGTTCAAAATGAATGTGGAATTTTATACTGAATATACAGAAAATGTTTGCTGCTCTATTTTGTCTGGCAGAACATTTAAACATTCACTGTTATTGTTGTGTTGTCGTTGAATACGGGGGGGGGGGGGGGGTTAATGTAAAAGAAATGCACTGAAAATATTGTATGTTAAAAAGTTGCACTAAATTGTTGCTGCTTTGTTCTCCCTAGAAAATAATGAATGTATTGTGTATTAATAATAATTAATGTATTGTTTTGTTTTATGTGAACATGTTTCAATGCAATGTTTCAGAACATTTCATTAACTGTTATTGTTAAATGGTGTTAAAAGTGTTAATGTGAGTTTGAAATAAAGTTCTTTATAAAGAAACTTTTGATTTCAATGTTATTCTGAAATGCAGTAGAGTAAAATAATCATTATAGTAGTATAGTAATATTGCAGTAACATAATAAAACTACAGTAGAAATGGGTTAAAATAATCATTACAGTATTCTAGTAATATTGCAGTACAATACAGCAGAATTAAAATACAGTAAAAATGGGCTACATAACAAAAAAAGGTAATATTACAGTAAAGTACTGTTCTCTAGTAATACAGTACTGTTCCATTATGCTGTAAAGTGGATTATAGTAGTTTATTGTAATTAGGAACTACAGCAACTTGCTGGCCACTGAGCTGCCAGTAATGTACTGTAATTATACAACGAAAAGGCTTAGGAAGAAAATGAAGAAAATGCATTGACCTTTTATGTAAACAACTCACCGAGACAAATGAACACATTTTACCATACATTTTACATGTTGAACACTTGCTGTGGTTACATTATATGACTTGTCGTTATTAATAGGGTGGGGGCATGTAGGTTGGGGTGTCAGGTGTCACAGATGATGATGGAAAACAACACCACCAGATCTGGAGATGCCTTCACACCTAGCCCTGAATACATGACTCTCATATACATGAGAGTCATGCTCGAACTTTAACATGAGGACCAGTGGGTAATCGAGCCCTCAACGGTTTGCGCTAGGAACATCAGATTTCAAAAATAAAGTGCTTACCCAAGCCAACTCTCTCATATACATGGAAAACAAAATAATTTCGGACAAAAATGCTTTTTACTCAACAACCGGGGAGCGGCGTGTAATGAACGTTGTGCGGCGTCAAATCGTTAGCAGAGTTGGCTTGGGTAAGCACTTTATTTTTGAAATCTGATGTTCCTAGCGCAAACCGTTGAGGGCTCGATTACCCACTGGTCCTCATGTTAAAGTTCGAGCATGACTCATGTATATGAGAGTCATGTATTCAGGGCTACCTTCACACCAAGACTCACCTACAGGCAGAGAGAGAGAAAACAACGTTAGACATCTTGTAAAACAGCACCATCTAGAGGAGAGACAGAGAACACACATTAGGCATCTTGTAACCACCTAGAGCAGTGGTTCTCAAACTGCTGTGGGTCGGGACCCCCAGGGGGGTCCCCAAATTATTTTGGGGGGTCCCCAGATGATTAACTTAATGTGCAACGTTGTTTTTTCACTCAACAGTAACAAACCAACAAAGTTTAAGTGTATTATGCACATTTATAAAGTTACAATTGAAAGACTTTAATAGCTCTAAAATGACAAATTAAACATTGGCCAAATTGTGAAATATTAGAGGCAGAAACCTCTAGAACCTTAGAACCGTGTGTAGGGACATGCTGGGCCCCTGATTCAGCCTGGGAAAAAGAGTTGTAGAGGCCCTCATTGCGTGCTACTACGATTTGCCATTTCAGATCATGCTTCGTTCGTTCGTTCGTCGCCTCGTTCGTTCGTTCGTTCGTTCGTTGCTTCGCTTGTTCGTTGCTTCGTTCGTTCGCTGCTTCGTTCGTTCGTTCGTTCGTTCGTTCGTTCGTTGCTTCGTTCGTTCGTTCATTCGTTTGTTTGTTCGTTCGTTCGTTGCTGACTAAATTACCTCCCTCAGGCTGTCCGGGTGCATGTTGGGACCAGTGGCCGGGCTGACAAAAGGCCGTGGCTCTGTGAGACAGCGTACAGTCACTCCTAATCCCAACCTACAAAGTCACTGGGTTGGGCTGAATAATGGGTCAGAGGGGAGGGGGAACCCTCCTCCCTCTCCTCCCCCTTTTGGTTGTGTGGGTTTGTGTCACATCATTGCAATTGTAACTAGCACTGTGCCTGCCATTATAAGGCCTGCCACTAATTCGAACTCCGGGGATCATCCCCGGAGTTTCTTTTCTGTCTCCCACTCCACAGTTCCAGTTCCTGGAAACTCGACAACCTAAATACCTAAAACTCGACAACTCAGCTGCTGGGATTGCTACTAAAACCCGACTACTCAGCTGCAGACCAAGAGTGTGACCCCGGACCAGGCCTCCATGAAGCACACCTGTGGACCTGCCTGGATCTCTCTGTGTCTATCTCTTGTTCTCTCTTTGTTCCTTACTGTCCCCCCGACTCGGTCGAGGCAGCACGGCTGTTCACCCCAGAGTCAGGATCTGCCTGACGTTTCCTCCTCCTTAAGAGGGGGTTTTTCGTTACCATTGTAGCAAATTGCTTGCTCAGGGTGGGGGCCCCGGGCCTGTGAGGTATCCACTCGAGTTCTCTCGGGGGGGTACCTCACAGGTACAGGTTCTGCTCGGGTTCTCTCTCTCCTCCCCCCACCCCCCCTACCCTTACCTCCCCCTCCCCTCCCCTTCCCCTCCCCCTACACGCGCGTGCGCATGCAGCGCCTGTGTGTGTGTGTGTGCGTTCGTTCGTTCGTTCTTGTACATACGCATGCGGGACCTGTGTATGTGTGTGCGTGTGCCCCTTGTTGTCTTTCCCTTGTCTCTCCCTTGTTTCTCCCTCTCTCCTCTCTCTCTCTCATGGCTCTTTAGCCTTTGTAAAGTGTCTTGAGATAACTTGTTATGATTTGACACTTTAATAAAATTGAATTGAATTGAATTGAATTGAATTGAATTGACAAGCCAGTGGGCCAATTATTTCGTTGTTGTCGGGTGGAAACCTTGCATGTCCAAAACCGTTTGTTTTGTATTTATCATTTTAAAAAGGATTTAAACCAGTGAAAACAGCCGATCTACAAGCACACAACGCCTCGCACCACGAGGCGTTGCGTGCTTGTAGATCTGCTGTTTTCACTACTTTTGTGCGACGCCCTTGTATGATGATGCAGGGCTTTGCTTTGCGAAAAAAATGTACAAATTTTAAACTTGGAGATACGAGGTTTCTGCACGACAGTGACAATTTACTTTTTTGGCCGCCCAGCCACCAACCGTTCGGGAATGAACCGGCCGTTCGGGAGTTGTCCCACTTTTCCCAGTGGCCAGCACTTCCCTGATTTTCAATGAAGTTGAGCCCTCGTACGGGTGGAGAAATCCTGGTCTAGTCTTTTAGTCAGCCGCCGGACCAGAGCTAGGCTCTCCCCAGGTTGGCAGAGGGAGAGCAGCGCCCAGGATTACAGCTTAGACAATTGGGTAAAAATAATAAAATAAAAGTGTGTGTGTGTGTGTGTGTGTGTGTGTGTGTGTGTGTGTCTTTTTCTGTAAAGTAGGGAGGCTTAATACTTCCAGGCAGTATTTAATGTAATGAAATGGTGCCCTCTGCTGTTTTCTGGCACACAATGCATACAGGCTCTCCAAAATCTGTGGCAAAGGCAGAGGGCTGCCAACATTGGACTGTCAGCTATTCCTGGAGATTAGAATTTTAACTTTACTAACTGATCTGCAAAGTATGGTGTGGTGGTCTAATCATCAGACTCTATGCACAGAGATTCCATGTTCAAATCCCAGTCTTCCTGGAGTTCACTGCTGGAGTCTTTCAACTTAAGTTTAATAACTGAAGGGTAACATACAAACGTACTCTTCAACAACACTAAAGCCCAAACCACACCAATGCTTTGTCATGCAACTCTTTGCAACAAAACGGGTGTGCCAAATGTAGTTCTAAGAGCGGCCATTTCTTGGGTAAACACAGCCTTACACAGGTGTTCTGATTAGACTATAGCATTAGTTCTATGCAATCAAACAATTGAAACACCTGTGTTTTTACCCAAGAAATGGCCGCTAAGGACTACAATGACGTAGGCGCTGGCACACACTATAGTAGCCGACACTGGGAATGATCACACCGTTGTTGCAGAATAAACCAAACTTTACTGAAGCTGTCAGTGTAAATATGCCTCTGCTCTCTCTTAGGGTTAGGGTTAGGGTTAGAGTTAGGGTTAAGGTTAGGGTTAGGAATGGTTAAGGATAGGTTCAGGTTTTGGTGCAACTCTGCCGCGGTCCAAGTGACTACAATGGAGCGCTCCCTATCTCCGGTTCAGCCAATCACAAGCTTCAAAAATGAGTCCGGTGCGTGGTTTTGCCTTAGCTCTCCTAGAATTTAGAAACTCGCCTGCAGTACGCGCTAACACGAACATAACATCCGTGGTGAATACAGGGTCAGTGCATGCAGCTATACAAAACCAAATGTATGACTGCCCTCTAGGGGCTGCAGTATCAAAGTCCACTATCTCACTATCACAAGGTCAACAGCTGATCAATTATCAGACTCTCAGAGATGTTCAAATGGCCTAATCATTGGACTCTCAGTCTTAAAGGAGTAGTTCACCCCCAAAATGACTTTTTTTCTATTGATTAGTCACGCCATGGAGACTAGAGTTCAATACTATTTTTGGGTTTTTGTCACAAGACAAAAAAAAATATTCTAGTAAATGTACCCCCATTGATGACCCGTTTCGAAACGGGTCCCCATCCAGAACGAATGGGGGTAAATTTATTGTAATCACATTTTTGTCTTAAAAAATATATTGAACTAACTAAAATATTATTGAACTGGCGTGACTAATCAATAGAAAAAAAAGTCATTTTGGGGGTGAACTACTCCTTTAAGGCCTGAGTTCAAGTCCCAGTTGATGTTTGACTTTACCAACTAGATAAGAGCTAACAACATACTAAAGAACACTTCAACATTACTAAGAGATGTGTGACTGAATGAATGGTGTAGAAGTCAAATTATCACACTCACAGCACATAGATTCCATTTTCAAATCAACAGTTTAATTTAATTTGAATAATTGAAGGCTAACATACAAATGAATGCGACTCAAATGAATCCAAAGAATGTGTCTGAGTGGTGGTGTAATGGTCTAAACATATGATTTTATGTGCAACCAGTCCTTGTTCAAATCCCACGCCTCCTGTTATTCAATGGAGTTTCAACTTAACTTTACTAACAGTAAATGGTAATTAATTGCTATTTTTGGCATATTATAGAGAAGACAATATCACTGGTTTTCATGAGTTACTTAGTGCTACAGCCATCTAAACACCTCAATTTCAATCCACAAGCCATAATTCAATGTTGTTATGATGTCTTTTCTACAAAAGCCTCCAATACCCAGACTTTTATTTAGCATTCCTCTCTGTCCACTGGGCGGCACACACAATCAGCGCTCGGACGCCGTTCATATGACGTCTGATCAGGACGTCCATACGACGTGGAAGACAGACCTCTGACACCAGCGCACACAACCAGCGGGGACGGTCGTCCTACCAGGACGTCCATATGACGCCTCTGCGACCTCGTCCCCTCACGGCTGTAGCTCAGGAGGTATGGCCAATGATCGGTGGGTTGGCGGTTCATGTCGAAGTGTCCTTGGGCAAGACACTGAACCCCTAGTTGCTCCCGTTGAGAAGGTTGGTTTCCTCCGCCATCGGTGTATGAATGTGTGTGTGAATGGTTGCACAATGTAAAGGGCCTTGGATAAGGGCACTATAAGATAAGATAAGAAAACATAATAAATGCATCATTTACCATTTATGTTCTCTGATTGGGAGCCTATAATGCAAAAAAAAAGAAAAAAGAAAAAGAACAAAATGTCAATATAGGGATCACTGACAACATCAATGTGAGGGAATAGTGGAAATGTGGCTTACTGCCTGTACTGACTGAGGCAGAGTGACTGAGTGTTTGTAGTGAGACCCCAGCTAACCCATCAGGACAGGTGTCATTACTATAAATCAGACTAAGTACCGCCCCTCAATGACACAGCCTAGGCGGGGCCGCGGTCCTCTGGGCTGCCGTCATGTCTCTGGTCTCTCCTGTGGAATTCCTGAAATAACCTTCCTTGGCACTGGCGTCAGTTCAGAAAGAGCAAAGGTATAGCAACATGACTGGTGTCTTGCACGCACGCCTTCGTGCACGTGCAAGACACCAGTCATGTTGCCATACCTTAGCAACAGGCATGATAGATTTATTTTAAGAAGTATATTTTACTTTTTTCCCCCGTTTCTATGGTTTCTTGGGCTGGATATGGCAGCCTGGAACGGTTGTTCAAGTGCAGCTAAACTTGGCATGTTGGTAAACGTGCCACAATTAACAATAATGCATTGCACCTGTGCAGCTGACCTGCGGTACTTGGGAATATACCATTCTGTCAAGATGGGGAGAAAACAAGTGTGGAGAATATAATTATAATACCTTGTTAAAGTGAACATTGTTATATTTTGCATTTGTAGTTATTTTACTGTAATTTAACAACATAATAAACAGCACAGATAGACAAAGAGACATTCATGGATTTGTATTTAAAAGTAACTTTTATTTTCCGCCCTGGACCCAGGGTATGGCAGCTGCATACCCCTGCCATACCCAATTGACGCCCCTGTTCCTTGGTCTCTCCTGTGGAATTCCAGGAATAACCTTCCTTGGTGTCTCCTGGATGAGGGGCCTACACCTGCCAGGCGGTGGCCCAGCGAGACTCCACAGTACATATTACCCAATCCAATCAAGCTAAATGTAACGCCTCATCTCCTACAAGTCAAGTTCTCTTGGAAAGAAAAAGAAAATGTATGTTTCATAGAATTGTACAAAACATTATTGGAATTATTGGAACAGCATGCAGTAAACAAACATGGCGTCGGTTGTGTGGGGCTTTTTCACAGTTTCAGAGGCAAACAATTCGCTTGTGATTTGCAACAAATGCAATGCTGAAGTTCCACAAGAAAGGGGAAAAAGCCACGAGCTATAACACATCCAACCTAAAAAGTCATCTTACACATAGACATCGCTACGATGGTGCGTTACAAGCGTATGCGGACACCTGCGCCGTAAAAGAAGCTGCGAAAGGGGGGGGGGGGGGGGTGGGGGCTCGTTGCAGACGAATGTTTACCAGCCAAGTATGATGAGATCGCCACACTCATTCATACTCTGATCGACAACGACACGCGGGATATAAGTTTCACCACAGACATAATGGACGAGTGATGTGAGCCCTGTTAGCATGCTGGGTCTGACGGCGCAGTGGCTGGACAACGACTTAAAACTACACAGAGCGGTGTACATACATACAACTATACAGAGCGGTGTTACATTGTGAGGAGCTACCAGGTTCACACAATGAATGGTGATATGATCCGTGGTGCTTTTATAGCTATGCTTCAGAAATGGAACATAAAGAAAGAGATGGTACTAAGAACCAGGGGTGTCGCACCAAATTCTGGGCCCCGGGTACAAGGATTCACTGTGGGGCCCCTGTGCTTTAACTATTGAAAAATAGCAGATATACAAGCTCACGTGCCGCGCTGCGAGCTTGTAGATCTGCTATTTTTGAAAAATCATGAAAATCTTTGAATATTTCAAATCCTTCTAAGGTTTTTGGAAAAATCTATGTTTCGATGGCAGTGGTTCTCAAACCTTTTCATGTGAAGGACCCCCAGAATGGTATGTATTTGGCCACGGACCCCCATCTCAAAATATTTAGTTCCAGGGACCCCCCAGAAGCAAAATTTGAGTTACAAATGTTCGCTTAAAAAATACATATATTCAAAGATTTGCACACATTTTCACGACTTTTCAAAAATAGCAGATCTACAAGCTCGCAGCGCGGCACTCGGTGCCGTGCTGTATCTGCTATTTTTCAATAGCTAAAGTATAAAATAATTAAGGCCCCTCCACCACCTTGGGCCCTAGTAACTCAGTCCCACTTTCCTACCCCTTGTGACGCCCCTGCTAAGAACAACAACGCACGTAATATGATAAAGGCCATGGATGATTATGGAGTTGCCAGCCTGGGCTGTATGGCTCACACCTCGTTTACGGGCCGTAAACGAGGCTCCGCTGAACCAAAGGCCAAAGGGCTGTGTCCGACTGTGTTGCTATCGGGCGGAAGATTATTGGACACTTTAAGCACTCCCAAACAGCGACCACCGCCCTGAGAGAGTTGATGGCGGACCTGAAAATACCCTACCCAACTCCAACAAGACGTGCACACGCGCTGGAACAGTACATTCTATATGCTTCATGTTTCTCACTGTAGGCCTATAACTTAAAATTAGAATGGATTTGGATATTCAGAATAATCATAATAATTATTAATTAGATGATGTTCTTCTGTGTTTTTGTTTTGAACTGTTAGCTTCAGGCATATCTGTCGGAGGCAATGCTTCCCATTAACCTTAAAGTAGGAATGTCATCTAAAGGGGTACTGTCACTTTAAAAGGTAATCTTAAAATATTATTATTGCGACCGAAGGTCGCAGTATACCATGAGAAATGCCGGAGCTTGTCTGTCTGTCTGTCTGTCTGTCTGTCCTTCCTTCCTTCCGTACAGGAAGTGATGTCACGTGACATCACCTCATCAAAGATCAAAAACCTGGATATCCATACTGTCACTGTGACATCACTTCCTGTTCCACTTTCTGATGTCATCAATCCCAGGCCCTAACTGGCCCAAAAGCCTGCTTTACTCTGATTTACACCCTACCTTCCCCAAAAACGTTCATATTAAGTCCATATATGTATAGGCCTATATATAAATAAAGGATCAAATAAATAAAATGTCCATATACAGTATGGGCATTCCCAGATGATGCCACTTATACCCAAATATGGAGATCCCAAGGCATCAAACCCAGGCCCTAACTCGCCAAGGCCCTGCTTGGCTTTACTAATTAACATACGTTTTATGCCCATATATGGAGATCCCTGTCCCAATGTTATCAATATTAAGGACATATCTGGGAATGCCCATATTTGGTAATGCCCATATATGGGCATGTTTTGACATAACATTGTTGACTATCATGCAGGGGTCTCCATATATGAGTACTGGTCCGATATACATCACTGGCCAGATGGCCAAGAATGTCGCCCTGAGGCGTCTTACTAGTATGTTTATGATGTCATTGTGAGAATGCACAATTATGAGCCAATCAAATTAATTGACTGTACTTAGACTACTTACTGTACTGGTCAGCTGTTGTTGGGGGACGAGGGGCAGATTACACTGTGACATGAGTTTCAGACTATTTTGGACCGTTTTCAGAGAGACCACGTGACCTACTGTATCATACTACTGTAATTTTGGGGCGTGTCAGCGGGCCTTTAAAGACGGGTAGCCCACTTGACCCCTGGAATACTGAAGAAGCAACCAGTCCCGTTTCTAGGGGCGTCACAAGGGGTTGGGAAGTGGGACTGAGTTACTAGGGCCCAAGGTGGATGGGCCCTAGTAACTTCAGCTATTGAAAAATAGCAGATATACAAGCTCACAGCGCGGCACCGAGTGCCGCGCTGCAAGCTTGTAGATCTTCTATTTTTGAAAAGTCGTGAAAATGTGTGCAAATCTTTGAATATATGTATTTCTTAAGCAAACATTTGTAACTCAAATTCTGCTTCTGGGGGGTCCCTGGAACTAAATATTTTGAGATGGGGGTTGGTGGCCAAATACATATTATCTTTAGTTGGGGGTCCTTTACATGAAAAAGTTTGAGCACCACTGAAATGGAAACATAGGTTTCTTCTCTTGCACACATTTTCACGATTTTTCAAAAATAGCAGATCTACAAGCTATCTGCTATTTTTCAATAGTTAACATTCATGGGGGGCCCGCAGTGAATCCTTGTACCCAGGGCCCAGAGTTTGTTGTGAGGCCCCTGCCCGTTTCCTGTGCATGGCCCAGCTTGCACGTAAATATCTGTCAGCGCCTTGCACCAATGCTGACAGCACAAGGTTTATTTTCTGCTGCTGGACACGTGATGACCCCGCTAAGAAAGCCAATCTCATGTGAGAAGGCTGAAATGCTGATCTTGACTAAAAACAAATCTCCCTCTGATCCACCTATGAATTAAAAAAAAAGAAAAAAGGAGAAGACTAGTTACCTGCTACTGTAACTCTTGTAAAGGGAGCTAAAATGTGAATCTCTCTCTCTCTCTCTCTCTCTCTCTCTCTCTCTCTCTCTCTCTCTCTCTCTCTCTCTCTCTCTCTCTCTCTCTCTCTCTCCCTCCCCCCTTCCCCCCCCCCACACACCCGCCCAATTGAAACCCAATGCCTTTGTGTCGTTTATATGGATACATTTACAATGTTTACAACTAAGTTACAAATACTGAGTTTTTGGTCTTTGGTCTTGAGGAGCAGGAACTTATCGATATCGGTATCGGTTTAAAAAAAATCAATATTGTGCATCCTTACATTATACACAAATGTATTCATTGTAATTGTTAATGTTATATTATCATTCAAATTCTTTCATGTTTCAGAGCGTGCGTCTCTTGTCGCACAGATTATCACGGCTCATTCAACAGGAGAACAAGAGTCACGTTTCAACAGGGTGAAAAGTGAACTGGACACTGGACACACACATACTGTAACCAGGAATAACCTCACGCATGTGACTCCTGGGAAGGTGAAACCAAAAACCAAACTCAGTCTGTTCATCAGAGGGCTGTAAAATCGCACAACAAGCTGTTCAACTAGATCACAGTTCTGCTGTTCTGTCTGTCTGAGTCTGCCGAAGGATCCAGTGAGTGTTCCCTGTGGACACAGCTACTGCAGTATATACTGTAGGTGTATTGAGGAATACTGGAGTCAGGATGTTCAGAGAGGAAAGTTTAGCTAGTCTACAGTGCAGACACTCGTTCATCCCAAGACCTGATCCTCCTGATCTCTGCTATGCTGGACCTGGAGATGAAGCTCACCTCAAGCCTCACGTTCAATCTCCTGCCTTTAAGAAACACAAGCTGGTCAAAGTCAAAGCCTCCAGCCTGCTTCAGGAGAACATCTGCCCTCGTCACGGCGAGGACCGGAAGCTTTTCTGTCACACCGATCAGCAGCGTATCTGCTATATGTGCTCCGTGCAAGAACACAAAGGTCACAATATTGTCTTGGCTGAAAGGAAAAAAGAGCAAAACGTTAAGCAGAGAATCCAGGAGAGAGAGAATGTGAGTGACTTTCTCTCTGAGGTGAGAGGGATGCTCAAAGGCCAGCAGGAACGCGAGGGGAGTCGTGCTGAAGAGCTGAGGAGGCGTGTGGAGCAGGAGCTCGCTGAACTGGAGGAGAAGAGGAGACAGGATGAGCTGGAGGACAAGAGGAGACAGGCTGAGCTGGAGAAGGCCTTACAGGCCAGGTAAAAAAAAATATATATACTAAAAGCATACTTTTGTTGAATGTTTTAAAGCACATTTTAGTATGGTTGTACTTTTCTATTATACTTTAATTGAACTTAAGTGTACTAAAGTACTAATTAATTACTACTTAAAGGTCCGCTGTCAGCCCCAAAATTATAATAGTATGATACAGTAGGTCATGTGGTCTCTCTCCCGTGTGCATCCTGAAACAGTCTGAAACTGTCTCAGTGTAATCTGCCCAACAACAGCTGACCAGTACAGTCAGTAGTCATACAGTCAGGCTGTACAGACAATGAATTTGATTGGCTTATAATTGCGCATCGCCACAATGACATCATAAAAATATTAACTTGTTTTTTTAAGATGATTCTTAAAGTGACAGTAACCCTTTAGGTGACAGGCCCCCTTTGAGTTAAACTTAATTGTACTTATAATGTAATTAGTGTGTTAAAATGACCCAACCTTTTTCAAATTTAAGTGTACTTAAAGTATAGCAGTGAAAAGTACCCGTGTGGCGCATTTCTATTATATTATTAGTGTGTTGTAAATCTACAATAAATGGGATTACAGTACATTATCAGTGGTGTAAAAGTATATTTTGTAAACACTTTTATTATATTTTTATGTATTTTTATATACTTAAAGTTTCCCTTTTAGTTTATTAATATGTATTTAAAATGTATATAGACCTGTTTCTTGTTTACAAACATTGAGACTAAATGCACAGGTGACTGTATCATGTAATCAATTCCCACCAATCCCCAAACCTGTTGTTTTGGGGAGCGCTGGTTTCATTGGCTAATTTTGGTACCGACCTGCTGGCGCATCTAGTTCTTATCAGTGTAACGTGGACCAGAAATGCATATTTTTTATTACGGATATACTTTTTCGCTGTTTTAAATCAAACTTAAAGGAGGACTTCACCACTTTTCAACCTGTCTTCATATGATAGCAGAGTTATGGGCGGGACACCAATCAATCCACCAGTGACATCATCAATGGGTTATCCAAGCTAATAGAAACTTTTCTTAAGTGCACTAAAAGTACACTAATAACTAAGTAGTAATACTTTAGTATACCTTTACAAAGTACACTGGCATACAACTTTTAATGTACTTACATTAAAGTACACTTATTTTAAGTATATTAAAATAAATTTTAATGGAGTGCAATTAAAGTACACTTAAATACATTATACTAAGAGTGTATTTCAAATTACTGAAACTAAATGTACTTTTCTTAGGTACACTAAAAGTACACTAATAATTATTAGTCATATACTATACTGTTTCAAAGTACACTGGCATACACCTTCTAATGTACTTGTACATTAAAGTACACTTCTTTTGAGCACACTAAAAGTACACTAATATGTATTTCCTATTTAGTGCACTGTTAAAAAGTATACTAAAATTGTATTCAAAATAAACTTTCACAAAAGTACAGTTTTTAAAAAAGTACATTAAAATTATATTTCAAGTTTATTATATTATTATTATATTTCATAGTTAGTATATTTATTTGTATTACATTAAAGTTGAATTTAATTACATCTATTTTTAAGTATATATTTTTAAAGTATCTTTTTTTACATACTTTTAGTTAAGTAAAAAAAAATCAAAGTATACTTTTAATAACATTATTATACTTAAATTATATTTTTAATATACTATACTACTTTTTCTACACAGTAAGAACCCCCCGCCGAAGATCAGTGAACCTGCACCCCCAGTGAAGGTTGTGAAAGTGGTCGTGACAAAGAAGAAGTACAAACTAAAGGACGTTCGTAAAGAGGATGTTTCACTGTCACCACCAGCAGAACCCAAGACCAGAGAGGACTTCTTACAATATTCAAGTTGTCCAGTCACACTGGATCCGAACACAGCTCACCAACACCTGTGTCTGTCTAAAGAGAACAGAAAAGTCTCGTGGATGGAGGAACCACAATCACATCCTGATCACCCAGAGAGATTCACTGACCAGTGGCAGGTGCTGAGTACAGAGGCTCTGCCTGGACGCTGTTACTGGGAGGTGGAGTGGAGTGGACGCGCCTTTACTATAGCAGTCTCGTATACAAATAAAAAGAAGAAGGCTGTTATTCAAAGTGCATTTGGATCCAATGATAAATCTTGGTCTTTACGGTGTGTATGGGACAAGGAGAAGGGATATTATGTTTTCTCACATGGAGGGAGGCATAATAGAATCCCAGGTCCTGTGTCCTCCAGAGTAGGAGCGTATCTGAATCACAGTGCAGGTACTCTGTCCTTCTACGCTTTAGAATTTCAGAGAAGCTGTAGATTTCATGGTGGCATTTACACCATGACTCTCCTCCACACAGTCCACACCACGTTCGGCCCACCCCTCTATGCTGGCTTTAGGGTGTGGTGTGTTGGAGACAATGGTGAGTTGTGTGACCTCAAGTAGTTCACACTTTGGTTTTGTCTCTTGTGACTCGAAAAAATGAAAATAAAAAAAATAATTAAAGTATAATTCTAGTAGACCACTCTAGTGTATTTATGGACCACTGTGCTGCATCTATAGACCACTGTGCTGCATCTATAGACCACTGTGCTGCATCTATAGACCACTGTGCTGCATCTATTGACCACTGTACTATACAGTATTTGTTTCCTTTACTGGTGCTTTTGTCTATTTATATTGCATTGTTATGTTTTGTTTTAACCAGCACTTTTTACTGACTTGTACAACACTTTGGGTGACCTGGTTATGTGAAATGTGCTTTATAAATACATTTTGAGTTTGCATTGAATTGAAAAGCTTGAATTGAGATGCAATATAGTGGACAGTACAGTGGTCAATGTATGTTTACAGTTTACAGTTTAGGCATTTAGCAGACGCTTTAATTCCAAAGCGACTTAGAATAAGCAGATAATACATCACTATAATAAACAAGATAACATGTCAGAATATCAACAACAATATAGCAAATGCATATGAATATCAATCAAAAAAATATATATATATATATATAATCAGTAAAGGATTCTAAAAAACCTACAAAAAATGCTAACTAGCTTCATGTATAATGGTCATTGAGTGTTTCAGCAGTGCTATGGGTTTAGGTGGAGCCTGAAAAGGTGAGTCTTCAGTCCACGGCGAAAGCTAGCAAGTGAGTTGTTCTAAGTGTGACAGGGAGTCACGGTACAATGGTCTATATATGACATATAGTGGTTTATTGATTCAGTACAGTGGTCTATAGATGCCATGCAGTGGTCTACCTGCAGGACAGTGACCTCATGCAGCTATACACAGTACAGTGGTCTCATACAGCTATAGAAGCAGTACAGTGTTCTAGATACAGCTATAGATGGAGTACGGTAATATCATACAGCTATAGATACAATACAGTGGTCTCATACAGCTATATACAGTATATACAGTAAAGTGGTCTCATTTGTAGTTACGATAGGTGGACATTACATATTTGTACTGCATGCATAAAACTGCATGATTCTTGCCCCAAACTGCATGGAATTGGGTATGTCTGTACAGGGGAGGCTTGTAGGTATCCATGTAATCCATTTTCATTCAGAAATATTGATGTGTCAGCTCAAGGGACCATTTGGAAAATGGTGATGGTGTTTTTTTCCCTCAGCAAAATGTTGTCTAACTTTAAATCTTTGGGTATTTAGCCTCCTTCCCGACATGGCAGCATGACAAGGTTGGTCCCATTGGAAACCTGAGGTTGTCATAGGGGTAAAAAAAAAAAAGAAAAAAAAAAGGGAGGTGCGTGTGGACCTCTCCAAGGGCCTCTACTATTCAATTCATCAACATTCTCAGCGTCCAAAACTGGAACGATGTAATGTCCAATCAGACACGATTGGTCATGCTTTGCTTGACATCACAATGTATATTTATGTTGTTAAACAATGTGCAGTGCAATTTTGTGCTGTTAACCTATTTCTGACCTCTGACAAACATGGAACTGTTCTGTTGAAGTGATAAAAAGAAGAAACAAAACTAAACTTTGTCATTGACATTATAGTGTGTTTAATTATTTTATGACTTTATTATGTTGTCATTATTTCAATTGGACTGGGACACTTATTTTATTGATACTGTTATAGGCAGAGACACACACACACACACACACACACACACACACACACACACACACACACACACACACACACACACACACACACACATTTTAGTAGACTAAAAATAGAATCTATTCTGTCGCCACAAATGTATTTCGGAAATGCCTGCTTATTTTAACTTGATTGCATGCTGAGCCGGATAGCTGATCTCACTGCTACAGCTTTAGACCTGCTATTTTCAGAGCGCAACACCCGAGCGTAACCCGTCGTAGAGAGTCAAACATGTCTAATTTTAACCAAAAGATAAATTAGCCGGGGAGCCACAGGCCCAAAAGCTCAAAGAATAGGGTTTTACCTGTGACGTCATGACATACTTTTTATTTTAGTTTTTTCTATTAATTTGGTCATTAAGGTATACAGAATGAGAGGCCTGCTCTGTCGGAAACATTGCGAAAAAAAGTTATGGCCATTTGTATCACTGTCCCATCGACTTCACTATACGGGAAAGAAACACACCAAAATAAATATGCTTTAAGTAGCATGTGAGGGGTCAAACTAGGGTTCTTGATGATTCTGAATCCATTGCAAGCATTTGTTTTGCATGAAAAACATTCCTTGGGCTAGAAAACGGACCAAAATAACGGTGAAAAGTGATCACTCATCACTATTCACAGGTTTGAGAGGCTGAAATCTAGCCCAAGGAATGTTTTTCATGCAAAACAAATGCTTGCAATGGATTCAGAATCATGAAGAACCCCTAGTTTGACCCTCACATGCTACTTAAAGCATATATTTTTGGTGTGTTTTTTCCAGTATAGTGAAGTCAATGGGAAACTTTTTTTTGCAATGTTTCCGGCAGAGCAGGCCTCTCATTCTGTGTACCTTATTGACCAAATTAATAGGAAAAACAAAAATTTGGAGTATGTCATGACATCACAGGTCTTCTCTCATTTTGGCACAGTGGCTCCCCGGGCTAAATGTAATTAATGACAGGAGCCACAAAAAACATATCCACAGGGTTGGATGTAAAATGTAATGAAGTCGCAGGGCCAAAGTCACTTTGAAAGTCCTGCATAAGAGGAAACATAAACCAGCAAGTACGCAAATAGCACCATCTTGGATGTCGCACACTTTTGCATTCTAGATTTTCAGAGACACTATTGGGTTAGATAGTCTTGGAGGATGATGGACGCGGATGACCAATTAACTAGCAATCAAAACCTCCACCGGCTCTCAGTCAGTCTGTCAGTCATGTCACACGTCACACTTTTCCCCTACTCATATCTCTGCCACCGTTGCCCCCCATGCCAAACTTTGCACACACACTCCTTGGCTGCCAAACCACAACCACCACTCATTTCTCACATGGCCCTCTTCTAGCGCCACCATGAGGCCGATTCTTGCAAAACACATTTTTGGACACTGCTCCTACAGATTTTGCCCTAAAATCATGCAAAGCGGTACACAGTAGCCTATGTCTAAGTCCTGTCATCAACATGGATCTTTCACATTTAGCGCCACCATCAGGCCTATTTATTTTTTTCTTTTTTTTTTCAAACACATTTTTGGATACTGCTCCAACTGATTTTGCCCTAAAATCACGCAAAGCTGTGTATACTGTACATGTGACCTGACGGTCGCTTATCTCCCGTAGGGTTAATGGCAAATTACAAAATAAACACATTTTCTCATTTCCTCATGCATGGACTAAAGCTACATTTCTTTTATTTTGGAAGTGTTTTCTTCATATACATATGGACACAATGCGTACATCAGGGTGTGCGTGATCATTGGATGTTGTCTCAATAACAAGCAGGTGGTCAGACTGGTCACAAGTCAAGACGACCTGCCTTACCTTACCCATCAAAAATGGCTAAAAAAATTTATAATAATTGGACTGTCGGAGGTAAAGCTGTGTGTTTAGTTGTCGGGGAGCACTGCCTTTTGGCCCGGCCCTCCACAATATTTTCTGTTGTTCATGTGGCCCCGTGGAAAACATAATTGCCCACCCCTGACTTAAAGGAAGACACTGTACAACCTATCTTCATCTCATTGGTCCTCACTAATGCTCATTATAATATAACTAGCCCTTACCCGTTCAAAGATATGAGCTCCGAAATGATGTGCAGTGTGTGGATTATGGGATGTGCACTGTGCACACAGTATATGAGGGATGGAAAGTAACTTTAACTGGTGCTTGCATGCTAATATGTAGGAGCATCAATGTAAGAAATACCCGTTCCATTTAATGGCTACAGAGATACTGTGCACCGATCTGCATGATTTTGGACAACATCTGTAACAGGGCCAGAACCACCCCCCCCCCCCCCCACCCCCCCCCGCCCGCCCGCCCGCCTGCCCGCCTGCACACACACACACTCCCCCCCCCCCCCCCCCCCCCCGTGTGTGTGTGTGTGTGTGTGTGTGTGTGTGTGTGTGGGTTTGTGTGTGATTGTGCATGGCCTGAACAACAGCGCCCCTCCCTTAACATGTGTGGTCACAAAAGGTACTGTAGGCTAAATAGATATAGATACACCATAAAAATGCAATTATACAGCATACGATTTGTGAAAGTGACAAACGGGCTTCACAGTTATGTCAGGTGTGTTCATATGCTGATGGTGATGCGATTTCAGATCAATTGCTCCAGCCACTGAGGAGAAACGCGGTTTCAGACAGACAGACACTCAGACAGACAGACAGACAGACATTCGGAAAATTATATGTTAGATATGGTGACATTTTTGTCTACTTGGTCCGTGGACAGTTCAGAAACCCGTCTACCAAATGTATTTCGGAAATGCCTGCTTATTTTAACTTGGTTGCATTGCTGAGGATAGCTGATCTACAAGCTCACTGCTACAGCTTTAGACCTGCTATTTTCAGAGCGCAACACCCGAGCGCAACCCGTCGTAGAGAGTCAAACATGTCTAATTCTAACCAAAAGATAAATGTAATTGAATGAATGAATGCATGACCTTTATTTATATAGTACACTTCACAGCACAAATGCACAGAGTGCTTTACAGATACACAATAAGAAAGTAAGCTCTCCGGTTGCAGAGTTACAGAGATACACAATAAAAAAAAGAATACAGTTGCAGAGAATAAATAAAAAAGAATACATTAAAAACACCCAACAGTAAGAACAAAAGAACAGTAAAATCAGGAATGCCTATAAGTGTCCAAAGGCCTGTCTGAACATGTGAGTTTTCAGATGCCTCTTAAAGGAAGCCTCTGAGGGGGCCGTTTTTAGGTCCAGGGGGAGGGCATTCCAGAGCTTTGGGGCTATCGCCTCAAAGTCTCGTTCGCCCTTAGTTACTAAATCTATCCAAGGGACCTCAAGGAGGTGCTGATCTGCAGATCTGAGTGAGCGAGTGGTAAGGATATGGGACGGATGATTTCTGTGATGTAGAATGTAGATCGGGGCTTGGCCATGAATTGCTCTAAAATGAATGACTCGAGCCACAAAAAACGTATATCCACAGGGTTGGATCTGGATGTTAAATGTAATGTGTCTGGATGTCGCAGGGCCAAAGTCACTTTGAAAGTCCTGCATAAGAGGAAACATAAACCAGTAAGTACGCAAATAGCACCATCTTGGATGTCGCACACATTTGCAATTCTAGGTTTTCAGAGTCACTATTGGGTTAGATAGTCTTGGATAATGATGGACATGGATGACCAATTTACTAGTAATCAAAACCTCCACCGGCTCTCAGTATGTCTGTCAGTCTGTCTGTCTGTCAGTCACGTCACACGTCACACTTTTCCCCTACTCATATCTCCGCCACCGTTGCCCCTATCCATGCCAAACTTTGCACACACACTCCTTGGCTGCCAAACCACAACATCCATCCCTCATTTCTCACATGGCCAAACAAATTTTTGGACACTGCTCCAACATATGTAGCCCTAAAATCACGCAAAGCCGTACACAGTATGTCTAGAGTCCTGTCATCAAAATGGATCTGTCCCATTTATCGCCACCATCAGCTAATCACATAATTGTCCGGCTTTCAGAGTGATTAGGCTACAGTGCATTTGTTATTGCTTAATGGTTACATTGACATATCTTAGCAAATCTCCCATTTCATTGGTAGCCTATAGAAAAATAGCAGATATACAAGCTCACAGCGCAACACCGCACCGCAGCTTGTCGCATGCTATGTGTGTGCTCGCTCCCAACTTTCATGCTGAACGCTCCAGTCAGACCTCCCATGCTTTTGGATGAAACGTGAGTAGTTGCATGAACTGCAGCTCAGATTTGCCCAAAAGAGCACTGTGTGTAACGGGTTGATGTCAGCAAAGGAAAGGTAGAACGCAATGCATGTTTTGACTGACAGTGACAGGCAATAACTCAATGTGCTGCTGCTAGGTTTTCCTCTAGTCTCTAGTAACAAAATAACTGCAGCTGAGCTATCTAGTACCCATAATATCTCCCCTTCTCTTCCCCCCTCTCTGTTCTATTATTTCTGCTATGCCAGTCATGTGGATTAGATTTCAAATGGGACAATTTAACTCGAGAATAATTGCAAAAAAGATACAGTGTACTGTAGGCCCGTCATAAAATAAAATAATTCATGAAGGGTCTTTGGGTGCATTTAAATAAAGGAGGTAGGCTACCCAGTCTTAGTTTAAACTTTAAACCTATTTTAAACTATTCATAAATGGCCAATCTACAAGCTATGAGCTTGATCTATTTAATATGTTCCCTTTAAAAAAAGTCTACAAATTTGGGATAATATGTGTGCCCTGGCTGGCACAAGATATTTTGAGAAGGGGGTCCGCGACTAAATAGGCCTACATATCAATTTGGGGGTCCGATTCCCAGCGGCGGCTCCAGAGAATTGTGACTGGGGAGGCTATGGGGGGGCTGGCTTTTTTAGAGCAGGGGCGAATTCATTTTGTCAAACAAACAATATAATACCAATATACGACAAACGAGATTCTCTTGCTTATGGATAACTGAACAGACCAGATCATTGGCAGATGCCAGGTCCAAATCTGTGGACTGTAGGTGATTGGATAGGGTTTTTGTGAGGCTGAAGATGCTTTCCAACAACAAATCTAAAATTCGGCACAATTTTCACAACCTTAACTTCATGTACGTATAGCTTGCCCCGATTTGGCACTACTTCACACTCCCTTTTCTGCATTAGACACGGATTTTCCTTCTTTACACTCTGATGTCATGTTGTTGCACACACTTCTCATGTAAAATCTCAAAGCATCAACCTATAAAACACGGATGTCAATTATACATCACCTTGTTGTCGAAACACTATACACAATGTTCAGTTGTTGCACACACTTCTCACATAAAATCTCAAAGTATCAACACACAACACACAACTATTCAAAACTCTACACATATAAGTCTGATGTCAATTACACAAGCACCTTGTTGTCTAAACACTATACACAATGTTCAGTTGTTGCACAACTGAACATTGAGACAGGAACCGGAGGCAGAGAAGGGCACAAAATACAAAAATGATTTGAAATACAAAGATACAAATACCAGGATATTGTCACCAGGATAGTATCTTGGTCACACTACCCTGGTCAATATTAGACCAAGTACTGACCAAGTATTTACATTTTTTTTTAAATACTTTTTTGTATTTTGTGCCCATCTCTGACCGGAGGCATGATGCCTAAATCTACTGTAAATCATGTACCCAAATAAAACGTTTTGGATGAATATTTGTGTGCTGTTTTATGTTTGACTATATAAAATAAGTATGCCAACACTAAGTAATTTTACAAAAGGAGAAATGGCTCATTCCCCAGAGTCAATGTCATTCATGTGGTGTGTTCCAATTCAATGGTGTGTTTTCAATTTTGCACTCCAGTGTGCTGTAAATGCTTGGTAGTGTGCAGCAAATGCTTAGTTGTGTGTACTGAATGAATGGTAGGCCTATGTGTCATTTGAAAATATGCCGTGTGTACCAAATGAAAACACAAGTCCATTTTGTGAACACAGTTAAGTGATTTGATGGCAAAAGTGTCATCTTGGGAAGGGAGTGTGAGGTTTAGCAATTTGTGTGTGAGGTTTTCAGTTTTGTGTGTGCAGTTTTGAGAATTACGTTATTGTAGTGAAAAACGTGTGTTAACAATCGTGAAAAACTGTAAAATATTCCTTAAATATTTTTCCTCAAAATTGTGTTTGTGGGGAGGAGGGGTTTGGGGGGACTAAGCCGTCACCAGGGGGGGCTAAAGCATCCTCTAGTCGTCCCTGGAGCCGTCCCTGCCCATTCCAGTGTCCTCCTTTCTGAGGTCCTGCTGGTGGCCACCCCCTTAGCCGGTAGGCCAATCAGATGGGGGACCCCTTTTGGGGTCCACCCTATGTTCCCCAGGTTCTATGTACCCCAGGTTCTATGTTCTCCACTTCCCCCCAAAAAAGGTTCTCTGTTCCCCAGGTTCTATGTTCCCCACCCACCCTCCCCACAAAAAGGTTCTATGTTCCCCACTCAACCAAAAAAAGAAAAAAGGATCTACTGTATGTTCCCTACCAAAAAACAAACAAAAGAAAGTATGTTCCCAACTCAAATGCAGGAAATGGTGGGACATCTGGGCACTAAGAACATGTGGGCAATCCTAATTTAGGTGCCCAGGTGCCCAGTAGTCTCCACACCTAAGTGCCCTCTTGTCTAGGTGCCCACTCATCCAAATGCCCACGTGTTCCTATTGCCCAGATGTCCAGGTGCCCACTTGTCCAGATGCCCAGTCTTAACAAAAGTATGGTGTCAAGATGTCCCTGGTACCCCTGTCCCACTAGTATTCGTAATTTCTCCCCATCATTGTGTGTTTTGAGTTGTTATTAATAATTAGAAATGAATGTTTCCTGCATTTTTGGATGAGTGGGGAACATTATAGAACCTTTTTTTGTGGGGGTAAGTGGGGAACATAGAACCTGGGGAACATGGGACCTTTTTGGGGTAAGTGGGGAACATAGAACCTTTTTTGTGGGGGTAAATGGGGAACATAGAACCTGGGGAACATAGGTACGGTCCCCTCCTTTTCCACTTCCTCCTATCCTGTTTGACGGGTCGATCCAATGAACTCCAGCGACGGAAGGTATCTAGCTTTTTATATCTGTGAGGGAATCCAAGCTCATAGAAACGGCGGCTTTCTATCCTTGGACTGAGTGGACTCCCTCTTTCCTTGGTATTTCGCCTTGATTGCGCGTTTTATCTCCACTAAAACTATGCCCAAACCTAACCCTAACCCCACAAACACTATACCCTAACCTTAACCCTAAAGTCACAGAATTGAATGTCTAAACTAGGGATGTTCCAATACAGATACCAGAATCGGCACGGCAGCGCCAGACACCATTTGTTCCTTCATAAATATGTTGGTATTAACAACATATAAAAATTCACAGTTTTGTGTGCGAGTTCAACTGATGAACTGTGTTTTCACCTTCTCTCACTCTAAAGCGTTTTATTTTGGAGTGCCACAAACTATTTAACACACTAACTAACGTATCGGTATTCGGTATTGGCAAGTACTCAAATTAAGTACTCGTACTTGGTCAGCAAAAAAGTGGTATCGGGACATCCCGATTCCCTAGTCTAAACTTAACCTCAAAACCCTGTACGGAGAGTGTCCGCCTGGGCGAAACACCTGGGAAAGACATCCTCCCAGTCCCATTCCTGTGAAGTTGGTAATAAGCACAAAGTGCCTATCTATACTATAATTTTGCGAATGTCTGACTGAGTGAGTGAGTGAGTGAGTGTCTGTCTGTCCCAGCGTTTCTCCTCGGTGGCTGGAGCAATTGATCTGAAATCGCATCACCATCAGCATATGAACACACCTGACATAACTGTGAAGGCCGTTTGTCACTTTCACAAATCGTATGCTGTATATTCGCATTTTTATGGTGTATCTACTATCTATTTAGCCTACAGTACCTTTTGTGACCACACATGTTAAGGGAGGGGCGCTGTTGTTCAGGCCATGCACAATCACACACAAACCCACACACACACACACACACACACACACACACTCACACACACACACACACACACACACACGGGGTGGGGGGGTGTGTGTGCAGGCGGGTGGGCGGGCGGGCTGGGGGGGGGGGGGGGGGGGGGGGGGGGGGGCAGTATTTCTGTAGCCATTAAACAAAACGGGTTTCTTACATTGATGCTCCTACATCATGCAAGCACCAGTTAAAGTTACTTTCCATCCCTCATATACTGTGTGCACAGTGCACATCCCATAACCCACACACTGCACATCATCTTAGAGCTCATATCTTTGAACGGGTAAGGGCTAGTTATAATAAGCATGGCAACTAACATCCATTAGACATGACTAAATGCTGCCACCTAGAGGTAACACACAGGCATTAGGCCTAATCCTTTATTCAATAGCAGCTTGATAGGCTACATTTTATACTATCAATGCATCACTGTATTTGAACATGGAAAACAACCAAAAGGACACACATGTTGGGCCATTAATACAGAGCACTATAACTAAGTAAAATAAAAGTAGGCCTGTAGTTAAGAAAGAAAACCAAAAGTTCTAAGGCAAGTGGATGGCAGCTAGTGTTCACACCGACTATAAAGAAAGGCTGAAATGTTCAAAAATAGCAGATCTACAAGCTCCTCAATCTGTTACACTGTATTGCTTTGTGAGCTTGTAGATCAGCTATTATTATTATGACAATTTTGTCATAATCGTCATATCGTTTGCATGTTGAAAGATGTTCATATATTTTCATATATTTTCAAACATGTTAAAAAATAGTGGAAATAGCAGATCTAAGCTCACAATGCATCGCGATGCAACGCGTCGCGATGCGACGATCTGCTATTTCCACTATTAATGTTCTTTTTGTTGTTGTCAAAATATTTGTATAGTTGTCAAATATGTCAGTAATTTCTATGTAGGCTATATTTAGGCTGTGTCATATCTGCCATGTGCAACTTCAAACCTTACAAGGGTCTTTCAACTCAAAGAAAGGGTCGAACTCGTTCTTCTGCTACACCACAAAAATGTGGAATGCCTTACCGAAGGCCATAAAGGAGTGTGGATCACTAGCATCCTTTAAAATTGCCCTAAAAAAACACTTACAGGCAGCAGCCGTTCACAACTGGTAAAAACCTAGCCCAACCCTACCCTCCCTGCCCCTTCCTTGTATATACTGTACATACTGATTGTTTAGACTTACTGTTACCTGCCCCTTCCTTGTATATATTGTATATACTGTACTTACTGATTGTATAGACCTACTGTTTTCTTTTTTTCTTTACATATCTATACTGCATAGTACTGTGTTCTATTTGTCTGTCATTCAATGTTATATGAGATACTTTAATGGTTTCCTGTTGAAATAAGCTTAGTCTTTTCATGGATCTCCTTTTAGTAGACCTTGTACCAGTGAACTGTACCGTCATGAATCTGTACATTTTCCTATGCAAACTTCTAATAAAGCCTTCAATCAATCAAAAATGGGGATCTTAGGCCTAATTGGATTTTTTGGGTGGGACTGGAAAATCAAATCCTTTTTTTTTGTTTTAGAGCAAAAAACAAATATTGGTTCATTTTTCCAATTTTCTAACCCTGAAACAAAAATCAAATTATACTAAATATCCCCAGAAAATGTTTGGTCTCTGGGGATCTTAGTATAGGCGTAATTTTGTTTTAGAGCAAAAAACAAATCGCAATTAAATTGTAGGCTCATGTCGCGTTGCCTAAAAAAAGAACAGATCTACAAGCTATATCAGCCTCTTTTCTAGGTCCAAAACCAGGGATCAGATGATTTCAGATCAGATGATCACATGACCATAGCAGTGTGATCAGCTGACATCAGATGATGCTACACAACACGGTTAGCCTGCGTTAGCTCACTGATCAGCAGCAGCATCCATCACAACAACAACAACACATTCTAGACTGTTGTGTTTCATAAACCAAACAAACACACACACATCTGCGGTGTGATGGGGTCCGCAGCGGACCAGCAGGGACCGGCGGGCCGTGGAGGTGGACTGGCCGGGAATCGGTGATCTTATCTGGGTATGGATGGATGGATGTTTGGGGGTTGATCAGACCAGGTTCAATGTCATGCTACAGAGGCTGATGCTATTATAGCGGGCCGAGGCGCACAGCAGAGCGGGGAGGAGGAGAGCTGCTCCCGGCCAACAGGAGGCTGATCTGCCCGGGGAGGAGGTGAGTCTTCACTCTTCAGTCTATGAGCCAATCAATGTCTCCACACAACAAGGGGTGGACAGTGGAACTGAGTTACTACTCGGGCCCAAGGTGGATGAGAGTGTCATCATTATTGTATACTTTAGCTATTGAAAAATAGCAGATATACAAGCTCACAGCACTGTGAGCTTGTAGATCTGCTATTTTTGACCCCCCTAAGAGAGAAAATGTGTTCAAATCTTTGAATATATGTATTTTTTGTATTTGTAACACAAATTTTGCTTCTGGGGGGTCCCTGGAACTGAATATTTTGAGATCCAGGGGGGTCCGTGGCCAAATACATATCATTTTGGGGGTCCTTCACATGAAAAAGGTTTGAGCACCACTGACATAGAAACACACACACACACACACACACATATATATATATATATATATATATATATATATATATATATATATATATATATATATATATCAAGCCTTAGAAGGATTTGAAATATAAGACTTACACAAAACATGTTCACAATTTTTCAAAAATAGCAGATCTACAAGTTAGAGTGCTGCACTGTGAGCTTGTAGATCTGCTATTTTTCAATAGCTAAAGCACAAAGTAACGCGTAATAATGCATTCCCAGTCTAAATGGGTTAAAACCCCTCCCCCTATGAAGAACATTCATGGGGGGCCCGCAGTGAATCCTTGTACCCAGGGCCCAGAATGTGGTGCGACACCCCTGCATACAGCAGTGGTTTTCAACCGTGTTCATATCAGGGCCACATTTTTGAGTGGTGGTCTCACCGCCACTCCTGTAATCAGGTTTCACAATGCCGTGTCTGTATGTATGTCTGTCGCCTGTCATACCTCTCCTGACCACACACGTTAAAGGAGGGGCGCTATTGAGCAGGCAGACTCAACACTCTCTCTCTCTCTCTCTCACACACACACACACACACACACACACACACACACACACACACACACACACACACACACACACACACACGACTATTTTTATTTGACCACCACTCAGTTCACAAGGTGTGATTTTTACTTTTGAGCCAAGGACCACCATTTGATGACATTTGGCCCCTCAGACATAAAACTTAGAATATTGTGTTATCATTGGATAAGATTTTGTCCACAATTCCTCCATGCTGTATTGATGTTGGTATCGATGAATCTAGGGTATACCTCCCATTGGGATTCAAAGCATCAACGGTTTTTTTGCTATCTGATTGTATTAAACAATGTCAAACTCACCAATATTGGGGCTCTATGGAAAGCTTGAATTATGCTCTTTCTATCTGCAAAGTGTTTCTTTCAGAAAAAATCCACCGTAGACATGCTATGAGTTACTTTCTGTCAATAAATCCGAGCAGACATGTTTTTTTTTTCTAAGTGTTGAACTTGGGAAGCGCTCGATCGTCTTCGATAGCGCAACGTCCCTCTGCCTCCTGCATTATGTGACATTTAGAACCAGGTGGTACACAGGACCCTTGAGTGATTTCCCACGAGTGCTTCCAAACTCCAATACTTGGAAAAAAAGAATCTCCTGAACTGAATTTCTTGATTGAAAGTAGCTCATAAGTCATAACATGTCTATGGTGGATTTTTATGAAACAAACACTTTGCAGATAGAAAGAGGATAATTCAAGCTTTCCATAGAGCTGCATTAATGGTGAGTTTGACGTTGTTTAATACAATTGGATAGCAAAAATCTGTTTTGATGCATTGAATCCCTATGGGAGGTATTGCAACCCTAGATTCATCAGATTGAAAAAGAAATCTAGTGTTGCAATTTGCGGCTTCAATTTACGCTCCCTAGAGTTAAAGATCTATAAGGGTCCATTTGCTTACCTACTACTCTGTCCAATGTGTCCATCATTTTGCTGGAACCACCTCAAGGACCAATGGTGGTCCCCAGACCACCGGTTGAAAACCACTCATGCATTGACACTAAGGCTTGCCCACCTGCCCCTGGCAGGTAAATAAGACCTTCGGGCAGGTGAAGTTTGCTTTCAGGTTGCCCGACCGGGCAAGTGTTCATTTGAGAGGGGACGCAACCGCCTATAAAAACACCAGATATCTGTCTAAACACCTGAACGTGGCCAGAGTGCTTTGTCTTCTGGTCCAGCAGAATGTAAAGATGTTTTTACTGTTGCTACACTTAAACAATTAAAATAACAAGTTTGAAACTATAGTCATATTCAATCATTGCTATGTAGGTAATTGGATTTGTAAGTATTGAGGTACAGACATTATGACATTTTTATCGCACAGCCCCGGAAAGTAAAGAAATTAGTGTTAAATTGAGCGGTAATTAAAATCTTACCTATCATTTTATAATGGATGATTACTTTTTGGGGCAAGTGGGCATGACCTTAGGGCAAGTAGAACATGGCTTGTACTTGCCTGACGGGCAAGTGCCTCTGAGAGCTTGTTGTCAACCCCTGCCACTGCTGTACTGGATAGACCACTAGTGGTTCCCCAAAACCCAAACTGTATACAGTAGGCCTAGTATCTCAAGACCCAAAAGAGAAATCAGACGTTTTGCCCCTGCGACCCATACAGTATACTAAGTGAAAATAGCAGATCAACAAGCTCACGATGTGTCGCCCTGTGGGCTTGCAGATATGCTATATTTTCACAGATTAACATGTTATCTATTTTATGGATTTTCTCTTGAGTATCTTTTTTTAAAATATGTTTTCATACTCTTATTGGATTTATCACTTCCTTCAGCTGTGTGTGCACGCGTGCATGTGTTATAATAATATTTGTGTATCATGACATCAGTGTGTGACACTGACAGCCTCTTTTGATCATCTCGCAAGTTCGCAACCATGACATCATGTCACTTAATCCTGAAATCTTCTCTTGTGATCCCTGTGTGTGTGTGTGTGTGTGTGTGTGTGTGTGTGTGTGTGTGTGTGTGTGTGTGTGTGTGTGTGTGTGTGTGTGTGTGTGTGTGTGTGTGTGTGTGTGTGTGTGTGTGTGTGTTCGTGTTCGTGCATGTGTTTGTGTGTGTGTGCGTGTCAGCAGACACGTCCAGTAAGAAGACAGGAGAGAGAGCAGAGAAACCAGAAGATCAACAGACCAGGGTTTGGAGCCGACCCTTCAGTGAGCAGACCATTCTTTATTCCTATGTTGCAAGTGTTTAAGGCCCCAAAAATTATTGAATCATTAATCGCAATTATTTGTGCGAAAATCAGTTGTCCAAGCATCGATGTCATGGCCAGTGAATAACATTCCATTTAGTTAAAGTCATATTTTAGTCATCTGGAATGTATTCATTTTAGTCTAGTTAGTTTTAGTTCACTTTAGTTCACTTTAGTTAGTTTTAATTGTACTTATGGTACATTTTGATACCAATGCTTTTGCACTTTTCCTCAAGTAAATTCTGAATTCTGGACTGAATTTCCATACTGCAGTTTTGATACTTTTACTTAAGTCTTTGACTGCTTAATAAAAATGTAAGCAAAATGTAAGTAAAATGCCTGTAATAATTTTGTTGGTGATCATTAGAATGTCTAGAACATGTACATATGTTATTATTGTGAAAAGTAAATTAGAACATGATTTATAATTTTTGTTTTTGGGCTATAAAACTAGTCCTGACCGTTACGTCCCCTGGCTCTTGTCCCCCTCCAGAGGTGGGTGTGTGGGTGTGATGTCCTCGTCAGGGTGTTGCCACCTGCCCGGCTCTCTGTGTGACTACTCTGGCGACGCCGAGAGCCAGCCGTCCTCCAAGCACTCGGACCGCTCCTCCTCCTCCACCCAGCACTACGTCACCAAGGTGACGGCCAAGGATGGACGCCCGCTGTCCACCATCGTCAAAGCCGTGAGCTTGCACAGGTAAGAACGACCGCCGCCGGTTTGTTGGATTCCACGCTTTCTTAGCCGGTTAGCCCATTTAGACCTGGAAATGCAGATCTAAGTGCCGCGCTGTGAGCTTGTAGATCTGCTATTTTATAAAGTAAAAAAAGTATACAATACTTAAGGACCCTCCACATTGGGCCCTAGTAACTCAGTCCCACTTTCCCCCCCCCCTTGTGACGCCCCTGTGTTTTGTGGTCCCCAGCGATGTGGGCATGTGCCGGATCTGCCACGAGGGAAGCGGCGGGGGCGGGGAGAGCCTGCTGTCGCCCTGCGGGTGCACGGGCACCCTGGGCCAGGTGCACCGCAGCTGTCTGGAGCGCTGGCTCTCCTCCTCCAACACCAGCTACTGTGAGCTCTGCCACACCCAGTTCACCATCGAGAGGAGGCCGCAGCCCCTCACACAGGTCAGTTCACCATCCAGAGGAGGCCGCAGCCCCTCACACAGGTCAGGAGATGAGAGGTTTTTGGAGCGCCAACATTTGACCGATTGTGTCTGTCTGTCTGTCTGTCTGTATCATAAAAAATGACCATGGTTGGGGGCACGGTGGCGCAGTCAGTAGTGCTGTCGCCTCACAGCTAGAAGGTCCTGGGTTCGATTCCCGCCAGGGACGCTTGTGGGCGCTGGGGGCGTGTTCCCTCCTCCAAGTCATTAGCGCTCACACCCTAGGTGGGGTTGACGAAAGGGCCTTTGCATGTTCTCCCTGTGTCTCCTAGGGTAGATACCCTCACAAAAACATGCAGTAATCCTGGACACTATACTGCCTCCCCCTGGCCAGCCGGGGCGCCTGATGGAGGGTAAAGGAACTGGTTGGAATAACGTGTTCCTTCCACGCGTTACGTCCGACTAGGGAAACTCCCGCCCTGTCAGGTGAGAAGAAGCAACTTGGACTCCTCATTCATAGAAGGAAGCATGAGGTCAGTCCGTTGCTCTCCCCAGGTTGGCAGAGGGAGTGTAGCGCCCAGGATTACATTAGATAATTGACACCGGGTGAAAAAGGGGTTACAAAATTGTGGGATAAAAATGTTGTAAAAAGAAAAAATGACCATGGTGAACCATATAGTTATAGTCATGTTTATAGTTATCATGGTGAACCATATAGTTATAGTTATGTTTATAGTTATCATGGTGAACCATATAGTTATAGTCATGTTTATAGTTATCATGGTGAACCATATAGTTATAGTTATGTTTATAGTTATAAACATAACCATGGTGAACCATATAGTTATAGTTATGTTTATAGTTATAAACATAACCATGGTGAACCATATAGTTATAGTTATGTTTATAGTTATAAACATAACCATGGTGAACCATATAGTTATAGTTATGTTTATAGTTATAAACATAACCATGGTGAACCATATAGTTATAGTCATGTTTATAGTTATAAACATAACCATGGTGAACCATATAGTTATAGTCATGTTTATAATTATCATGGTGAACCATATAGTTATAGTCATGTTTATAGTTATCATGGTGAACCATATAGTTATAGTCATGTTTATAGTTATAAACATAACCATGGTGAACCATATAGTTATAGTCATGTTTATAATTATCATGGTGAACCATATAGTTATAGTCATGTTTATAGTTATCATGGTGAACCATATAGTTATAGTCATGTTTATAGTTATAAACATAACCATGGTGAACCATATAGTTATAGTCATGTTTATAATTATCATGGTGAACCATATAGTTATAGTCATGTTTATAGTTATAAACATAACCATGGTGAACCATATAGTTATAGTCATGTTTATAATTATCATGGTGAACCATATAGTTATAGTCATGTTTATAGTTATAAACATAACCATGGTGAACCATATAGTTATAGTCATGTTTATAATTATCATGGTGAACCATATAGTTATAGTCATGTTTATAGTTATAAACATAACCATGGTGAACCATATAGTTATAGTTATGTTTATAATTATAAACATAACCATGGTGAACCATATAGTTATAGTCATGTTTATAGTTATCATGGTGAACCATATAGTTATAGTTATGTTTATAGTTATATATGTTTATAGTTATATAACCATATAGTTATAGTTATGTTTATAGTTATATATGTTTATAGTTATATAACCATATAGTTATAGTTATGTTTATAGTTATATATGTTTATAGTTATATAACCATATAGTTATATATGTTTATAGTTATATAACCATATAGTTATAGTTATGTTTATAGTTATATATGTTTATAGTTATATAACCATATAGTTATAGTTATGTTTATAGTTATATATGTTTATAGTTATATAACCATATAGTTATATATGTTTATAGTTATATAACCATATAGTTATAGTCATGTTTATAGTTATATATGTTTATAGTTATATATGTTTATAGTTATATATGTTTATAGTTATATATGTTTATAGTTATATATGTTTATAGTTATATAACCATATAGTTATATATGTTTATAGTTATATAACCATATAGTTATAGTTATGTTTATAGTTATATATGTTTATAGTTATATATGTTTATAGTTATATAACCATATAGTTATAGTCATGTTTATAGTTATATATGTTTATAGTTATATATGTTTATAGTTATATAACCATATAGTTATAGTCATGTTTATAGTTATATATGTTTATAGTTATATATGTTTATAGTTATATAACCATATAGTTATAGTCATGTTTATAGTTATCGTGCCTGGTAGGAATGGCGCTCAACTTCAAGGCACTGCTCACTCCCACTGGGTGGGATTTCTTTTAGGCCAGGCTGTCGCAGTTGTTGCACAATCGGCTGATCACACTTAATTGAGATAATTGCAATTATGTTAATACTATTTATTTTATTTATTGCAGACCATTCTTTTCAGAATATATTGTTGATAGACTGATGATGGGTTCTTGGTTTACCTATGATCATTAATCAAATTACTTCAACCTTTATTTATTTTCTCAGAGAGACACTGAGGGCAGAGCCCTCTATTTTCCTCAATTCTCAACGATGCAGAGATTACAGAAGGCATGATATTCAAACAATGACAATTTAAAACAACAAGATTGACAATTACAGGGGTTGACACTAAGGTCTCAGAGGCACTTGCCCGTCGGGCAAGTACAGGTCATGTTGTACTTGGCCTCGGGTCATGGCCACAATGACACACACGTGCTACTCTACCTAGCGCTACTCCAGTGCCTGTTTTGAGAACTACTCTGGGAACTACTGTGGGAAACAAAAATTACGGGACCCATAAAAATGTGTCCACGACCCGCACATGGGTCCTGACCTGGTGTCTGGGAACCAGTGGATTAATAACTGTTGTTGTTGTCCCCATGGTCCCCAGTGGCTGAAGGACCCGGGGCCGCGCAGCGAGAAGCGCACGCTGCTGTGCGACATGGCCTGCTTCCTGCTCATCACGCCGCTGGCCGCCATCTCTGGCTGGCTGTGTCTGCGGGGGGCCCAGGACCACCTGCAGCTGAAGAGCCGCCTGGAGGCGGTGGGCCTCATCGCCCTGACCATCGCCCTGTTCACCATCTACATCCTCTGGACACTGGTAAGTACACTACTGTTCAACCATCTACATCCTCTGGACACTGGTAAGTAGGCCCTAGCAGGGGTCTTCAATGTTTTCAGGCCAAAGACCCCTTAGCTGAGAGAGAGATGAAGCAGGGGACCCCACAACCTTTTTCTTAGATTCCATATAAACTCAGCACAAAAAGAAAGGAAACATATTAATAATTGATTATATATCCCCTTTAATAATACCAAATTGTATTGTGTTTTATATCATTTTTATCATTGATTCGTCACCTTTACAAGGAGGTACAGCTTGTAAGCATCGGGCATTCGAGGCATGAGGTACATAGCCAAACGTTTGGGTAGTGCCGCCAACTTTTTTGCCAAAATGGCTTGCAATGCAAAATTTGCCAACATTCGGTCCATTATTTCCCCCCTTTAATTGTGCCGAATGGTATTGTATTTGATATCATTGTTATCGTTGATTTGTCACCTTTACAACAAGGTACAGCTTATAAGGATCATTCGTGGAATGAGCAACACAGGCAAACACCAAAAGAACAGTATTGCAGGCCTGCCAGGCCATTTTGACAATTTTTGGAGGGACGCTACCCACATGTTTGGTTGTGTTGCTCATTCCACGAATGCCAGATCCTTACAAGCTGTACCTTGTTGTAAAGGTGACAAATCAACGATAACAATGATATCAAACACAATACCATTCGGCTAGGGGGGATATAATGGACCGAATGTTGGCAAATTTTGCATTGCAAGCCATTTTGGCAAAAAAATGGTCGGCGCTACCCAAACGTTTGGCCGTGTAGCTCATGCCTCGAATGCCTGATGCTTACAAGCTGTACCTTGTTGTTAAGGTGACAAATCAATGATAAAAATGCTGCTGAGTTTAGTTTCATCGTTTGACAGCACAATCGTCAGTGTATTTTGGATTCATGTCAATGTGTGTTTTCAGATATTTAACCGCTTGAACCGTCAATAATTCAATAATAATAAATATACAAAAAGGTTTCCTGTGTAAATAAACTGAAAAGCTTATTTACAATCATCAAGGCCGAAGCTGAAAAGCTTACAAGGATCATTTAGTTGACCTTGTACCAGTGAACTGTACTGTCATGAAAACTGTACCTTTTCCTATGCAAACTCCTAATAAAGTCTTCAATCAATCAATCAATCAATCTCTCTCTCTCTCTCTCTCTCTCTCTCTCTCTCTCTCTCTCTCTCTCTCTCTCTCTCAGGTGTCGTTCCGCTACCACTGCCAGCTGTACTCGGAGTGGAGGCGGACCAACCAGAAGGTGCGTCTGCTCATGCCCGACCTCAAGGGGGCGCACTCTGCTCAACGAGGTGACGCCACTGCACCCGCCAAGTCCTCCAAGAAGAAGAAGATGACTGACGAGACCATCGTATAAGCCCCGCCCTCCCTCCTCCCCACGCCCCTAAAACAGTGGTTCTCAACCTGTGGGTCGGGACCCCCAGGGGGGTCCCCCAGATGATTAACTTAATGTGCAGCGTTGTTTTCTCACTCAACAACAGTAAACAAACCAACATAAAGTTTAAGTGTATAGAGGGTATCCGCACTTTTCTAAAGTGGCAATTTAAGGACTTTTTAATACCTCTAAAATGACTAATTAAACATTGGTTAAAGTGTTAAACCAACATAAAGTTTAAGTGTATAGAGGGTATCTGCACTTTTCTAAAGTGGCAATTTAAGGACTTTTTAATACCTCTAAAATGACTAATTAAACATTGGTTAAAGTGTCAAATATTAGAGGCAGAAATTGTGAAAATAGCAGATCTACATGCTCACAACGCCTCGTGTCGCGAGGCGTTGTGAGCATGTAGATCTGCTATTTTCACAATGGAACAGTGTTATACGAAATGTAATGCCTCAACTCTTAGTGCTCGTCAGGGTGGGGGGTGGGTGGGGGGGGGGGGTCCCCAGTTAATATGATTATTTTGGGGGTCGCGGCCTGAAAATGTTGAGAACCACTGCCCCAGAAGACCCCCCAGAGCGCGCTCTCTCTAAAAAAAAACCCACTGTGTATTATATTATATTACAGGGGAAAAAAAGACTTTTGCACTTCATAGAGGGGGGAGAGTGGATTCTTTCTTTTTCTCTCCCTCTCTTTACATTTAAAGCTGTGGTAACTTCACACCCAAAATGTGCTTTTCCCCTCCTATCAATGACTCACTCTACCAAGCCTTGAATTCATGCAGACTTTTAGTTTTAGTCGCATTCTTGAGCCAATATTCCAATATTTGATGAAGTAGGGATGGCTGACATAAACCCATATGATCTCATTCTCTATTCAAAACATTATAATAATGTTGGAAAAACCATATAAACGTATAAAACCTAAAAATGCTATCTAGCTTCATGTATGGTCATTGAAGGAAGAGGGAGTGTTACAGTAGTCTATAATTATTGATTCTCATACACTATGTCATATGACCTAATAAAATATAAAATAGAACTTATGTATTGATATGACAATACATTTGTTTAAGGACCCACATTCTAACGGTTAAATTCAAAATGTCCATCTCTACTCCACAGTTTACAGATCTTGCAATATTCTATCTGTAATGCGACAAAAAAAAACAAAAAAAAATCATCAATTCAAGGCTTTGTGGTGGTGATTAATTGATAAGGGCAGGGAAAACGCTATTTTTAAGGCTGAACTACCCCTTTAAGGCACTTGACATGAACTGCTACCTGAACTGGGAAAGGACAAGGCGCCGACGTTGTTGTTTTTTTGTTTTTTTTTGGGGAGGAACTCGTTCCAGAGTGGTTCAAAAGTACCTCACAACACTGGCGTTGTGTCACCGCGACTGGGCCGCTAGCTAGACACGTGACGCGTGACGTACGCGTGTGTGATGGACAGACTGGACAGCTAGCTAGCTAGCTGCTGGGACACGTGACGCGTGACGTACGCGTGTGTGATGGACAGACTGGACAGCTAGCTAGCTAGCTGCTGGGACACGTGACGCGTGACGTACGCGTGTGTGACAGACAGAGTACGCCACCGATGTACCCTGGTGGAATATAATGGATTCAAGCATGCGACTACGCCATACGTGAATTATTCACTAACTACCCAACCTCCCCCCTCCACACACACACGCGCATGTGTTTACCATACTTGTAAAGACGTCGACATATTTTACGAGGGCACTTTGATCCAGTTTTTACTTTTCCCTTCTTGTGTTTTTTTTTTAACTGTAAACCTAAAGTCTGAACTGTTAGTTACGGCATAACTTAAGCCCCAAACCGAAGCCCTAGATTGGTGTTTCTGCAACGTTTTAACTTCGAGGACCCTCCATGACTCTGAGAGTGAACGAATGGAACCAAATGGACCCGCAAGTATGTAATGGTCAAGTATGTAATGGTCAAGTATGTAATGGTCAAGTATGTATGGTAGGGATGGGACGATATGAAAATGTCATATCACGATTATTGTGACAAAAGAAATCTCGATTTACAATATCGCGATAATCAACATTCATTATCCTGGGGCGGAACATTAATTTTGCCAAAAAATAGCCGATCTACAAGCTCGCGACGCGTTGTAAGCTTGTAGATCGTCAATTTTTTGGAAGACATTTGATAGAGTGGAAAAAAGACTCTATCAAGTATGTATATTATAAGTACCTTTTACCAATTCTAGAGGGTTTGCAGTGGTACCAGATATGCAGCTCGGCAAATAAATGTGAATTGATCCCAGTGCATGACGGAGGACTATTTCACGATAAATTAAATCTCCACAATACGATTATCGTGAGTGTTTGTTATCACAATAAACGATAGTATCGCATATTGTCCCATCCCTAATGTATGGTCACAAGTATGGTAAAACAAACACACCCACGCTGCTGTTGTCTGTTTTTTAGTTGTTTTTTTAACAACCAGCATCATGTGAAAAGAGAAGTAAGAATGTGTGAAAGTAAACTATGTGGAATGACCAAGTCAGTTAATGTCACCAGTACAAAGTAAACACCCACCACCATCTCTTATAATATAATATATAAACATAGTATAACCTCAACCCAAATGAGAATCGCTTTAGGTAACATTTTGTCATGGCTGTTGTAAACAGTTAAAGTAACAAAAAAATAAAAATAAAACTGTTGCTTTTTAGATTTTATTTTGTTTAGAAATACTAATCATAGACATTCTGATGTCTATCATGTATAATGTGGTTGTCTAAGGCAGTGGTTCTCAACCTGTAAATTATTTTGGGGGGTCCCCAGATGATTAACTTAATGTTCAACATTGTTTTCTCACTCAACAGTAAACAAACCAACATAAAGTTTAAGTGTATAGAGGGTATCTGCACATTTCTAAAGTGACAACTTAATACTTTTTAATACGTCTAAAATGACAATAATGATACATTGGCCAAATTGTCAGATATTAGTGGCAGAAATTGTGAAAATAGCACGTCTATATGCTCACAACGCCTTGCAATGCGAGGCGTTGTGAACGTATAGATCTGCTATTTTCACAATAGAATAATTGTGTTGTACAAAATGTAATGCCTCAACTCTTAGTGCTCGTTGGTTTCGGGGGGTCCCCAGTTAAAATATTGTTTTGGGGGAAAGGTTGAGAACCACTGGTCTAAGGTTTTCATTTCAAGGACCCTCATATTAACAATGTATTTGAACATGGAGCCCCATCTGAAAAGACATGTTTAGTGCCAGGAACACCCCCAGATTTGTGTTGTTAAATAGTTCGTAAAATAATGTTTCGAGTTTTTTTTTTCTTCTAAATAGCAGATCTACAAGCTCGCAACAACATCGCTTCATATGTTATAATGAACATATGGAACTTTTGTTTAACCTCTCGAACCCCCCCAGCATCCCTAACGTTTTCAAAACGTGTTGGCGAGAATTGCAGAATTTGCTTAGAGCAGCGGTTCCCAAACGTTTTAGTCTGTGACCCAAACTAGTGAAAATAGCAGATCTACAAGCTCACAAAGTATCGCTTTGTGCAGCGGTGTGAGCTTGTAAATCGGCAATTCTCTCTACTTCTTAAACCTTGTTAAATGTATTTATGAAAATCATTAGATTTTCTTTTTTTTTCCGTCTTATTCATCTAATACTTTTGAAATCTTTGGGAATTGTTTTGAAAATGTGTTTGTTTAAACAAAAATCCTTTTGAAAAAATGAAATAAATTAAATAAATGTTTGAAAAGGGGGGTATTTACTCACGACCCATAAAGATTGGTCTGCGACCCACAATTGGGTTCCGACCCACTGTTTGGGAAACAGTGACTTAGAACAGGGATCTTCAACAGGGGGTCCGGGACCCCTAGGGGGACCTCAGAGTTACTACAGGGGGTCCTCCAAATCTTCCAATCCTTTTTATATTAACAACTTGAACCCTTTTGGCCATATTCTGAGAACTGTAGCCAAAAATAGCAGATCTACAAGCTCACAACGCCTCGCAGCGCGAGATCGGCTTGTAGATCTGCTATTTTAAGTAAAGAGGTTTGGTGTAGAGGGCAAAAAGAGCAGACTAAGTACAGAGTGAAAGGTCAGGTTTATTAAGTATTGATGGTTCAAGTGGTTAAATATCTGAATACACAAATTGACATGAACCCAAAATACACTGATGATTGTGCTGTCAAACAATGAAACTATATGGAACCTATGAACAGGTTGTGGTGGTCCATGCTTCATCTCTCTCTCAACTAAGGGGTCCTTGGCCTGAAAACGTTGAAGACCCCTGCTCTAGTCTATATGAGTGATGATTATCACATCTATTGGGAGCTATTATTGGGTGGGATTTTAATCTTTCGGTTGCACTCCAGTGAAAGTTATCATTGTGCAATAAAACATTGTTTTATTGTCGGGTAGAAACATTTCTATATTTTTCCCCCCTGTAAATTAATTCCCTATACTTCACATACAAGAGTGACTCTCAAAAATAGCGCAAATGGCCAATCTACAAGTTTGCAGGTTTTGCGTGTTTTTTGTTGTTTTTTTTAATCATTTTGAAAGTGAATTTTGTTACGTTTTGTCTGTGTTTTTGTTTATACATATTGAACCAATGTACAGTATTAATAAGAGCTTGTGACAAAATAATAACTACATTGGAAAAACAGGTTATTATTTTTATTATTATTTACTGTAAAGTAACAGTTTGACAAACATGGACCTGACCATATAAGGACCTGACCATATAAGGGACTCCTGGATTTCTCTGTTTTTTTTTTCTGTTTAAAACATTGCATTGAGTTGAGTGGTCTGAACATCATTGCACTCAGTGTGAGCAGAACCCATAAGCCTTCTAAAGACATTAACACAATAAAAGACACAACAGAAAGCAGTAGAGTGTCTTCATTGCTTGTCTGGGTTACTGTAATCTGTGTACAGTATTAGTAGCAGGGTTCCCACGGTCATGAAATTCCTGGAAATATTTTGAAATTAGAAAAATATTTTTCCAGTACTGGAAAAGTTTTGGAATTTATCAAGGGTCCTGTTAGGTCCAGGAAAAGATATCTATGCATTGTCTTTGGTTATTGAATTTGTTAATACCTCTGAAATGACAAATTAAACATGGGCCAAATTGTCAAATATTAGAGGCAGAAATTGTGAAAATAGCCGATCTACATGCTCACAACGTTGTGAGCATGTAGATCGGCTATTTTCACAATAGAACTGTGTTGTACAAAATTCCTCAACTCTTAGTGCTCGTCAGGGTGGGGGTCCCCAGTTCAAATATGATTATTTCGGGGGTCACGGCCTGAAAAGGTTGAGAACCACTGGCATACAATACCTGTCTTTGGGCATTGCGCATAGGAGTAAGCGACTTGTTATTGAGCTGAATTATTGTTATATAGTCCTGGAAATTGGGTTAAATATTCTGGAAAGGTTTTGGAAATTAATTGGTAAATATGTGTGGGAACCCTGTAGTAGCTCATCAATGTACAGATAATCTTGTTGTTACAGACTATTACTCCCTGTATCCAGAGGTCTGTAGACTGAGCACCACCACCGCAGAAGCATGCATGAAAGCCATATTCTCTAGGCATGGTGTGGCTAGCCAGGTTTTTTTTGGACGGTGGAACGGTCCACAGTTTGCAAATGACAGATTCAAAACCTGACAGATACCGCACAACGCCACTCGAGTGTGGTATGTCTCCAGCTCCTCATGGGACGCCTGCTGAGATCAAACGTACCCATCCCAGAGAACCTGCTCAAGACAAAAGAAGGGGACAAAGTGAAAAGCAGAAGTTCTATTTTGATAGAGGAACACAGAACCTTCCTGAACTGCGCACTGTAATATTTGGAATTTATTTGGGCACTTGAAAAAATATTTAGTATAATTTTAAACTTGAAGTACAAAGTTATTTTCAGTCAGTCCTGCTTAATCATACAAGACTGTGGCACAAAACTAGTGAAAACAGCCGATCTACAGCGAGGCGTTGTGTGCTTGTAGATCTACTGTTTTCACTAGTTTAGTACATTTTATACTGTAGATGACAAATACAACGGGTTTTGGACATACAAGGTTTCCACCCGACAACGACGATATGCTATGTAGGGGTGCCTGGATTAAAAAATATATATATTTATGAAGGCATTCATTGAATGGGGTCAAAATATTCAAAGACTTGCACAAATGTTGAGAAATAGCAGATCTACAAGTGGTGAGCTTGTATATCTACTGTATGATTAAATGGCTAAAGAATAAAATAACATTCTTGGATAAAGAGTAAGAGGATACTTTTAACATTTTTAAATGTTTTCACCAGCCACTTAGGAGTCAATTTGTAGGATTTGTGTACCATGTCGCACTCTAGTGGATCCAATGAGGATGAGCTATCTTCTTTAATTAAATATCTTTGTTTCTTCTCCTCCTCCGTCAACAACAGACTGGTTGACTTCCTGATTTGGCTGTGATTGGTCAGTGGCTCGCACAGCGCCGCCTCTTGATGGGGACCTACTGACTGTTTTATTTTCACCAGCCTCTACCTGGCTCCAGTGGGTTGAGGGGGGCCGCGGCCGCTCTGCGGCCGCTGCCAGAGCACGCAGTCCGGCTTGGGTGCCCTCCGAGACCTCGGTGTCTGAGTCTGGAGCTTTGTGAAAAAAAAAAAAAAAAAAAGCCAGCTGCTGAGCGGGCGGGCGGGCGGGCGGGCATGCGTGCTTGCTTGCGTGCGTGCGTTGAGTGCAATGTGAATGCATGTGACTAATTGATAGGAAGATAGATAGATACGTAATAAACATGATTTGGTACAAGCCCAACTAAAAGGAGATGCCAGTATAATGTTTTTGGCTTATTTCCACAGGGAAGTCATTCATGAATGAACGAATTATTGATATAGGACTGTCATAGGTATACAGTGTCATTGACAGTACAGTTCACTGGTACAAGCTCAACTAAAAGGAGATCCTAGTAATGTTTTTGGCTTATTTCCACAGGGAAGTCATTCATGAATGATTTACAGGGGCGTAACTACCGCTGACGCAGCCGACGCATGCCCATTAGGGCCCGTGACGTCCAGGGGCACACGCAGGTGGAGGAGAAAAAATAAATAAATCTAATAATAACAATGTACATACAGACAGAGCCGCTTCTGTACTTATCTGCTGCTTCTATTTCCTGTAGTAGGCTGCTACCATTTCAAAATAAAACATGTGTTGAATGATCACATTACAAATATCCAATACAATGACTCTTGTTTTGAAATGTCCACTGGTATGACAGGAAGCTTTGACAGGGCCCCTTAGTGCTGCTGACGGAACACAGGCTGAAGAGACGTTCTGAACTTCTTCTGAGTTAAAACAACACTCTCGGGCATTATGGAATATAAAGTTTCAACACACGACTTTGGGGCAACAGTTAATATTTGCCATGCTCTCTAAAACCAAGACAATGTGGAATATGGAACAAAACGTGCCCAACTGCTCTTGTTGTTGTCATCCTCCTTACTTTAGCAGGTGAGTTAAGTAATTAATATAAATGCTGGTTTGCAGTGATGCATTGCTCTCAATTAAACTGTGTGCGGTCATGTTTGTAGTGTGAAGACTAATGTCAGAGTTGTTGTGTTGGAGTGCCATAGGGAAGAGTTCATTAGCACCAGAGAGAGATGGAGACAGTGAGACACTACTTGGTTGGGCTACATATTGTCATGAATTAGATGGCGAGTGTGTAGATGTCTTCTGTTGGGAGCCTGGTGTCCCGCATTTGCGCTGTCTGCATTTGCGCTGTAGAAATTAGTCGGGGGGGGGGGGGGTGTTGTTGTTGTTGTTGTTGTTGTTGAGGGGCACTTGGTGAAAATCTCGCATCGGGGCATGCCGGGGGCTAGTTTTTCCACTGTGAATGAACGAATTATTGATATAGGACTGTAGGTATACAGTGTCATTGACAGTACAGTTCACTGGTACAAGCTCAACTAAAAGGTGATCCTAGAAAAGACTAAGTCAGGGGGAAAAAAGGGGGAGACAATTTAAAAAAATAAAACAATAAAAACAGCCGATCTACAAGGCTGTGAGCTTGTGGATCAGCTGTTCTGGGTAAATGTGGGTTATTTCTCTTAAATGCAGTATTGATCCCCAATAAATAAATATATATATATATATATATATATATATATATATAAACAAATAGCGTACAACCTTCTTTCTTTCTTTCTTTCTTTCTTTCTTTCTTTCTTTCTTTCTTTCTTTCTTTCTTTCTTTCTTTCTTTCTTTCTTTCTTTCTTCCTTCCTTCCTTCCTTCCTTCCTTCCTTGTGGTCTGCGTTAATTATGTTAATGAGGGGCGTGGTCTGCGTTAATTATGCTAATGAGGTTGGGGCATGGTCTGCATTAATTATGTAAATGAGGCCGCATGACAAGCGTTCTCGTCACCGCGCTGACGTGGTAATTGCAAACAAATACAAGGGGTGGAGTCAAACTTAATGAGTGGGAGGAGTCTAACTTAATGAGTGGGCGTGGTTTCAACAAGAGGGAGGAGTCTGACTTAATGAGTGGGCCTAACGTAATGAGTTTTGTGGGCATCGAACGCATTAATTATGTAAATTAAGCCGAATTATGCAAGGGGGGGGGGGGGCATGGTTTGGAAATGCGTGTGGGCGTGGTGCGCATACATTATGCTCGCATACATTATGCTAATGAGGGCGTTAAGGTAGGTTTCCCAGCGCGTAAAAAAAGCAGACGACCGTATGTAAATGAAGGGGAGGAGCTTAGTCGACTTAAAAAAAATGGGGGCGGTGCATGGTTTGGAAATGCGTGTGGGTGTGGTCCGCATAAATTATGCTAATGAGGCTGTTAAGTGGCGTTTCCCAGCGCGTAAAAAAAGCAGACGGCCGTATGTAAATGAAGGGGAGGAGCTTAGTCGACATATGCAAATTGGGGCGGGGCGTGGTTTGGAAATGCGTGTGGGCGTGGTGCGCATACATTATGCTCGCATACATTATGCTAATGAGGGCGTTAAGGTTGGTTTCCCAGCGCGTAAAAAAAGCAGACGACCGTATGTAAATGAAGGGGAGGAGCTTAGTCGACTTAAAAAAATTGGGGCCGGTGCATGGTTTGGAAATGTATGCGAGCGAGGGCGGTGCATCTCGCTCTCGGAGCACTCGGTGCCGCGCCGTGAGCTTGTAGATCTGCTATTTTTGAAAAATTTAGAAAATTTGAATTTTGTCCCGATTCTATAAGTGTCTTTTGAATCCTTCTAAGGTTTTTTGAAGAAAAAAAAACAATGTTTCTATGTCAGCAATCTGGCCAGCCATCGTCAAAGAAAAGGTCCTTTTCACTTAACTGGAGCTCAGCTAGTCTGTTCTTGAGAGACTACTATGTCAGTGGTTCTCATACTTTTCCATGTGAAGGACCACCAAAATGATATGTATTTGGCCACGGACCCCCATCTCAAAATATTTAGTTGCAGGGACCCCTCAGAAGCAAAATTTGAGTTACAAACGTTCGCTCTAAAAATACATATAAGATTTGCACACATTTTCACGACTTTTTCAAAAAATAGCAGATCTGCAAGCTCGCAGCGCGGCACTCGGTGCCGCGCTGTGAGCTTGTATATCTGCTATTTTTCTAAAGTTAAAGCATAAAATAATGGTTAAAGTGTTTAAAATCTAACACGACTCGGGTGCGTTCCAGGTATTTGAGAGATAACTGAACAAATAACAGTTTGGGCCGTCGGTTGGAGTATGCTGCAGCCTTTGTTTACTACACCCACCCTTCACCCCCGCTACACCCAACACTACCTACCGCGCTGCCAAACATCGCTTTGCTCCGGTGTTGATTTTGTCGACTGAAACACACGTCGAAAGATGTCCGTCGACAACCTTTTTTTTGTCACTGACAAAAAAGAAATAAAACCTAAGCTATGATTTCAGAGGACTAAAAACGCAACTAAAACCTGAATGAAATGTTATTCAAAAGACTAAAAAACGATATCAAAGTTTGCTGTCAGAATCAACACTTGCCGTGCCGCAAAACTACTGCTTCACTCCACGTCAATCTTTAATCCCTGGTTGGCTGTTATTTGATTCCACTTGTGTCTTTTCTCAAGAGCAATGAGGATTGTAAGTATTTTGTTCCCCCCTCCAAAAAACAAGGCCAATTTATGACCAAAGATTACAGTAATGTCATGTCCTGTCTATGTCTGTAGCCTGATATGAAAACCCCCTCAGTCAATACATAATGCAACATCATAACTAGCCTATTAACTTCACAACTGCTACACCAATAATAATAAGATCAATGCCAGGTCCAAATGTAACGTTATTTATTTTTTTGATGGGTCTGTAACTCGGAGTGTACAAACTTCAGTTTGAGAGTTCAGTTTGTACTCTCCCAGAGTAAAAGAAACTAGGGCTGTCACAATTATTACATATTTAATCGTCTAATCGTGATTATTTGACATTATCGCAATTATTTTGTCATAATCGTCATAATCGTGAATGTTGAAAAATGTCCGAAATAGTGGAAATAGCAGATCTACAAGCTCACAACGCGACGCGTTGTGAGCTTGTAGATCGGCTATTTCCACTATCAAAGTTATGTTTTAAGTAGTAAGTTGTCAAATATGTCAGTAATTTCTTTGTATATTTAGGTTATGTGTCATATCTACCATGTACAACTTCAAAGCCTAAAAGCCAAACAGAAATGTAATTATCAACGACAAAAACACAATTAAATCGTTAATCGCCAATTATTTGAGTGACAATTAATTGTCATGTAAAATGTCATATCGTGACAGCCCTAACACAGAGCATTTTATAGGGTAGATTCAGGTCTCTTGAGATAAAAAAAATTGTAGATCGGCTATTCTACAATAGAACCGTGTTATACAAAATTCCTCAACTCTTAGTGCTCGTCAGGGTGGGGGTCCCCAGTTCAAATATGATTATTTCGGGGGTCACGGCCTGAAAAGGTTGAGAACCACTGGCATACACTACCTGTCTTTGGACATAGCGCATAGGAGTAAGCGACTTGTTATTGAGCTGAGCCAGGTCCAACTGACTAACCCTAACCCTAAAAAACCCACTGTGTATTATATTATATTACAGGGGAAAAAAAGACTTTTGCACTTCATAGAGGGGGGAGAGTGGATTCTTTCTTTTTCTCTCCCTCTCTTTACATTTAAAGCTGTGGTAACTTCACACCCAAAATGTGCTTTTCCCCTCCTATCAATGACTCACTCTACCAAGCCTTGAATTCATGCAGACTTTTAGTTTTACTCGCATTCTTGAGCCAATATTCCAATATTTGATGAAGTAGGGATGGCTGACATAAACCCATATGATCTCATTCTCTATTCAAAACATTATAATAATGTTGGAAAAACCATATAAACGTATAAAACCTAAAAATGCTATCTAGCTTCATGTATGGTCATTGAAGGAAGAGGGAGTGTTACAGTAGTCTGATTCTCATACACTATGTCATATGACCTAATAAAATATAAAATAGAACTTATGTATTGATATGACAATACATTTGTTTAAGGACCCACATTCTAACGGTTAAATTCAAAATGTCCATCTCTACTCCACAGTTTACAGATCTTGCAATATTCTATCTGTAATGCGACAAAAAAAAACAAAAAAAAATCATCAATTCAAGGCTTTGTGGTGGTGATTAATTGATAAGGGCAGGGAAAACGCTATTTTTAAGGCTGAACTACCCCTTTAAGGCACTTGACATGAACTGCTACCTGAACTGGGAAAGGACAAGGCGCCGACGTTGTTGTTTTTTTGTTTTTTTTTGGGGAGGAACTCGTTCCAGAGTGGTTCAAAAGTACCTCACAACACTGGCGTTGTGTCACCGCGACTGGGCCGCTAGCTAGACACGTGACGCGTGACGTACGCGTGTGTGATGGACAGACTGGACAGCTAGCTAGCTAGCTGCTGGGACACGTGACGCGTGACGTACGCGTGTGTGATGGACAGACTGGACAGCTAGCTAGCTAGCTGCTGGGACACGTGACGCGTGACGTACGCGTGTGTGACAGACAGAGTACGCCACCGATGTACCCTGGTGGAATATAATGGATTCAAGCATGCGACTACGCCATACGTGAATTATTCACTAACTACCCAACCTCCCCCCTCCACACACACACGCGCATGTGTTTACCATACTTGTAAAGACGTCGACATTTTACGAGGGCACTTTGATCCAGTTTTTACTTTTCCCTTCTTGTGTTTTTTTTTTAACTGTAAACCTAAAGTCTGAACTGTTAGTTACGGCATAACTTAAGCCCCAAACCGAAGCCCTAGATTGGTGTTTCTGCAACGTTTTAACTTCGAGGACCCTCCATGACTCTGAGAGTGAACGAATGGAACCAAATGGACCCGCAAGTATGTAATGGTCAAGTATGTAATGGTCAAGTATGTAATGGTCAAGTATGTATGGTAGGGATGGGACGATATGAAAATGTCATATCACGATTATTGTGACAAAAGAAATCTCGATTTACAATATCGCGATAATCAACATTCATTATCCTGGGGCGGAACATTAATTTTGCCAAAAAATAGCCGATCTACAAGCTCGCGACGCGTTGTAAGCTTGTAGATCGTCAATTTTTTGGAAGACATTTGATAGAGTGGAAAAAAGACTCTATCAAGTATGTATATTATAAGTACCTTTTACCAATTCTAGAGGGTTTGCAGTGGTACCAGATATGCAGCTCGGCAAATAAATGTGAATTGATCCCAGTGCATGACGGAGGACTATTTCACGATAAATTAAATCTCCACAATACGATTATCGTGAGTGTTTGTTATCACAATAAACGATAGTATCGCATATTGTCCCATCCCTAATGTATGGTCACAAGTATGGTAAAACAAACACACCCACGCTGCTGTTGTCTGTTTTTTAGTTGTTTTTTTAACAACCAGCATCATGTGAAAAGAGAAGTAAGAATGTGTGAAAGTAAACTATGTGGAATGACCAAGTCAGTTAATGTCACCAGTACAAAGTAAACACCCACCACCATCTCTTATAATATAATATATAAACATAGTATAACCTCAACCCAAATGAGAATCGCTTTAGGTAACATTTTGTCATGGCTGTTGTAAACAGTTAAAGTAACAAAAAAATAAAAATAAAACTGTTGCTTTTTAGATTTTATTTTGTTTAGAAATACTAATCATAGACATTCTGATGTCTATCATGTATAATGTGGTTGTCTAAGGCAGTGGTTCTCAACCTGTAAATTATTTTGGGGGGTCCCCAGATGATTAACTTAATGTTCAACATTGTTTTCTCACTCAACAGTAAACAAACCAACATAAAGTTTAAGTGTATAGAGGGTATCTGCACATTTCTAAAGTGACAACTTAATACTTTTTAATACGTCTAAAATGACAATAATGATACATTGGCCAAATTGTCAGATATTAGTGGCAGAAATTGTGAAAATAGCACGTCTATATGCTCACAACGCCTTGCAATGCGAGGCGTTGTGAACGTATAGATCTGCTATTTTCACAATAGAATAATTGTGTTGTACAAAATGTAATGCCTCAACTCTTAGTGCTCGTTGGTTTCGGGGGGTCCCCAGTTAAAATATTGTTTTGGGGGAAAGGTTGAGAACCACTGGTCTAAGGTTTTCATTTCAAGGACCCTCATATTAACAATGTATTTGAACATGGAGCCCCATCTGAAAAGACATGTTTAGTGCCAGGAACACCCCCAGATTTGTGTTGTTAAATAGTTCGTAAAATAATGTTTCGAGTTTTTTTTTTCTTCTAAATAGCAGATCTACAAGCTCGCAACAACATCGCTTCATATGTTATAATGAACATATGGAACTTTTGTTTAACCTCTCGAACCCCCCCAGCATCCCTAACGTTTTCAAAACGTGTTGGCGAGAATTGCAGAATTTGCTTAGAGCAGCGGTTCCCAAACGTTTTAGTCTGTGACCCAAACTAGTGAAAATAGCAGATCTACAAGCTCACAAAGTATCGCTTTGTGCAGCGGTGTGAGCTTGTAAATCGGCAATTCTCTCTACTTCTTAAACCTTGTTAAATGTATTTATGAAAATCATTAGATTTTCTTTTTTTTTCCGTCTTATTCATCTAATACTTTTGAAATCTTTGGGAATTGTTTTGAAAATGTGTTTGTTTAAACAAAAATCCTTTTGAAAAAATGAAATAAATTAAATAAATGTTTGAAAAGGGGGGTATTTACTCACGACCCATAAAGATTGGTCTGCGACCCACAATTGGGTTCCGACCCACTGTTTGGGAAACAGTGACTTAGAACAGGGATCTTCAACAGGGGGTCCGGGACCCCTAGGGGGACCTCAGAGTTACTACAGGGGGTCCTCCAAATCTTCCAATCCTTTTTATATTAACAACTTGAACCCTTTTGGCCATATTCTGAGAACTGTAGCCAAAAATAGCAGATCTACAAGCTCACAACGCCTCGCAGCGCGAGATCGGCTTGTAGATCTGCTATTTTAAGTAAAGAGGTTTGGTGTAGAGGGCAAAAAGAGCAGACTAAGTACAGAGTGAAAGGTCAGGTTTATTAAGTATTGATGGTTCAAGTGGTTAAATATCTGAATACACAAATTGACATGAACCCAAAATACACTGATGATTGTGCTGTCAAACAATGAAACTATATGGAACCTATGAACAGGTTGTGGTGGTCCATGCTTCATCTCTCTCTCAACTAAGGGGTCCTTGGCCTGAAAACGTTGAAGACCCCTGCTCTAGTCTATATGAGTGATGATTATCACATCTATTGGGAGCTATTATTGGGTGGGATTTTAATCTTTCGGTTGCACTCCAGTGAAAGTTATCATTGTGCAATAAAACATTGTTTTATTGTCGGGTAGAAACATTTCTATATTTTTCCCCCCTGTAAATTAATTCCCTATACTTCACATACAAGAGTGACTCTCAAAAATAGCGCAAATGGCCAATCTACAAGTTTGCAGGTTTTGCGTGTTTTTTGTTGTTTTTTTTAATCATTTTGAAAGTGAATTTTGTTACGTTTTGTCTGTGTTTTTGTTTATACATATTGAACCAATGTACAGTATTAATAAGAGCTTGTGACAAAATAATAACTACATTGGAAAAACAGGTTATTATTTTTATTATTATTTACTGTAAAGTAACAGTTTGACAAACATGGACCTGACCATATAAGGACCTGACCATATAAGGGACTCCTGGATTTCTCTGTTTTTTTTTTCTGTTTAAAACATTGCATTGAGTTGAGTGGTCTGAACATCATTGCACTCAGTGTGAGCAGAACCCATAAGCCTTCTAAAGACATTAACACAATAAAAGACACAACAGAAAGCAGTAGAGTGTCTTCATTGCTTGTCTGGGTTACTGTAATCTGTGTACAGTATTAGTAGCAGGGTTCCCACGGTCATGAAATTCCTGGAAATATTTTGAAATTAGAAAAATATTTTTCCAGTACTGGAAAAGTTTTGGAATTTATCAAGGGTCCTGTTAGGTCCAGGAAAAGATATCTATGCATTGTCTTTGGTTATTGAATTTGTTAATACCTCTGAAATGACAAATTAAACATGGGCCAAATTGTCAAATATTAGAGGCAGAAATTGTGAAAATAGCCGATCTACATGCTCACAACGTTGTGAGCATGTAGATCGGCTATTTTCACAATAGAACTGTGTTGTACAAAATTCCTCAACTCTTAGTGCTCGTCAGGGTGGGGGTCCCCAGTTCAAATATGATTATTTCGGGGGTCACGGCCTGAAAAGGTTGAGAACCACTGGCATACAATACCTGTCTTTGGGCATTGCGCATAGGAGTAAGCGACTTGTTATTGAGCTGAATTATTGTTATATAGTCCTGGAAATTGGGTTAAATATTCTGGAAAGGTTTTGGAAATTAATTGGTAAATATGTGTGGGAACCCTGTAGTAGCTCATCAATGTACAGATAATCTTGTTGTTACAGACTATTACTCCCTGTATCCAGAGGTCTGTAGACTGAGCACCACCACCGCAGAAGCATGCATGAAAGCCATATTCTCTAGGCATGGTGTGGCTAGCCAGGTTTTTTTTGGACGGTGGAACGGTCCACAGTTTGCAAATGACAGATTCAAAACCTGACAGATACCGCACAACGCCACTCGAGTGTGGTATGTCTCCAGCTCCTCATGGGACGCCTGCTGAGATCAAACGTACCCATCCCAGAGAACCTGCTCAAGACAAAAGAAGGGGACAAAGTGAAAAGCAGAAGTTCTATTTTGATAGAGGAACACAGAACCTTCCTGAACTGCGCACTGTAATATTTGGAATTTATTTGGGCACTTGAAAAAATATTTAGTATAATTTTAAACTTGAAGTACAAAGTTATTTTCAGTCAGTCCTGCTTAATCATACAAGACTGTGGCACAAAACTAGTGAAAACAGCCGATCTACAGCGAGGCGTTGTGTGCTTGTAGATCTACTGTTTTCACTAGTTTAGTACATTTTATACTGTAGATGACAAATACAACGGGTTTTGGACATACAAGGTTTCCACCCGACAACGACGATATGCTATGTAGGGGTGCCTGGATTAAAAAATATATATATTTATGAAGGCATTCATTGAATGGGGTCAAAATATTCAAAGACTTGCACAAATGTTGAGAAATAGCAGATCTACAAGTGGTGAGCTTGTATATCTACTGTATGATTAAATGGCTAAAGAATAAAATAACATTCTTGGATAAAGAGTAAGAGGATACTTTTAACATTTTTAAATGTTTTCACCAGCCACTTAGGAGTCAATTTGTAGGATTTGTGTACCATGTCGCACTCTAGTGGATCCAATGAGGATGAGCTATCTTCTTTAATTAAATATCTTTGTTTCTTCTCCTCCTCCGTCAACAACAGACTGGTTGACTTCCTGATTTGGCTGTGATTGGTCAGTGGCTCGCACAGCGCCGCCTCTTGATGGGGACCTACTGACTGTTTTATTTTCACCAGCCTCTACCTGGCTCCAGTGGGTTGAGGGGGGCCGCGGCCGCTCTGCGGCCGCTGCCAGAGCACGCAGTCCGGCTTGGGTGCCCTCCGAGACCTCGGTGTCTGAGTCTGGAGCTTTGTGAAAAAAAAAAAAAAAAAAAGCCAGCTGCTGAGCGGGCGGGCGGGCGGGCGGGCATGCGTGCTTGCTTGCGTGCGTGCGTTGAGTGCAATGTGAATGCATGTGACTAATTGATAGGAAGATAGATAGATACGTAATAAACATGATTTGGTACAAGCCCAACTAAAAGGAGATGCCAGTATAATGTTTTTGGCTTATTTCCACAGGGAAGTCATTCATGAATGAACGAATTATTGATATAGGACTGTCATAGGTATACAGTGTCATTGACAGTACAGTTCACTGGTACAAGCTCAACTAAAAGGAGATCCTAGTAATGTTTTTGGCTTATTTCCACAGGGAAGTCATTCATGAATGATTTACAGGGGCGTAACTACCGCTGACGCAGCCGACGCATGCCCATTAGGGCCCGTGACGTCCAGGGGCACACGCAGGTGGAGGAGAAAAAATAAATAAATCTAATAATAACAATGTACATACAGACAGAGCCGCTTCTGTACTTATCTGCTGCTTCTATTTCCTGTAGTAGGCTGCTACCATTTCAAAATAAAACATGTGTTGAATGATCACATTACAAATATCCAATACAATGACTCTTGTTTTGAAATGTCCACTGGTATGACAGGAAGCTTTGACAGGGCCCCTTAGTGCTGCTGACGGAACACAGGCTGAAGAGACGTTCTGAACTTCTTCTGAGTTAAAACAACACTCTCGGGCATTATGGAATATAAAGTTTCAACACACGACTTTGGGGCAACAGTTAATATTTGCCATGCTCTCTAAAACCAAGACAATGTGGAATATGGAACAAAACGTGCCCAACTGCTCTTGTTGTTGTCATCCTCCTTACTTTAGCAGGTGAGTTAAGTAATTAATATAAATGCTGGTTTGCAGTGATGCATTGCTCTCAATTAAACTGTGTGCGGTCATGTTTGTAGTGTGAAGACTAATGTCAGAGTTGTTGTGTTGGAGTGCCATAGGGAAGAGTTCATTAGCATCAGAGAGAGATGGAGACAGTGAGACACTACTTGGTTGGGCTACATATTGTCATGAATTAGATGGCGAGTGTGTAGATGTCTTCTGTTGGGAGCCTGGTGTCCCGCATTTGCGCTGTCTGCATTTGCGCTGTAGAAATTAGTCGGGGGGGGGGGGGGGGTGTTGTTGTTGTTGTTGTTGTTGTTGAGGGGCACTTGGTGAAAATCTCGCATCGGGGCATGCCGGGGGCTAGTTTTTCCACTGTGAATGAACGAATTATTGATATAGGACTGTAGGTATACAGTGTCATTGACAGTACAGTTCACTGGTACAAGCTCAACTAAAAGGTGATCCTAGAAAAGACTAAGTCAGGGGGAAAAAAGGGGGAGACAATTTAAAAAAATAAAACAATAAAAACAGCCGATCTACAAGGCTGTGAGCTTGTGGATCAGCTGTTCTGGGTAAATGTGGGTTATTTCTCTTAAATGCAGTATTGATCCCCAATAAATAAATATATATATATACAAATAGCGTACAACCTTCTTTCTTTCTTTCTTTCTTTCTTTCTTTCTTTCTTTCTTTCTTTCTTTCTTTCTTTCTTTCTTTCTTTCTTCCTTCCTTGTGGTCTGCGTTAATTATGTTAATGAGGGGCGTGGTCTGCGTTAATTATGCTAATGAGGTTGGGGGCGTGGTCTGCATTAATTATGTAAATGAGGCCGCATGACAAGCGTTCTCGTCACCGCGCTGACGTGGTAATTGCAAACAAATACAAGGGGTGGAGTCAAACTTAATGAGTGGGAGGAGTCTAACTTAATGAGTGGGCGTGGTTTCAACAAGAGGGAGGAGTCTGACTTAATGAGTGGGCCTAACGTAATGAGTTTTGTGGGCATCGAACGCATTAATTATGTAAATTAAGCCGAATTATGCAAGGGGGGGGGGGGGGGGGGGGCATGGTTTGGAAATGTATGCGAGCGAGGGCGGTGCATCTCGCTCTCGGAGCACTCGGTGCCGCGCCGTGAGCTTGTAGATCTGCTATTTTTGAAAAATTTAGAAAATTTGAATTTTGTCCCGATTCTATAAGTGTCTTTTGAATCCTTCTAAGGTTTTTTGAAGAAAAAAAAACAATGTTTCTATGTCAGCAATCTGGCCAGCCATCGTCAAAGAAAAGGTCCTTTTCACTTAACTGGAGCTCAGCTAGTCTGTTCTTGAGAGACTACTATGTCAGTGGTTCTCATACTTTTCCATGTGAAGGACCACCAAAATGATATGTATTTGGCCACGGACCCCCATCTCAAAATATTTAGTTGCAGGGACCCCTCAGAAGCAAAATTTGAGTTACAAACGTTCGCTCTAAAAATACATATAAGATTTGCACACATTTTCACGACTTTTTCAAAAAATAGCAGATCTGCAAGCTCGCAGCGCGGCACTCGGTGCCGCGCTGTGAGCTTGTATATCTGCTATTTTTCTAAAGTTAAAGCATAAAATAATGGTTAAAGTGTTTAAAATCTAACGCGACTCGGGTGCGTTCCAGGTATTTGAGAGATAACTGAACAAATAACAGTTTGGGCCGTCGGTTGGAGTATGCTGCAGCCTTTGTTTACTACACCCACCCTTCACCCCCGCTACACCCAACACTACCTACCGCGCTGCCAAACATCGCTTTGCTCCGGTGTTGATTTTGTCGACTGAAACACACGTCGAAAGATGTCCGTCGACAACCTTTTTTTTGTCAGTGACAAAAAAGAAATAAAACCTAAGCTATGATTTCAGAGGACTAAAAACGCAACTAAAACCTGAATGAAATGTTATTCAAAAGACTAAAAAACGATATCAAAGTTTGCTGTCAGAATCAACACTTGCCGTGCCGCAAAACTACTGCTTCACTCCACGTCAATCTTTAATCCCTGGTTGGCTGTTATTTGATTCCACTTGTGTCTTTTCTCAAGAGCAATGAGGATTGTAAGTATTTTGTTCCCCCCTCCAAAAAACAAGGCCAATTTATGACCAAAGATTACAGTAATGTCATGTCCTGTCTATGTCTGTAGCCTGATATGAAAACCCCCTCAGTCAATACATAATGCAACATCATAACTAGCCTATTAACTTCACAACTGCTACACCAATAATAATAAGATCAATGCCAGGTCCAAATGTAACGTTATTTATTTTTTTGATGGGTCTGTAACTCGGAGTGTACAAACTTCAGTTTGAGAGTTCAGTTTGTACTCTCCCAGAGTAAAAGAAACTAGGGCTGTCACAATTATTACATATTTAATCGTCTAATCGTGATTATTTGACATTATCGCAATTATTTTGTCATAATCGTCATAATCGTGAATGTTGAAAAATGTCCGAAATAGTGGAAATAGCAGATCTACAAGCTCACAACGCGACGCGTTGTGAGCTTGTAGATCGGCTATTTCCACTATCAAAGTTATGTTTTAAGTAGTAAGTTGTCAAATATGTCAGTAATTTCTTTGTATATTTAGGTTATGTGTCATATCTACCATGTACAACTTCAAAGCCTAAAAGCCAAACAGAAATGTAATTATCAACGACAAAAACACAATTAAATCGTTAATCGCCAATTATTTGAGTGACAATTAATTGTCATGTAAAATGTCATATCGTGACAGCCCTAACACAGAGCATTTTATAGGGTAGATTCAGGTCTCTTGAGATAAAAAAAATTGTAGATCGGCTATTCTACAATAGAACCGTGTTATACAAAATTCCTCAACTCTTAGTGCTCGTCAGGGTGGGGGTCCCCAGTTCAAATATGATTATTTCGGGGGTCACGGCCTGAAAAGGTTGAGAACCACTGGCATACACTACCTGTCTTTGGACATAGCGCATAGGAGTAAGCGACTTGTTATTGAGCTGAGCCAGGTCCAACTGACTAACCCTAACCCTAAAAAACCCACTGTGTATTATATTATATTACAGGGGAAAAAAATACTTTTGCACTTCATAGAGGGGGGAGAGTGGATTCTTTCTTTTTCTCTCCCTCTCTTTACATTTAAAGCTGTGGTAACTTCACACCCAAAATGAGCTTTTCCCCTCCTATCAATGACTCACCCTACCAAGCCTTGAATTTATACAGACTTTTAGTTTTAGTAGCATTCTTGAGCCAATATTCCAATATTTGATGAAGTAGGGATGGCTGATATAAACCCATATGATCTCATTCTCTATTCAAAACATTATAATAATGTTGGAAAAACCATATAAACGTATAAAACCTAAAAATGCTATCTAGCTTCATGTATGGTCATTGAAGGAAGAGGGAGTGTTACAGTAGTCTATAATTATTGATTCTCATACACTATGTCATATGACCTAATAAAATATAAAATAGAACTTATTTATTGATATGACAATACATTTGTTTAAGGACCCACATTCTAACGGTTAAATTCAAAATGTCCATCTCTACTCCACAGTTTACAGATCTTGCAATATTCTATCTGTAATGCGACAAAAAAAAATAAAAAAAATCATCAATTCAAGGCTATGTGGTGGTGATTAATTGATAAGGGCAGGGAAAAGTCTATTTTTAAGGCTGAACTACCCCTTTAAGGCACTTGACATGAACTGCTACCTGAACTGGGAAAGGACAAGGCGCCGACGTTGTTGTTTTTTTTTTTTTTTGGGGGGAGGAACTCGTTCCAGAGTGGTTCAAAAGTACCTCACAACACTGGCGTTGTGTCACCGCGACTGGGCCGCTAGCTAGCTAGCTGCTGGGACACGTGACGCGTGACGTACGCGTGTGTGATGGACAGACTGGACAGCTAGCTAGCTAGCTGCTGGGACACGTGACGCGTGACGTACGCGTGTGTGATGGACAGACTGGACAGCTAGCTAGCTAGCTGCTGGGACACGTGACGCGTGACGTACGCGTGTGTGACAGACAGAGTACGCCACCGATGTACCCTGGTGGAATATAATGGATTCAAGCATGCGACTATGCCATACGTGAATTATTCACTAACTACCCAACCTCCCCCCTCCACACACACACACACACGCATGTGTTTACCATACTTGTAAAGACGACGACATTTTACGAGGGCACTTTGATCCATTTTTTACTTTTCCCTTCTTGTGTTTTTTTTTTTTTAACTGTAAACCTAAAGTCTGAACTGTTAGTTACGGCATAACTTAAGCCCCAAACCGAAGCCCTAGATTGGTGTTTCTGCAACGTTTTAACTTCGAGGACCCTCCATGACTCTGAGAGTGAACGAATGGAACCAAATGGACCCGCAAGTATGTAATGGTCAAGTATGTAATGGTCAAGTATGTAATGGTCAAGTATGTATGGTAGGGATGGGACGATATGAAAATGTCATATCACGATTATTGTCACAAAAGAAATCTCGATTTACGATATCGCGATAATCAACATCCATTATCCTGGGGCGGAACATTTGCCAAAAAAGACTGTGTGAAAAAAAGACTGTATCAAGTACGTATATTACAAGTACCTTTTACCAATAGAGGGTTTAAGTGGTACCAGATATGCAGCTCGGCAAATAAAAGGTGAATTGATCCCAGTGCATTATGGAGGACGATTTCACGATAAATTAAATCTCCACAATGCGATTATCGTGAGTGTTTTTTATCACAATAAACGATAGTATCGCATATTGTCCCATCCCTAATGTATGGTCACAAGTATGGTAACACAAACACACCCACGCTGCTGTTGTCTGTTTGTTTTTTAGTTGTTTTTTTAACAACCAGCATCACGGTGAAAAGAGAAGTAAGAATCAGTGAAAGTACAACTATGTGGAATGACCAAGTCAGTTAATGTCACCAGTACAAAGTAAACACCCACCATCTCTTATAATATAATATATAAACATAGTATAACCTCAACCCAAATGAGAAGTGCTTTAGGTAACATTTTGTCATTGCTGTTGTAAACAGTTAAAGTAACAAAAAAATAAAAATAAAACTGTTGCTTTTTAGATTTTATTTTGTTTAGAGATACTAATCATAGACATTCTGATGTCTATCATGTATAATGTGGTTGTCTAAGGCAGTGGTTCTCAACCTGTAAATTATTTTGGGGGGTCCCCAGATGATTAACTTAATGTTCAACATTGTTTTCTCACTCAACAGTAAACAAACCAACATAAAGTTTAAGTGTATAGAGGGTATCTGCACATTTCTAAAGTGACAACTTAACACTTTTTAATACGTCTAAAATGACAAATGATACATTGGCCAAATTGTCAAATATTAGTGGCAGAAATTGTGAAAATAGCACATCTATATGCTCACAACGCCTTGCAATGCGAGGCGTTGTGAACGTATAGATCTGCTGTTTTCACAATAGAATAATTGTGTTATACAAAATGTAATGCCTCAACTCTTAGTTCTCGTTGGTTTGGGGGGGTCCCCAGTTAGAATATTATTTTGGGGATCACGGCCTGAAAAGGTTGAGAACCACTGGTCTAAGGTTTTCATTTCAAGGACCCTCATATTAACAATGTATTTGAACACGGAGCCCCATCTGAAAAGAAATGTTTAGGTGCCAGGAACGCCCCCAGATTTGTGTTGTTAAATAGTTCTTAAAATAATGTTTCGAGGGTTTTTTCCTTCTAAATAGCAGATCTACAAGCTCGCAACAACATGGCATCATATATTATAATGAACATATGAACATATGGAACTTTTGTTTAACCTCTCGAACCCCCTCAGCATCCCTAACGTTTTCAAAACGTGTTAGCGAGAATTGCAGAATTTGCTTAGAGCAGCGGTTCCCTAACTTTTTAGTCTGTGACCCAAACTAGTGAAAATAGCAGATCTAAAAGCTCACAAAGTATCGCTTTGTGCAGCAGTGTGAGCTTGTAAATCGGCAATTCTCACTACTTCTTAAACTTTGTTAAATGTATTTATGAAAATCATTAGATTTTCTTTTTTTTTCGTCTTATTCATCTAATACTCTTGAAATCTTTGGGAATTGTTTTGAAAATGTGTTTGTTTAAACAAAAATCCTTTTGAAAAAATGAAATAAATTAAATAAATGTTTGAAAAGGGGGGTATTTACTCACGACCCATAAAGATTTGTCCGCGACCCACAATTGGGTTCCGACCCACTGTTTGGGAAACAGTGACTTAGAACAGGGATCTTCAACAGGGGGTCCGGGACCCCTAGGGGGACCTCAGAGTTACTACAGGGGGTCCTCCAAATCTTCCAATCCTTTTTATATTAACAACTTGAACCCTTTTGGCCATATTCTGAGAACTGTAGCCAAAAATAGCAGATCTACAAGCTCACAACGCCTCGCAGCGCGAGATCGGCTTGTAGATCGGCTATTTTAAGTAAAGAGGTTTGGTGTAGAGGGCAAAAAGAGCAGACTAAGTACAGAGTGAAAGGTCAGGTTTATTAAGTATTGACGGTTCAAGTGGTTAAATATCTGAAAACACAAATTGACATGAACCCAACATACACTGATGATTGTGCTGTCAAACAATGAAACTATATGGAATCTATGAACAGGTTGTGGTGGTCCATGCGTCATCTCTCTCTCAACTAAGGGGTCCTTGGCCTGAAAACGTTGAAGACCCCCTGCTCTAGTCTATATGAGTGATGATTATCACATCTATTGGGAGCTATTATTGGGTGGGATTTTAATCTTTCGGTTGCACTCCAGTGAAAGTTATCATTGTGCAATAAAACATTGTTTTATTGTCGGGTAGAAACATTTCTATATTTTTCCCCCCTGTAAATTAATTCCCTATACTTCACATACAAGAGTGACACTCAAAAATAGCGCAAATGGCCAATCTACAAGTTTGCAGGTTTTGCGTGTTTTTTTGTTGTTGTTTTTTTTAATCATTTTGAAAGTGAAATTTGTTACGTTTTGTCTGTGTTTTTGTTTATACATATTGAACCAATGTACAGTATGAATAACAGCTTGTGACAAAATAATAACTACATTGGAAAAACAGGTTATTATTTGTATTATTATTATTTACTGTAAAGTAACAGTTTGACAAACATGGACCTGACCATATAAGGACCTGACCATATAAGGGACTCCTGGATTTCTCTGTGTTTTTTCTGTTTAAAACATTGCATTGAGTTGAGTGGTCTGAACATCATTGCACTCAGTGTGAGCAGAACCCATAAGCCTTCTAAAGACATTAACACAATAAAAGACACAACAGAAAGCAGTAGAGTGTCTTCATTGCTTGTCTGGGTTACTGTAATCTGTGTACAGTATTAGTAGGCAGGGTTCCCACGGTCATGACATTCCTGGAAATATTTTGAAATTAGAAAAATATTTTTCCAGTACTGGAAAGGTTTTGGAATTTATCAAGGGTCCTGTTAGGTCCAGGAAAAGATATCTATGCATTGTCTTTGGTTATTGAATGTGTTAATACCTCTGAAAAGACAAATTAAACATTGGCCAAATTGTCAAATATTAGAGGCAGAAATTGTGAAAATAGCCGATCTACATGCTCACAACGCGTTGCGAGGCGTTGTGAGCATGTAGATCGGCTATTTTCACAATAGAACCGTGTTATACAAAATTCCTCAACTCTTAGTGCTCGTCAGGGTGGGGGTCCCCAGTTCAAATATGATTATTTCGGGGGTCACGGCCTGAAAAGGTTGAGAACCACTGGCATACACTACCTGTCTTTGGGCATTGCGCATATGAGTAAGCGACTTGTTATTGAGCTGAATTATTGTTATATAGTCCTGGAAATTGGGTTAAATATTCTGGAAAAGTTTTGTAAATTAATTGGTAAATATGTGTGGGAACCCTGTAGTAGCTCATCAATGTACAGATTATCTTGTTGTTACAGACTATTACTCCCTGTATCCAGAGGTCTGTAGACTGAGCACCACCACCGCAGAAGCATGCATGAAAGCCATATTCTCTAGGCATGGTGTGGCTAGGCAGGTTTTTTTTGGACGGTGGAACGGTCCACAGTTTGCAAATGACAGATTCAAAAGCTGACAGATACCGCACAACGCCACTCGAGTGTGGTATGTCTCCAGCTCCTCATGGGACGCCTGCTGAGATCAAACGTACCCATCCCAGAGAACCTGCTCAAGACAAAAGAAGGGGACAAAGTGAAAAGCAGAAGTTCTATTTTGATAGAGGAACACAGAACCTTCCTGAACTGCGCACTGGTGACCAAGTAAGGTTCAAAGACAGAACAAACACATGGTCACAGAAAGGAACTGTTCTGAGCCATGTCCAACCGAGATTATACACGGTTCAGACAGAGGAGGGCGCTGTACTGCGCAGGAATCAGATCTGAGTCACATCAAAAGTGGAATCCGATTTTTTTTTAAATAGTCTAAATCCAGACAGGTCACATGAAATCCGATTCTGAAAAACCACATCCAGAGGTGGTTTCAAATCCGGATCTGATGACAGCTGTCTCAGTCTGAAAGCAGTAACCACATCCACCCCATTGAGTTATACGCAAGTCACATGCATGCAAGTCACATCAAACTGTCCAAACGTCACTTGCCGCTCGACCCGAGCGCGGAGCGCCAACGTCATTACAGAGCGCGAGTATTTACTATTTGATTACAGCGCGCTGAGCACATGAGAACAACAAGAGAGGAGAGAGAAAACACGTGAGCTAAATAGATAAACCCAGAGAGAAGAGCGAAACACAAGAGTAAAGAAAAGAAGAGAAAAACAATATTGTAACGAGTGTTTGTTTTTCCTGGATGTGTTGTTTTTGTATGTTTGTGGTCGATGGTGGCTTTTTTACGATTCATTTCCCCCGGTACTCAGGGTTTTTCAAAGTGGGTGATGGGGCACCCTGGGGTGCCGTGACGGCAGTCCAGGGGTGCCGCGAGATCATTTGATAATATTTGGAATTTATTTGGGCACTTGAAAAAATATTTAGTATAATTTTAAACTTGAAGTACAAAGTTATTTTCAGTCAGTCCTGCTTAATCATACAAGACTGTGGCACAAAACTAGTGAAAACAGCCGATCTACAGCGAGGCGTTGTGTGCTTGTAGATCTACTGTTTTCACTAGTTTAGTACATTTTATACTGTAGATGACAAATACAACGGGTTTTGGACATACAAGGTTTCCACCCGACAACGACGATATGCTATGTAGGGGTGCCTGGATTAAAAAATATATATATTTATGAAGGCATTCATTGAATGGGGTCAAAATATTCAAAGACTTGCACAAATGTTGAGAAATAGCAGATCTACAAGTGGTGAGCTTGTATATCTACTGTATGATTAAATGGCTAAAGAATAAAATAACATTCTTGGATAAAGAGTAAGAGGATACTTTTAACATTTTTAAATGTTTTCACCAGCCACTTAGGAGTCAATTTGTAGGATTTGTGTACCATGTCGCACTCTAGTGGATCCAATGAGGATGAGCTATCTTCTTTAATTAAATATCTTTGTTTCTTCTCCTCCTCCGTCAACAACAGACTGGTTGACTTCCTGATTTGGCTGTGATTGGTCAGTGGCTCGCACAGCGCCGCCTCTTGATGGGGACCTACTGACTGTTTTATTTTCACCAGCCTCTACCTGGCTCCAGTGGGTTGAGGGGGGCCGCGGCCGCTCCGCGGCCGCTGCCAGAGCACGCAGTCCGGCTTGGGTGCCCTCCGAGACCTCGGTGTCTGAGTCTGGAGCTTTGTGAAAAAAAAAAAAAAAAAAGCCAGCTGCTGAGCGGGCGGGCGGGCGTGCGTGCGTGCGTGCTTGCTTGCGTGCGTGCGTGCGTTGAGTGCAATGTGAATGCATGTGACTAATTGATAGGAAGATAGATAGATACGTAATAAACATGATTTGGTACAAGCCCAACTAAAAGGAGATGCCAGTATAATGTTTTTGGCTTATTTCCACAGGGAAGTCATTCATGAATGAACGAATTATTGATATAGGACTGTCATAGGTATACAGTGTCATTGACAGTACAGTTCACTGGTACAAGCTCAACTAAAAGGAGATCCTAGTAATGTTTTTGGCTTATTTCCACAGGGAAGTCATTCATGAATGATTTACAGGGGCGTAACTACCGCTGACGCAGCCGACGCATGCCCATTAGGGCCCGTGACGTCCAGGGGCACACGCAGGTGGAGGAGAAAAAATAAATAAATCTAATAATAACAATGTACATACAGACAGAGCCGCTTCTGTACTTATCTGCTGCTTCTATTTCCTGTAGTAGGCTGCTACCATTTCAAAATAAAACATGTGTTGAATGATCACATTACAAATATCCAATACAATGACTCTTGTTTTGAAATGTCCACTGGTATGACAGGAAGCTTTGACAGGGCCCCTTAGTGCTGCTGACGGAACACAGGCTGAAGAGACGTTCTGAACTTCTTCTGAGTTAAAACAACACTCTCGGGCATTATGGAATATAAAGTTTCAACACACGACTTTGGGGCAACAGTTAATATTTGCCATGCTCTCTAAAACCAAGACAATGTGGAATATGGAACAAAACGTGCCCAACTGCTCTTGTTGTTGTCATCCTCCTTACTTTAGCAGGTGAGTTAAGTAATTAATATAAATGCTGGTTTGCAGTGATGCATTGCTCTCAATTAAACTGTGTGCGGTCATGTTTGTAGTGTGAAGACTAATGTCAGAGTTGTTGTGTTGGAGTGCCATAGGGAAGAGTTCATTAGCATCAGAGAGAGATGGAGACAGTGAGACACTACTTGGTTGGGCTACATATTGTCATGAATTAGATGGCGAGTGTGTAGATGTCTTCTGTTGGGAGCCTGGTGTCCCGCATTTGCGCTGTCTGCATTTGCGCTGTAGAAATTAGTCGGGGGGGGGGGGGGGGGTGTTGTTGTTGTTGTTGTTGTTGTTGAGGGGCACTTGGTGAAAATCTCGCATCGGGGCATGCCGGGGGCTAGTTTTTCCACTGTGAATGAACGAATTATTGATATAGGACTGTAGGTATACAGTGTCATTGACAGTACAGTTCACTGGTACAAGCTCAACTAAAAGGTGATCCTAGAAAAGACTAAGTCAGGGGGAAAAAAGGGGGAGACAATTTAAAAAAATAAAACAATAAAAACAGCCGATCTACAAGGCTGTGAGCTTGTGGATCAGCTGTTCTGGGTAAATGTGGGTTATTTCTCTTAAATGCAGTATTGATCCCCAATAAATAAATATATATATATACAAATAGCGTACAACCTTCTTTCTTTCTTTCTTTCTTTCTTTCTTTCTTTCTTTCTTTCTTTCTTTCTTTCTTTCTTTCTTCCTTCCTTGTGGTCTGCGTTAATTATGTTAATGAGGGGCGTGGTCTGCGTTAATTATGCTAATGAGGTTGGGGGCGTGGTCTGCATTAATTATGTAAATGAGGCCGCATGACAAGCGTTCTCGTCACCGCGCTGACGTGGTAATTGCAAACAAATACAAGGGGTGGAGTCAAACTTAATGAGTGGGAGGAGTCTAACTTAATGAGTGGGCGTGGTTTCAACAAGAGGGAGGAGTCTGACTTAATGAGTGGGCCTAACGTAATGAGTTTTGTGGGCATCGAACGCATTAATTATGTAAATTAAGCCGAATTATGCAAGGGGGGGGGGGGGGGGGGGGCATGGTTTGGAAATGTATGCGAGCGAGGGCGGTGCATCTCGCTCTCGGAGCACTCGGTGCCGCGCCGTGAGCTTGTAGATCTGCTATTTTTGAAAAATTTAGAAAATTTGAATTTTGTCCCGATTCTATAAGTGTCTTTTGAATCCTTCTAAGGTTTTTTGAAGAAAAAAAAACAATGTTTCTATGTCAGCAATCTGGCCAGCCATCGTCAAAGAAAAGGTCCTTTTCACTTAACTGGAGCTCAGCTAGTCTGTTCTTGAGAGACTACTATGTCAGTGGTTCTCATACTTTTCCATGTGAAGGACCACCAAAATGATATGTATTTGGCCACGGACCCCCATCTCAAAATATTTAGTTGCAGGGACCCCTCAGAAGCAAAATTTGAGTTACAAACGTTCGCTCTAAAAATACATATAAGATTTGCACACATTTTCACGACTTTTTCAAAAAATAGCAGATCTGCAAGCTCGCAGCGCGGCACTCGGTGCCGCGCTGTGAGCTTGTATATCTGCTATTTTTCTAAAGTTAAAGCATAAAATAATGGTTAAAGTGTTTAAAATCTAACGCGACTCGGGTGCGTTCCAGGTATTTGAGAGATAACTGAACAAATAACAGTTTGGGCCGTCGGTTGGAGTATGCTGCAGCCTTTGTTTACTACACCCACCCTTCACCCCCGCTACACCCAACACTACCTACCGCGCTGCCAAACATCGCTTTGCTCCGGTGTTGATTTTGTCGACTGAAACACACGTCGAAAGATGTCCGTCGACAACCTTTTTTTTGTCAGTGACAAAAAAGAAATAAAACCTAAGCTATGATTTCAGAGGACTAAAAACGCAACTAAAACCTGAATGAAATGTTATTCAAAAGACTAAAAAACGATATCAAAGTTTGCTGTCAGAATCAACACTTGCCGTGCCGCAAAACTACTGCTTCACTCCACGTCAATCTTTAATCCCTGGTTGGCTGTTATTTGATTCCACTTGTGTCTTTTCTCAAGAGCAATGAGGATTGTAAGTATTTTGTTCCCCCCTCCAAAAAACAAGGCCAATTTATGACCAAAGATTACAGTAATGTCATGTCCTGTCTATGTCTGTAGCCTGATATGAAAACCCCCTCAGTCAATACATAATGCAACATCATAACTAGCCTATTAACTTCACAACTGCTACACCAATAATAATAAGATCAATGCCAGGTCCAAATGTAACGTTATTTATTTTTTTGATGGGTCTGTAACTCGGAGTGTACAAACTTCAGTTTGAGAGTTCAGTTTGTACTCTCCCAGAGTAAAAGAAACTAGGGCTGTCACAATTATTACATATTTAATCGTCTAATCGTGATTATTTGACATTATCGCAATTATTTTGTCATAATCGTCATAATCGTGAATGTTGAAAAATGTCCGAAATAGTGGAAATAGCAGATCTACAAGCTCACAACGCGACGCGTTGTGAGCTTGTAGATCGGCTATTTCCACTATCAAAGTTATGTTTTAAGTAGTAAGTTGTCAAATATGTCAGTAATTTCTTTGTATATTTAGGTTATGTGTCATATCTACCATGTACAACTTCAAAGCCTAAAAGCCAAACAGAAATGTAATTATCAACGACAAAAACACAATTAAATCGTTAATCGCCAATTATTTGAGTGACAATTAATTGTCATGTAAAATGTCATATCGTGACAGCCCTAACACAGAGCATTTTATAGGGTAGATTCAGGTCTCTTGAGATAAAAAAAATTGTAGATCGGCTATTCTACAATAGAACCGTGTTATACAAAATTCCTCAACTCTTAGTGCTCGTCAGGGTGGGGGTCCCCAGTTCAAATATGATTATTTCGGGGGTCACGGCCTGAAAAGGTTGAGAACCACTGGCATACACTACCTGTCTTTGGACATAGCGCATAGGAGTAAGCGACTTGTTATTGAGCTGAGCCAGGTCCAACTGACTAACCCTAACCCTAAAAAACCCACTGTGTATTATATTATATTACAGGGGAAAAAAATACTTTTGCACTTCATAGAGGGGGGAGAGTGGATTCTTTCTTTTTCTCTCCCTCTCTTTACATTTAAAGCTGTGGTAACTTCACACCCAAAATGAGCTTTTCCCCTCCTATCAATGACTCACCCTACCAAGCCTTGAATTTATACAGACTTTTAGTTTTAGTCTCATTCTTGAGCCAATATTCCAATATTTGATGAAGTAGGGATGGCTGATATAAACCCATATGATCTCATTCTCTATTCAAAACATTATAATAATGTTGGAAAAACCATATAAACGTATAAAACCTAAAAATGCTATCTAGCTTCATGTATGGTCATTGAAGGAAGAGGGAGTGTTACAGTAGTCTATAATTATTGATTCTCATACACTATGTCATATGACCTAATAAAATATAAAATAGAACTTATTTATTGATATGACAATACATTTGTTTAAGGACCCACATTCTAACGGTTAAATTCAAAATGTCCATCTCTACTCCACAGTTTACAGATCTTGCAATATTCTATCTGTAATGCGACAAAAAAAAATAAAAAAAATCATCAATTCAAGGCTATGTGGTGGTGATTAATTGATAAGGGCAGGGAAAAGTCTATTTTTAAGGCTGAACTACCCCTTTAAGGCACTTGACATGAACTGCTACCTGAACTGGGAAAGGACAAGGCGCCGACGTTGTTGTTTTTTTTTTTTTTTGGGGGGAGGAACTCGTTCCAGAGTGGTTCAAAAGTACCTCACAACACTGGCGTTGTGTCACCGCGACTGGGCCGCTAGCTAGCTAGCTGCTGGGACACGTGACGCGTGACGTACGCGTGTGTGATGGACAGACTGGACAGCTAGCTAGCTAGCTGCTGGGACACGTGACGCGTGACGTACGCGTGTGTGATGGACAGACTGGACAGCTAGCTAGCTAGCTGCTGGGACACGTGACGCGTGACGTACGCGTGTGTGACAGACAGAGTACGCCACCGATGTACCCTGGTGGAATATAATGGATTCAAGCATGCGACTATGCCATACGTGAATTATTCACTAACTACCCAACCTCCCCCCTCCACACACACACACACACGCATGTGTTTACCATACTTGTAAAGACGACGACATTTTACGAGGGCACTTTGATCCATTTTTTACTTTTCCCTTCTTGTGTTTTTTTTTTTTTAACTGTAAACCTAAAGTCTGAACTGTTAGTTACGGCATAACTTAAGCCCCAAACCGAAGCCCTAGATTGGTGTTTCTGCAACGTTTTAACTTCGAGGACCCTCCATGACTCTGAGAGTGAACGAATGGAACCAAATGGACCCGCAAGTATGTAATGGTCAAGTATGTAATGGTCAAGTATGTAATGGTCAAGTATGTATGGTAGGGATGGGACGATATGAAAATGTCATATCACGATTATTGTCACAAAAGAAATCTCGATTTACGATATCGCGATAATCAACATCCATTATCCTGGGGCGGAACATTTGCCAAAAAAGACTGTGTGAAAAAAAGACTGTATCAAGTACGTATATTACAAGTACCTTTTACCAATAGAGGGTTTAAGTGGTACCAGATATGCAGCTCGGCAAATAAAAGGTGAATTGATCCCAGTGCATTATGGAGGACGATTTCACGATAAATTAAATCTCCACAATGCGATTATCGTGAGTGTTTTTTATCACAATAAACGATAGTATCGCATATTGTCCCATCCCTAATGTATGGTCACAAGTATGGTAACACAAACACACCCACGCTGCTGTTGTCTGTTTGTTTTTTAGTTGTTTTTTTAACAACCAGCATCACGGTGAAAAGAGAAGTAAGAATCAGTGAAAGTACAACTATGTGGAATGACCAAGTCAGTTAATGTCACCAGTACAAAGTAAACACCCACCATCTCTTATAATATAATATATAAACATAGTATAACCTCAACCCAAATGAGAAGTGCTTTAGGTAACATTTTGTCATTGCTGTTGTAAACAGTTAAAGTAACAAAAAAATAAAAATAAAACTGTTGCTTTTTAGATTTTATTTTGTTTAGAGATACTAATCATAGACATTCTGATGTCTATCATGTATAATGTGGTTGTCTAAGGCAGTGGTTCTCAACCTGTAAATTATTTTGGGGGGTCCCCAGATGATTAACTTAATGTTCAACATTGTTTTCTCACTCAACAGTAAACAAACCAACATAAAGTTTAAGTGTATAGAGGGTATCTGCACATTTCTAAAGTGACAACTTAACACTTTTTAATACGTCTAAAATGACAAATGATACATTGGCCAAATTGTCAAATATTAGTGGCAGAAATTGTGAAAATAGCACATCTATATGCTCACAACGCCTTGCAATGCGAGGCGTTGTGAACGTATAGATCTGCTGTTTTCACAATAGAATAATTGTGTTATACAAAATGTAATGCCTCAACTCTTAGTTCTCGTTGGTTTGGGGGGGTCCCCAGTTAGAATATTATTTTGGGGATCACGGCCTGAAAAGGTTGAGAACCACTGGTCTAAGGTTTTCATTTCAAGGACCCTCATATTAACAATGTATTTGAACACGGAGCCCCATCTGAAAAGACATGTTTAGTGCCAGGAACACCCCCAGATTTGTGTTGTTAAATAGTTCTTAAAATAATGTTTCGAGGGTTTTTTCCTTCTAAATAGCAGATCTACAAGCTCGCAACAACATGGCATCATATATTATAATGAACATATGAACATATGGAACTTTTGTTTAACCTCTCGAACCCCCCCAGCATCCCTAACGTTTTCAAAACGTGTTAGCGAGAATTGCAGAATTTGCTTAGAGCAGCGGTTCCCTAACTTTTTAGTCTGTGACCCAAACTAGTGAAAATAGCAGATCTAAAAGCTCACAAAGTATCGCTTTGTGCAGCAGTGTGAGCTTGTAAATCGGCAATTCTCACTACTTCTTAAACTTTGTTAAATGTATTTATGAAAATCATTAGATTTTCTTTTTTTTTCGTCTTATTCATCTAATACTCTTGAAATCTTTGGGAATTGTTTTGAAAATGTGTTTGTTTAAACAAAAATCCTTTTGAAAAAATGAAATAAATTAAATAAATGTTTGAAAAGGGGGGTATTTACTCACGACCCATAAAGATTTGTCCGCGACCCACAATTGGGTTCCGACCCACTGTTTGGGAAACAGTGACTTAGAACAGGGATCTTCAACAGGGGGTCCGGGACCCCTAGGGGGACCTCAGAGTTACTACAGGGGGTCCTCCAAATCTTCCAATCCTTTTTATATTAACAACTTGAACCCTTTTGGCCATATTCTGAGAACTGTAGCCAAAAATAGCAGATCTACAAGCTCACAACGCCTCGCAGCGCGAGATCGGCTTGTAGATCGGCTATTTTAAGTAAAGAGGTTTGGTGTAGAGGGCAAAAAGAGCAGACTAAGTACAGAGTGAAAGGTCAGGTTTATTAAGTATTGACGGTTCAAGTGGTTAAATATCTGAAAACACAAATTGACATGAACCCAACATACACTGATGATTGTGCTGTCAAACAATGAAACTATATGGAATCTATGAACAGGTTGTGGTGGTCCATGCGTCATCTCTCTCTCAACTAAGGGGTCCTTGGCCTGAAAACGTTGAAGACCCCCTGCTCTAGTCTATATGAGTGATGATTATCACATCTATTGGGAGCTATTATTGGGTGGGATTTTAATCTTTCGGTTGCACTCCAGTGAAAGTTATCATTGTGCAATAAAACATTGTTTTATTGTCGGGTAGAAACATTTCTATATTTTCCCCCCTGTAAATTAATTCCCTATACTTCACATACAAGAGTGACACTCAAAAATAGCGCAAATGGCCAATCTACAAGTTTGCAGGTTTTGCGTGTTTTTTTGTTGTTGTTTTTTTTAATCATTTTGAAAGTGAAATTTGTTACGTTTTGTCTGTGTTTTTGTTTATACATATTGAACCAATGTACAGTATGAATAACAGCTTGTGACAAAATAATAACTACATTGGAAAAACAGGTTATTATTTGTATTATTATTATTTACTGTAAAGTAACAGTTTGACAAACATGGACCTGACCATATAAGGACCTGACCATATAAGGGACTCCTGGATTTCTCTGTGTTTTTTCTGTTTAAAACATTGCATTGAGTTGAGTGGTCTGAACATCATTGCACTCAGTGTGAGCAGAACCCATAAGCCTTCTAAAGACATTAACACAATAAAAGACACAACAGAAAGCAGTAGAGTGTCTTCATTGCTTGTCTGGGTTACTGTAATCTGTGTACAGTATTAGTAGGCAGGGTTCCCACGGTCATGACATTCCTGGAAATATTTTGAAATTAGAAAAATATTTTTCCAGTACTGGAAAGGTTTTGGAATTTATCAAGGGTCCTGTTAGGTCCAGGAAAAGATATCTATGCATTGTCTTTGGTTATTGAATGTGTTAATACCTCTGAAAAGACAAATTAAACATTGGCCAAATTGTCAAATATTAGAGGCAGAAATTGTGAAAATAGCCGATCTACATGCTCACAACGCGTTGCGAGGCGTTGTGAGCATGTAGATCGGCTATTTTCACAATAGAACCGTGTTATACAAAATTCCTCAACTCTTAGTGCTCGTCAGGGTGGGGGTCCCCAGTTCAAATATGATTATTTCGGGGGTCACGGCCTGAAAAGGTTGAGAACCACTGGCATACACTACCTGTCTTTGGGCATTGCGCATATGAGTAAGCGACTTGTTATTGAGCTGAATTATTGTTATATAGTCCTGGAAATTGGGTTAAATATTCTGGAAAAGTTTTGTAAATTAATTGGTAAATATGTGTGGGAACCCTGTAGTAGCTCATCAATGTACAGATTATCTTGTTGTTACAGACTATTACTCCCTGTATCCAGAGGTCTGTAGACTGAGCACCACCACCGCAGAAGCATGCATGAAAGCCATATTCTCTAGGCATGGTGTGGCTAGGCAGGTTTTTTTTGGACGGTGGAACGGTCCACAGTTTGCAAATGACAGATTCAAAACCTGACAGATACCGCACAACGCCACTCGAGTGTGGTATGTCTCCAGCTCCTCATGGGACGCCTGCTGAGATCAAACGTACCCATCCCAGAGAACCTGCTCAAGACAAAAGAAGGGGACAAAGTGAAAAGCAGAAGTTCTATTTTGATAGAGGAACACAGAACCTTCCTGAACTGCGCACTGGTGACCAAGTAAGGTTCAAAGACAGAACAAACACATGGTCACAGAAAGGAACTGTTCTGAGCCATGTCCAACCGAGATTATACACGGTTCAGACAGAGGAGGGCGCTGTACTGCGCAGGAATCAGATCTGAGTCACATCAAAAGTGGAATCCGATTTTTTTTTAAATAGTCTAAATCCAGACAGGTCACATGAAATCCGATTCTGAAAAACCACATCCAGAGGTGGTTTCAAATCCGGATCTGATGACAGCTGTCTCAGTCTGAAAGCAGTAACCACATCCACCCCATTGAGTTATACGCAAGTCACATGCATGCAAGTCACATCAAACTGTCCAAACGTCACTTGCCGCTCGACCCGAGCGCGGAGCGCCAACGTCATTACAGAGCGCGAGTATTTACTATTTGATTACAGCGCGCTGAGCACATGAGAACAACAAGAGAGGAGAGAGAAAACACGTGAGCTAAATAGATAAACCCAGAGAGAAGAGCGAAACACAAGAGTAAAGAAAAGAAGAGAAAAACAATATTGTAACGAGTGTTTGTTTTTCCTGGATGTGTTGTTTTTGTATGTTTGTGGTCGATGGTGGCTTTTTTACGATTCATTTCCCCCGGTACTCAGGGTTTTTCAAAGTGGGTGATGGGGCACCCTGGGGTGCCGTGACGGCAGTCCAGGGGTGCCGCGAGATCATTTGATAATATTTGGAATTTATTTGGGCACTTGAAAAAATATTTAGTATAATTTTAAACTTGAAGTACAAAGTTATTTTCAGTCAGTCCTGCTTAATCATACAAGACTGTGGCACAAAACTAGTGAAAACAGCCGATCTACAGCGAGGCGTTGTGTGCTTGTAGATCTACTGTTTTCACTAGTTTAGTACATTTTATACTGTAGATGACAAATACAACGGGTTTTGGACATACAAGGTTTCCACCCGACAACGACGATATGCTATGTAGGGGTGCCTGGATTAAAAAATATATATATTTATGAAGGCATTCATTGAATGGGGTCAAAATATTCAAAGACTTGCACAAATGTTGAGAAATAGCAGATCTACAAGTGGTGAGCTTGTATATCTACTGTATGATTAAATGGCTAAAGAATAAAATAACATTCTTGGATAAAGAGTAAGAGGATACTTTTAACATTTTTAAATGTTTTCACCAGCCACTTAGGAGTCAATTTGTAGGATTTGTGTACCATGTCGCACTCTAGTGGATCCAATGAGGATGAGCTATCTTCTTTAATTAAATATCTTTGTTTCTTCTCCTCCTCCGTCAACAACAGACTGGTTGACTTCCTGATTTGGCTGTGATTGGTCAGTGGCTCGCACAGCGCCGCCTCTTGATGGGGACCTACTGACTGTTTTATTTTCACCAGCCTCTACCTGGCTCCAGTGGGTTGAGGGGGGCCGCGGCCGCTCCGCGGCCGCTGCCAGAGCACGCAGTCCGGCTTGGGTGCCCTCCGAGACCTCGGTGTCTGAGTCTGGAGCTTTGTGAAAAAAAAAAAAAAAAAAGCCAGCTGCTGAGCGGGCGGGCGGGCGTGCGTGCGTGCGTGCGTGCGTGCTTGCTTGCGTGCGTGCGTGCGTTGAGTGCAATGTGAATGCATGTGACTAATTGATAGGAAGATAGATAGATACGTAATAAACATGATTTGGTACAAGCCCAACTAAAAGGAGATGCCAGTATAATGTTTTTGGCTTATTTCCACAGGGAAGTCATTCATGAATGAACGAATTATTGATATAGGACTGTCATAGGTATACAGTGTCATTGACAGTACAGTTCACTGGTACAAGCTCAACTAAAAGGAGATCCTAGTAATGTTTTTGGCTTATTTCCACAGGGAAGTCATTCATGAATGATTTACAGGGGCGTAACTACCGCTGACGCAGCCGACGCATGCCCATTAGGGCCCGTGACGTCCAGGGGCACACGCAGGTGGAGGAGAAAAAATAAATAAATCTAATAATAACAATGTACATACAGACAGAGCCGCTTCTGTACTTATCTGCTGCTTCTATTTCCTGTAGTAGGCTGCTACCATTTCAAAATAAAACATGTGTTGAATGATCACATTACAAATATCCAATACAATGACTCTTGTTTTGAAATGTCCACTGGTATGACAGGAAGCTTTGACAGGGCCCCTTAGTGCTGCTGACGGAACACAGGCTGAAGAGACGTTCTGAACTTCTTCTGAGTTAAAACAACACTCTCGGGCATTATGGAATATAAAGTTTCAACACACGACTTTGGGGCAACAGTTAATATTTGCCATGCTCTCTAAAACCAAGACAATGTGGAATATGGAACAAAACGTGCCCAACTGCTCTTGTTGTTGTCATCCTCCTTACTTTAGCAGGTGAGTTAAGTAATTAATATAAATGCTGGTTTGCAGTGATGCATTGCTCTCAATTAAACTGTGTGCGGTCATGTTTGTAGTGTGAAGACTAATGTCAGAGTTGTTGTGTTGGAGTGCCATAGGGAAGAGTTCATTAGCATCAGAGAGAGATGGAGACAGTGAGACACTACTTGGTTGGGCTACATATTGTCATGAATTAGATGGCGAGTGTGTAGATGTCTTCTGTTGGGAGCCTGGTGTCCCGCATTTGCGCTGTCTGCATTTGCGCTGTAGAAATTAGTCGGGGGGGGGGGGGGGGGTGTTGTTGTTGTTGTTGTTGTTGTTGAGGGGCACTTGGTGAAAATCTCGCATCGGGGCATGCCGGGGGCTAGTTTTTCCACTGTGAATGAACGAATTATTGATATAGGACTGTAGGTATACAGTGTCATTGACAGTACAGTTCACTGGTACAAGCTCAACTAAAAGGTGATCCTAGAAAAGACTAAGTCAGGGGGAAAAAAGGGGGAGACAATTTAAAAAAATAAAACAATAAAAACAGCCGATCTACAAGGCTGTGAGCTTGTGGATCAGCTGTTCTGGGTAAATGTGGGTTATTTCTCTTAAATGCAGTATTGATCCCCAATAAATAAATATATATATATACAAATAGCGTACAACCTTCTTTCTTTCTTTCTTTCTTTCTTTCTTTCTTTCTTTCTTTCTTTCTTTCTTTCTTTCTTTCTTCCTTCCTTGTGGTCTGCGTTAATTATGTTAATGAGGGGCGTGGTCTGCGTTAATTATGCTAATGAGGTTGGGGGCGTGGTCTGCATTAATTATGTAAATGAGGCCGCATGACAAGCGTTCTCGTCACCGCGCTGACGTGGTAATTGCAAACAAATACAAGGGGTGGAGTCAAACTTAATGAGTGGGAGGAGTCTAACTTAATGAGTGGGCGTGGTTTCAACAAGAGGGAGGAGTCTGACTTAATGAGTGGGCCTAACGTAATGAGTTTTGTGGGCATCGAACGCATTAATTATGTAAATTAAGCCGAATTATGCAAGGGGGGGGGGGGGGGGGGCATGGTTTGGAAATGTATGCGAGCGAGGGCGGTGCATCTCGCTCTCGGAGCACTCGGTGCCGCGCCGTGAGCTTGTAGATCTGCTATTTTTGAAAAATTTAGAAAATTTGAATTTTGTCCCGATTCTATAAGTGTCTTTTGAATCCTTCTAAGGTTTTTTGAAGAAAAAAAAACAATGTTTCTATGTCAGCAATCTGGCCAGCCATCGTCAAAGAAAAGGTCCTTTTCACTTAACTGGAGCTCAGCTAGTCTGTTCTTGAGAGACTACTATGTCAGTGGTTCTCATACTTTTCCATGTGAAGGACCACCAAAATGATATGTATTTGGCCACGGACCCCCATCTCAAAATATTTAGTTGCAGGGACCCCTCAGAAGCAAAATTTGAGTTACAAACGTTCGCTCTAAAAATACATATAAGATTTGCACACATTTTCACGACTTTTTCAAAAAATAGCAGATCTGCAAGCTCGCAGCGCGGCACTCGGTGCCGCGCTGTGAGCTTGTATATCTGCTATTTTTCTAAAGTTAAAGCATAAAATAATGGTTAAAGTGTTTAAAATCTAACGCGACTCGGGTGCGTTCCAGGTATTTGAGAGATAACTGAACAAATAACAGTTTGGGCCGTCGGTTGGAGTATGCTGCAGCCTTTGTTTACTACACCCACCCTTCACCCCCGCTACACCCAACACTACCTACCGCGCTGCCAAACATCGCTTTGCTCCGGTGTTGATTTTGTCGACTGAAACACACGTCGAAAGATGTCCGTCGACAACCTTTTTTTTGTCAGTGACAAAAAAGAAATAAAACCTAAGCTATGATTTCAGAGGACTAAAAACGCAACTAAAACCTGAATGAAATGTTATTCAAAAGACTAAAAAACGATATCAAAGTTTGCTGTCAGAATCAACACTTGCCGTGCCGCAAAACTACTGCTTCACTCCACGTCAATCTTTAATCCCTGGTTGGCTGTTATTTGATTCCACTTGTGTCTTTTCTCAAGAGCAATGAGGATTGTAAGTATTTTGTTCCCCCCTCCAAAAAACAAGGCCAATTTATGACCAAAGATTACAGTAATGTCATGTCCTGTCTATGTCTGTAGCCTGATATGAAAACCCCCTCAGTCAATACATAATGCAACATCATAACTAGCCTATTAACTTCACAACTGCTACACCAATAATAATAAGATCAATGCCAGGTCCAAATGTAACGTTATTTATTTTTTTGATGGGTCTGTAACTCGGAGTGTACAAACTTCAGTTTGAGAGTTCAGTTTGTACTCTCCCAGAGTAAAAGAAACTAGGGCTGTCACAATTATTACATATTTAATCGTCTAATCGTGATTATTTGACATTATCGCAATTATTTTGTCATAATCGTCATAATCGTGAATGTTGAAAAATGTCCGAAATAGTGGAAATAGCAGATCTACAAGCTCACAACGCGACGCGTTGTGAGCTTGTAGATCGGCTATTTCCACTATCAAAGTTATGTTTTAAGTAGTAAGTTGTCAAATATGTCAGTAATTTCTTTGTATATTTAGGTTATGTGTCATATCTACCATGTACAACTTCAAAGCCTAAAAGCCAAACAGAAATGTAATTATCAACGACAAAAACACAATTAAATCGTTAATCGCCAATTATTTGAGTGACAATTAATTGTCATGTAAAATGTCATATCGTGACAGCCCTAACACAGAGCATTTTATAGGGTAGATTCAGGTCTCTTGAGATAAAAAAAATTGTAGATCGGCTATTCTACAATAGAACCGTGTTATACAAAATTCCTCAACTCTTAGTGCTCGTCAGGGTGGGGGTCCCCAGTTCAAATATGATTATTTCGGGGGTCACGGCCTGAAAAGGTTGAGAACCACTGGCATACACTACCTGTCTTTGGACATAGCGCATAGGAGTAAGCGACTTGTTATTGAGCTGAGCCAGGTCCAACTGACTAACCCTAACCCTAAAAAACCCACTGTGTATTATATTATATTACAGGGGAAAAAAATACTTTTGCACTTCATAGAGGGGGGAGAGTGGATTCTTTCTTTTTCTCTCCCTCTCTTTACATTTAAAGCTGTGGTAACTTCACACCCAAAATGAGCTTTTCCCCTCCTATCAATGACTCACCCTACCAAGCCTTGAATTTATACAGACTTTTAGTTTTAGTAGCATTCTTGAGCCAATATTCCAATATTTGATGAAGTAGGGATGGCTGATATAAACCCATATGATCTCATTCTCTATTCAAAACATTATAATAATGTTGGAAAAACCATATAAACGTATAAAACCTAAAAATGCTATCTAGCTTCATGTATGGTCATTGAAGGAAGAGGGAGTGTTACAGTAGTCTATAATTATTGATTCTCATACACTATGTCATATGACCTAATAAAATATAAAATAGAACTTATTTATTGATATGACAATACATTTGTTTAAGGACCCACATTCTAACGGTTAAATTCAAAATGTCCATCTCTACTCCACAGTTTACAGATCTTGCAATATTCTATCTGTAATGCGACAAAAAAAAATAAAAAAAATCATCAATTCAAGGCTATGTGGTGGTGATTAATTGATAAGGGCAGGGAAAAGTCTATTTTTAAGGCTGAACTACCCCTTTAAGGCACTTGACATGAACTGCTACCTGAACTGGGAAAGGACAAGGCGCCGACGTTGTTGTTTTTTTTTTTTTTTGGGGGGAGGAACTCGTTCCAGAGTGGTTCAAAAGTACCTCACAACACTGGCGTTGTGTCACCGCGACTGGGCCGCTAGCTAGCTAGCTGCTGGGACACGTGACGCGTGACGTACGCGTGTGTGATGGACAGACTGGACAGCTAGCTAGCTAGCTGCTGGGACACGTGACGCGTGACGTACGCGTGTGTGATGGACAGACTGGACAGCTAGCTAGCTAGCTGCTGGGACACGTGACGCGTGACGTACGCGTGTGTGACAGACAGAGTACGCCACCGATGTACCCTGGTGGAATATAATGGATTCAAGCATGCGACTATGCCATACGTGAATTATTCACTAACTACCCAACCTCCCCCCTCCACACACACACACACACGCATGTGTTTACCATACTTGTAAAGACGACGACATTTTACGAGGGCACTTTGATCCATTTTTTACTTTTCCCTTCTTGTGTTTTTTTTTTTTTAACTGTAAACCTAAAGTCTGAACTGTTAGTTACGGCATAACTTAAGCCCCAAACCGAAGCCCTAGATTGGTGTTTCTGCAACGTTTTAACTTCGAGGACCCTCCATGACTCTGAGAGTGAACGAATGGAACCAAATGGACCCGCAAGTATGTAATGGTCAAGTATGTAATGGTCAAGTATGTAATGGTCAAGTATGTATGGTAGGGATGGGACGATATGAAAATGTCATATCACGATTATTGTCACAAAAGAAATCTCGATTTACGATATCGCGATAATCAACATCCATTATCCTGGGGCGGAACATTTGCCAAAAAAGACTGTGTGAAAAAAAGACTGTATCAAGTACGTATATTACAAGTACCTTTTACCAATAGAGGGTTTAAGTGGTACCAGATATGCAGCTCGGCAAATAAAAGGTGAATTGATCCCAGTGCATTATGGAGGACGATTTCACGATAAATTAAATCTCCACAATGCGATTATCGTGAGTGTTTTTTATCACAATAAACGATAGTATCGCATATTGTCCCATCCCTAATGTATGGTCACAAGTATGGTAACACAAACACACCCACGCTGCTGTTGTCTGTTTGTTTTTTAGTTGTTTTTTTAACAACCAGCATCACGGTGAAAAGAGAAGTAAGAATCAGTGAAAGTACAACTATGTGGAATGACCAAGTCAGTTAATGTCACCAGTACAAAGTAAACACCCACCATCTCTTATAATATAATATATAAACATAGTATAACCTCAACCCAAATGAGAAGTGCTTTAGGTAACATTTTGTCATTGCTGTTGTAAACAGTTAAAGTAACAAAAAAATAAAAATAAAACTGTTGCTTTTTAGATTTTATTTTGTTTAGAGATACTAATCATAGACATTCTGATGTCTATCATGTATAATGTGGTTGTCTAAGGCAGTGGTTCTCAACCTGTAAATTATTTTGGGGGGTCCCCAGATGATTAACTTAATGTTCAACATTGTTTTCTCACTCAACAGTAAACAAACCAACATAAAGTTTAAGTGTATAGAGGGTATCTGCACATTTCTAAAGTGACAACTTAACACTTTTTAATACGTCTAAAATGACAAATGATACATTGGCCAAATTGTCAAATATTAGTGGCAGAAATTGTGAAAATAGCACATCTATATGCTCACAACGCCTTGCAATGCGAGGCGTTGTGAACGTATAGATCTGCTGTTTTCACAATAGAATAATTGTGTTATACAAAATGTAATGCCTCAACTCTTAGTTCTCGTTGGTTTGGGGGGGTCCCCAGTTAGAATATTATTTTGGGGATCACGGCCTGAAAAGGTTGAGAACCACTGGTCTAAGGTTTTCATTTCAAGGACCCTCATATTAACAATGTATTTGAACACGGAGCCCCATCTGAAAAGAAATGTTTAGGTGCCAGGAACGCCCCCAGATTTGTGTTGTTAAATAGTTCTTAAAATAATGTTTTGAGGGTTTTTTCCTTCTAAATAGCAGATCTACAAGCTCGCAACAACATGGCATCATATATTATAATGAACATATGAACATATGGAACTTTTGTTTAACCTCTCGAACCCCCCCAGCATCCCTAACGTTTTCAAAACGTGTTAGCGAGAATTGCAGAATTTGCTTAGAGCAGCGGTTCCCTAACTTTTTAGTCTGTGACCCAAACTAGTGAAAATAGCAGATCTAAAAGCTCACAAAGTATCGCTTTGTGCAGCAGTGTGAGCTTGTAAATCGGCAATTCTCACTACTTCTTAAACTTTGTTAAATGTATTTATGAAAATCATTAGATTTTCTTTTTTTTTCGTCTTATTCATCTAATACTCTTGAAATCTTTGGGAATTGTTTTGAAAATGTGTTTGTTTAAACAAAAATCCTTTTGAAAAAATGAAATAAATTAAATAAATGTTTGAAAAGGGGGGTATTTACTCACGACCCATAAAGATTTGTCCGCGACCCACAATTGGGTTCCGACCCACTGTTTGGGAAACAGTGACTTAGAACAGGGATCTTCAACAGGGGGTCCGGGACCCCTAGGGGGACCTCAGAGTTACTACAGGGGGTCCTCCAAATCTTCCAATCCTTTTTATATTAACAACTTGAACCCTTTTGGCCATATTCTGAGAACTGTAGCCAAAAATAGCAGATCTACAAGCTCACAACGCCTCGCAGCGCGAGATCGGCTTGTAGATCGGCTATTTTAAGTAAAGAGGTTTGGTGTAGAGGGCAAAAAGAGCAGACTAAGTACAGAGTGAAAGGTCAGGTTTATTAAGTATTGACGGTTCAAGTGGTTAAATATCTGAAAACACAAATTGACATGAACCCAACATACACTGATGATTGTGCTGTCAAACAATGAAACTATATGGAATCTATGAACAGGTTGTGGTGGTCCATGCGTCATCTCTCTCTCAACTAAGGGGTCCTTGGCCTGAAAACGTTGAAGACCCCCTGCTCTAGTCTATATGAGTGATGATTATCACATCTATTGGGAGCTATTATTGGGTGGGATTTTAATCTTTCGGTTGCACTCCAGTGAAAGTTATCATTGTGCAATAAAACATTGTTTTATTGTCGGGTAGAAACATTTCTATATTTTTCCCCCCTGTAAATTAATTCCCTATACTTCACATACAAGAGTGACTCTCAAAAATAGCGCAAATGGCCAATCTACAAGTTTGCAGGTTTTGCGTGTTTTTTGTTGTTTTTTTTAATCATTTTGAAAGTGAAATTTGTTACGTTTTGTCTGTGTTTTTGTTTATACATATTGAACCAATGTACAGTATGAATAACAGCTTGTGACAAAATAATAACTACATTGGAAAAACAGGTTATTATTTGTATTATTATTATTTACTGTAAAGTAACAGTTTGACAAACATGGACCTGACCATATAAGGACCTGACCATATAAGGGACTCCTGGATTTCTCTGTGTTTTTTCTGTTTAAAACATTGCATTGAGTTGAGTGGTCTGAACATCATTGCACTCAGTGTGAGCAGAACCCATAAGCCTTCTAAAGACATTAACACAATAAAAGACACAACAGAAAGCAGTAGAGTGTCTTCATTGCTTGTCTGGGTTACTGTAATCTGTGTACAGTATTAGTAGGCAGGGTTCCCACGGTCATGACATTCCTGGAAATATTTTGAAATTAGAAAAATATTTTTCCAGTACTGGAAAGGTTTTGGAATTTATCAAGGGTCCTGTTAGGTCCAGGAAAAGATATCTATGCATTGTCTTTGGTTATTGAATGTGTTAATACCTCTGAAAAGACAAATTAAACATTGGCCAAATTGTCAAATATTAGAGGCAGAAATTGTGAAAATAGCCGATCTACATGCTCACAACGCGTTGCGAGGCGTTGTGAGCATGTAGATCGGCTATTTTCACAATAGAACCGTGTTATACAAAATTCCTCAACTCTTAGTGCTCGTCAGGGTGGGGGTCCCCAGTTCAAATATGATTATTTCGGGGGTCACGGCCTGAAAAGGTTGAGAACCACTGGCATACACTACCTGTCTTTGGGCATTGCGCATATGAGTAAGCGACTTGTTATTGAGCTGAATTATTGTTATATAGTCCTGGAAATTGGGTTAAATATTCTGGAAAAGTTTTGTAAATTAATTGGTAAATATGTGTGGGAACCCTGTAGTAGCTCATCAATGTACAGATTATCTTGTTGTTACAGACTATTACTCCCTGTATCCAGAGGTCTGTAGACTGAGCACCACCACCGCAGAAGCATGCATGAAAGCCATATTCTCTAGGCATGGTGTGGCTAGGCAGGTTTTTTTTGGACGGTGGAACGGTCCACAGTTTGCAAATGACAGATTCAAAAGCTGACAGATACCGCACAACGCCACTCGAGTGTGGTATGTCTCCAGCTCCTCATGGGACGCCTGCTGAGATCAAACGTACCCATCCCAGAGAACCTGCTCAAGACAAAAGAAGGGGACAAAGTGAAAAGCAGAAGTTCTATTTTGATAGAGGAACACAGAACCTTCCTGAACTGCGCACTGGTGACCAAGTAAGGTTCAAAGACAGAACAAACACATGGTCACAGAAAGGAACTGTTCTGAGCCATGTCCAACCGAGATTATACACGGTTCAGACAGAGGAGGGCGCTGTACTGCGCAGGAATCAGATCTGAGTCACATCAAAAGTGGAATCCGATTTTTTTTTAAATAGTCTAAATCCAGACAGGTCACATGAAATCCGATTCTGAAAAACCACATCCAGAGGTGGTTTCAAATCCGGATCTGATGACAGCTGTCTCAGTCTGAAAGCAGTAACCACATCCACCCCATTGAGTTATACGCAAGTCACATGCATGCAAGTCACATCAAACTGTCCAAACGTCACTTGCCGCTCGACCCGAGCGCGGAGCGCCAACGTCATTACAGAGCGCGAGTATTTACTATTTGATTACAGCGCGCTGAGCACATGAGAACAACAAGAGAGGAGAGAGAAAACACGTGAGCTAAATAGATAAACCCAGAGAGAAGAGCGAAACACAAGAGTAAAGAAAAGAAGAGAAAAACAATATTGTAACGAGTGTTTGTTTTTCCTGGATGTGTTGTTTTTGTATGTTTGTGGTCGATGGTGGCTTTTTTACGATTCATTTCCCCCGGTACTCAGGGTTTTTCAAAGTGGGTGATGGGGCACCCTGGGGTGCCGTGACGGCAGTCCAGGGGTGCCGCGAGATCATTTGATAATATTTGGAATTTATTTGGGCACTTGAAAAAATATTTAGTATAATTTTAAACTTGAAGTACAAAGTTATTTTCAGTCAGTCCTGCTTAATCATACAAGACTGTGGCACAAAACTAGTGAAAACAGCCGATCTACAGCGAGGCGTTGTGTGCTTGTAGATCTACTGTTTTCACTAGTTTAGTACATTTTATACTGTAGATGACAAATACAACGGGTTTTGGACATACAAGGTTTCCACCCGACAACGACGATATGCTATGTAGGGGTGCCTGGATTAAAAAATATATATATTTATGAAGGCATTCATTGAATGGGGTCAAAATATTCAAAGACTTGCACAAATGTTGAGAAATAGCAGATCTACAAGTGGTGAGCTTGTATATCTACTGTATGATTAAATGGCTAAAGAATAAAATAACATTCTTGGATAAAGAGTAAGAGGATACTTTTAACATTTTTAAATGTTTTCACCAGCCACTTAGGAGTCAATTTGTAGGATTTGTGTACCATGTCGCACTCTAGTGGATCCAATGAGGATGAGCTATCTTCTTTAATTAAATATCTTTGTTTCTTCTCCTCCTCCGTCAACAACAGACTGGTTGACTTCCTGATTTGGCTGTGATTGGTCAGTGGCTCGCACAGCGCCGCCTCTTGATGGGGACCTACTGACTGTTTTATTTTCACCAGCCTCTACCTGGCTCCAGTGGGTTGAGGGGGGCCGCGGCCGCTCCGCGGCCGCTGCCAGAGCACGCAGTCCGGCTTGGGTGCCCTCCGAGACCTCGGTGTCTGAGTCTGGAGCTTTGTGAAAAAAAAAAAAAAAAAAGCCAGCTGCTGAGCGGGCGGGCGGGCGTGCGTGCGTGCGTGCTTGCTTGCGTGCGTGCGTGCGTTGAGTGCAATGTGAATGCATGTGACTAATTGATAGGAAGATAGATAGATACGTAATAAACATGATTTGGTACAAGCCCAACTAAAAGGAGATGCCAGTATAATGTTTTTGGCTTATTTCCACAGGGAAGTCATTCATGAATGAACGAATTATTGATATAGGACTGTCATAGGTATACAGTGTCATTGACAGTACAGTTCACTGGTACAAGCTCAACTAAAAGGAGATCCTAGTAATGTTTTTGGCTTATTTCCACAGGGAAGTCATTCATGAATGATTTACAGGGGCGTAACTACCGCTGACGCAGCCGACGCATGCCCATTAGGGCCCGTGACGTCCAGGGGCACACGCAGGTGGAGGAGAAAAAATAAATAAATCTAATAATAACAATGTACATACAGACAGAGCCGCTTCTGTACTTATCTGCTGCTTCTATTTCCTGTAGTAGGCTGCTACCATTTCAAAATAAAACATGTGTTGAATGATCACATTACAAATATCCAATACAATGACTCTTGTTTTGAAATGTCCACTGGTATGACAGGAAGCTTTGACAGGGCCCCTTAGTGCTGCTGACAGAACACAGGCTGAAGAGACGTTCTGAACTTCTTCTGAGTTAAAACAACACTCTCGGGCATTATGGAATATAAAGTTTCAACACACGACTTTGGGGCAACAGTTAATATTTGCCATGCTCTCTAAAACCAAGACAATGTGGAATATGGAACAAAACGTGCCCAACTGCTCTTGTTGTTGTCATCCTCCTTACTTTAGCAGGTGAGTTAAGTAATTAATATAAATGCTGGTTTGCAGTGATGCATTGCTCTCAATTAAACTGTGTGCGGTCATGTTTGTAGTGTGAAGACTAATGTCAGAGTTGTTGTGTTGGAGTGCCATAGGGAAGAGTTCATTAGCATCAGAGAGAGATGGAGACAGTGAGACACTACTTGGTTGGGCTACATATTGTCATGAATTAGATGGCGAGTGTGTAGATGTCTTCTGTTGGGAGCCTGGTGTCCCGCATTTGCGCTGTCTGCATTTGCGCTGTAGAAATTAGTCGGGGGGGGGGGGGGGGGGTGTTGTTGTTGTTGTTGTTGTTGTTGAGGGGCACTTGGTGAAAATCTCGCATCGGGGCATGCCGGGGGCTAGTTTTTCCACTGTGAATGAACGAATTATTGATATAGGACTGTAGGTATACAGTGTCATTGACAGTACAGTTCACTGGTACAAGCTCAACTAAAAGGTGATCCTAGAAAAGACTAAGTCAGGGGGAAAAAAGGGGGAGACAATTTAAAAAAATAAAACAATAAAAACAGCCGATCTACAAGGCTGTGAGCTTGTGGATCAGCTGTTCTGGGTAAATGTGGGTTATTTCTCTTAAATGCAGTATTGATCCCCAATAAATAAATATATATATATACAAATAGCGTACAACCTTCTTTCTTTCTTTCTTTCTTTCTTTCTTTCTTTCTTTCTTTCTTTCTTTCTTTCTTTCTTTCTTTCTTTCTTTCTTTCTTCCTTCCTTGTGGTCTGCGTTAATTATGTTAATGAGGGGCGTGGTCTGCGTTAATTATGCTAATGAGGTTGGGGGCGTGGTCTGCATTAATTATGTAAATGAGGCCGCATGACAAGCGTTCTCGTCACCGCGCTGACGTGGTAATTGCAAACAAATACAAGGGGTGGAGTCAAACTTAATGAGTGGGAGGAGTCTAACTTAATGAGTGGGCGTGGTTTCAACAAGAGGGAGGAGTCTGACTTAATGAGTGGGCCTAACGTAATGAGTTTTGTGGGCATCGAACGCATTAATTATGTAAATTAAGCCGAATTATGCAAGGGGGGGGGGGGGGGGGGGGCATGGTTTGGAAATGTATGCGAGCGAGGGCGGTGCATCTCGCTCTCGGAGCACTCGGTGCCGCGCCGTGAGCTTGTAGATCTGCTATTTTTGAAAAATTTAGAAAATTTGAATTTTGTCCCGATTCTATAAGTGTCTTTTGAATCCTTCTAAGGTTTTTTGAAGAAAAAAAAACAATGTTTCTATGTCAGCAATCTGGCCAGCCATCGTCAAAGAAAAGGTCCTTTTCACTTAACTGGAGCTCAGCTAGTCTGTTCTTGAGAGACTACTATGTCAGTGGTTCTCATACTTTTCCATGTGAAGGACCACCAAAATGATATGTATTTGGCCACGGACCCCCATCTCAAAATATTTAGTTGCAGGGACCCCTCAGAAGCAAAATTTGAGTTACAAACGTTCGCTCTAAAAATACATATAAGATTTGCACACATTTTCACGACTTTTTCAAAAAATAGCAGATCTGCAAGCTCGCAGCGCGGCACTCGGTGCCGCGCTGTGAGCTTGTATATCTGCTATTTTTCTAAAGTTAAAGCATAAAATAATGGTTAAAGTGTTTAAAATCTAACGCGACTCGGGTGCGTTCCAGGTATTTGAGAGATAACTGAACAAATAACAGTTTGGGCCGTCGGTTGGAGTATGCTGCAGCCTTTGTTTACTACACCCACCCTTCACCCCCGCTACACCCAACACTACCTACCGCGCTGCCAAACATCGCTTTGCTCCGGTGTTGATTTTGTCGACTGAAACACACGTCGAAAGATGTCCGTCGACAACCTTTTTTTTGTCAGTGACAAAAAAGAAATAAAACCTAAGCTATGATTTCAGAGGACTAAAAACGCAACTAAAACCTGAATGAAATGTTATTCAAAAGACTAAAAAACGATATCAAAGTTTGCTGTCAGAATCAACACTTGCCGTGCCGCAAAACTACTGCTTCACTCCACGTCAATCTTTAATCCCTGGTTGGCTGTTATTTGATTCCACTTGTGTCTTTTCTCAAGAGCAATGAGGATTGTAAGTATTTTGTTCCCCCCTCCAAAAAACAAGGCCAATTTATGACCAAAGATTACAGTAATGTCATGTCCTGTCTATGTCTGTAGCCTGATATGAAAACCCCCTCAGTCAATACATAATGCAACATCATAACTAGCCTATTAACTTCACAACTGCTACACCAATAATAATAAGATCAATGCCAGGTCCAAATGTAACGTTATTTATTTTTTTGATGGGTCTGTAACTCGGAGTGTACAAACTTCAGTTTGAGAGTTCAGTTTGTACTCTCCCAGAGTAAAAGAAACTAGGGCTGTCACAATTATTACATATTTAATCGTCTAATCGTGATTATTTGACATTATCGCAATTATTTTGTCATAATCGTCATAATCGTGAATGTTGAAAAATGTCCGAAATAGTGGAAATAGCAGATCTACAAGCTCACAACGCGACGCGTTGTGAGCTTGTAGATCGGCTATTTCCACTATCAAAGTTATGTTTTAAGTAGTAAGTTGTCAAATATGTCAGTAATTTCTTTGTATATTTAGGTTATGTGTCATATCTACCATGTACAACTTCAAAGCCTAAAAGCCAAACAGAAATGTAATTATCAACGACAAAAACACAATTAAATCGTTAATCGCCAATTATTTGAGTGACAATTAATTGTCATGTAAAATGTCATATCGTGACAGCCCTAACACAGAGCATTTTATAGGGTAGATTCAGGTCTCTTGAGATAAAAAAAATTGTAGATCGGCTATTCTACAATAGAACCGTGTTATACAAAATTCCTCAACTCTTAGTGCTCGTCAGGGTGGGGGTCCCCAGTTCAAATATGATTATTTCGGGGGTCACGGCCTGAAAAGGTTGAGAACCACTGGCATACACTACCTGTCTTTGGACATAGCGCATAGGAGTAAGCGACTTGTTATTGAGCTGAGCCAGGTCCAACTGACTAACCCTAACCCTAAAAAACCCACTGTGTATTATATTATATTACAGGGGAAAAAAATACTTTTGCACTTCATAGAGGGGGAAGAGTGGATTCTTTCTTTTTCTCTCCCTCTCTTTACATTTAAAGCTGTGGTAACTTCACACCCAAAATGAGCTTTTCCCCTCCTATCAATGACTCACCCTACCAAGCCTTGAATTTATACAGACTTTTAGTTTTAGTAGCATTCTTGAGCCAATATTCCAATATTTGATGAAGTAGGGATGGCTGATATAAACCCATATGATCTCATTCTCTATTCAAAACATTATAATAATGTTGGAAAAACCATATAAACGTATAAAACCTAAAAATGCTATCTAGCTTCATGTATGGTCATTGAAGGAAGAGGGAGTGTTACAGTAGTCTATAATTATTGATTCTCATACACTATGTCATATGACCTAATAAAATATAAAATAGAACTTATTTATTGATATGACAATACATTTGTTTAAGGACCCACATTCTAACGGTTAAATTCAAAATGTCCATCTCTACTCCACAGTTTACAGATCTTGCAATATTCTATCTGTAATGCGACAAAAAAAAATAAAAAAAATCATCAATTCAAGGCTATGTGGTGGTGATTAATTGATAAGGGCAGGGAAAAGTCTATTTTTAAGGCTGAACTACCCCTTTAAGGCACTTGACATGAACTGCTACCTGAACTGGGAAAGGACAAGGCGCCGACGTTGTTGTTTTTTTTTTTTTTTGGGGGGAGGAACTCGTTCCAGAGTGGTTCAAAAGTACCTCACAACACTGGCGTTGTGTCACCGCGACTGGGCCGCTAGCTAGCTAGCTGCTGGGACACGTGACGCGTGACGTACGCGTGTGTGATGGACAGACTGGACAGCTAGCTAGCTAGCTGCTGGGACACGTGACGCGTGACGTACGCGTGTGTGATGGACAGACTGGACAGCTAGCTAGCTAGCTGCTGGGACACGTGACGCGTGACGTACGCGTGTGTGACAGACAGAGTACGCCACCGATGTACCCTGGTGGAATATAATGGATTCAAGCATGCGACTATGCCATACGTGAATTATTCACTAACTACCCAACCTCCCCCCTCCACACACACACACACACGCATGTGTTTACCATACTTGTAAAGACGACGACATTTTACGAGGGCACTTTGATCCATTTTTTACTTTTCCCTTCTTGTGTTTTTTTTTTTTTAACTGTAAACCTAAAGTCTGAACTGTTAGTTACGGCATAACTTAAGCCCCAAACCGAAGCCCTAGATTGGTGTTTCTGCAACGTTTTAACTTCGAGGACCCTCCATGACTCTGAGAGTGAACGAATGGAACCAAATGGACCCGCAAGTATGTAATGGTCAAGTATGTAATGGTCAAGTATGTAATGGTCAAGTATGTATGGTAGGGATGGGACGATATGAAAATGTCATATCACGATTATTGTCACAAAAGAAATCTCGATTTACGATATCGCGATAATCAACATCCATTATCCTGGGGCGGAACATTTGCCAAAAAAGACTGTGTGAAAAAAAGACTGTATCAAGTACGTATATTACAAGTACCTTTTACCAATAGAGGGTTTAAGTGGTACCAGATATGCAGCTCGGCAAATAAAAGGTGAATTGATCCCAGTGCATTATGGAGGACGATTTCACGATAAATTAAATCTCCACAATGCGATTATCGTGAGTGTTTTTTATCACAATAAACGATAGTATCGCATATTGTCCCATCCCTAATGTATGGTCACAAGTATGGTAACACAAACACACCCACGCTGCTGTTGTCTGTTTGTTTTTTAGTTGTTTTTTTAACAACCAGCATCACGGTGAAAAGAGAAGTAAGAATCAGTGAAAGTACAACTATGTGGAATGACCAAGTCAGTTAATGTCACCAGTACAAAGTAAACACCCACCATCTCTTATAATATAATATATAAACATAGTATAACCTCAACCCAAATGAGAAGTGCTTTAGGTAACATTTTGTCATTGCTGTTGTAAACAGTTAAAGTAACAAAAAAATAAAAATAAAACTGTTGCTTTTTAGATTTTATTTTGTTTAGAGATACTAATCATAGACATTCTGATGTCTATCATGTATAATGTGGTTGTCTAAGGCAGTGGTTCTCAACCTGTAAATTATTTTGGGGGGTCCCCAGATGATTAACTTAATGTTCAACATTGTTTTCTCACTCAACAGTAAACAAACCAACATAAAGTTTAAGTGTATAGAGGGTATCTGCACATTTCTAAAGTGACAACTTAACACTTTTTAATACGTCTAAAATGACAAATGATACATTGGCCAAATTGTCAAATATTAGTGGCAGAAATTGTGAAAATAGCACATCTATATGCTCACAACGCCTTGCAATGCGAGGCGTTGTGAACGTATAGATCTGCTGTTTTCACAATAGAATAATTGTGTTATACAAAATGTAATGCCTCAACTCTTAGTTCTCGTTGGTTTGGGGGGGTCCCCAGTTAGAATATTATTTTGGGGATCACGGCCTGAAAAGGTTGAGAACCACTGGTCTAAGGTTTTCATTTCAAGGACCCTCATATTAACAATGTATTTGAACACGGAGCCCCATCTGAAAAGAAATGTTTAGGTGCCAGGAACGCCCCCAGATTTGTGTTGTTAAATAGTTCTTAAAATAATGTTTTGAGGGTTTTTTCCTTCTAAATAGCAGATCTACAAGCTCGCAACAACATGGCATCATATATTATAATGAACATATGAACATATGGAACTTTTGTTTAACCTCTCGAACCCCCCCAGCATCCCTAACGTTTTCAAAACGTGTTAGCGAGAATTGCAGAATTTGCTTAGAGCAGCGGTTCCCTAACTTTTTAGTCTGTGACCCAAACTAGTGAAAATAGCAGATCTAAAAGCTCACAAAGTATCGCTTTGTGCAGCAGTGTGAGCTTGTAAATCGGCAATTCTCACTACTTCTTAAACTTTGTTAAATGTATTTATGAAAATCATTAGATTTTCTTTTTTTTTCGTCTTATTCATCTAATACTCTTGAAATCTTTGGGAATTGTTTTGAAAATGTGTTTGTTTAAACAAAAATCCTTTTGAAAAAATGAAATAAATTAAATAAATGTTTGAAAAGGGGGGTATTTACTCACGACCCATAAAGATTTGTCCGCGACCCACAATTGGGTTCCGACCCACTGTTTGGGAAACAGTGACTTAGAACAGGGATCTTCAACAGGGGGTCCGGGACCCCTAGGGGGACCTCAGAGTTACTACAGGGGGTCCTCCAAATCTTCCAATCCTTTTTATATTAACAACTTGAACCCTTTTGGCCATATTCTGAGAACTGTAGCCAAAAATAGCAGATCTACAAGCTCACAACGCCTCGCAGCGCGAGATCGGCTTGTAGATCGGCTATTTTAAGTAAAGAGGTTTGGTGTAGAGGGCAAAAAGAGCAGACTAAGTACAGAGTGAAAGGTCAGGTTTATTAAGTATTGACGGTTCAAGTGGTTAAATATCTGAAAACACAAATTGACATGAACCCAACATACACTGATGATTGTGCTGTCAAACAATGAAACTATATGGAATCTATGAACAGGTTGTGGTGGTCCATGCGTCATCTCTCTCTCAACTAAGGGGTCCTTGGCCTGAAAACGTTGAAGACCCCCTGCTCTAGTCTATATGAGTGATGATTATCACATCTATTGGGAGCTATTATTGGGTGGGATTTTAATCTTTCGGTTGCACTCCAGTGAAAGTTATCATTGTGCAATAAAACATTGTTTTATTGTCGGGTAGAAACATTTCTATATTTTTCCCCCCTGTAAATTAATTCCCTATACTTCACATACAAGAGTGTAAATTAATTCCCTATACTTCACATACAAGAGTGACTCTCAAAAATAGCGCAAATGGCCAATCTACAAGTTTGCAGGTTTTGCGTGTTTTTTTGTTGTTGTTTTTTTTAATCATTTTGAAAGTGAAATTTGTTACGTTTTGTCTGTGTTTTTGTTTATACATATTGAACCAATGTACAGTATGAATAACAGCTTGTGACAAAATAATAACTACATTGGAAAAACAGGTTATTATTTGTATTATTATTATTTACTGTAAAGTAACAGTTTGACAAACATGGACCTGACCATATAAGGACCTGACCATATAAGGGACTCCTGGATTTCTCTGTGTTTTTTCTGTTTAAAACATTGCATTGAGTTGAGTGGTCTGAACATCATTGCACTCAGTGTGAGCAGAACCCATAAGCCTTCTAAAGACATTAACACAATAAAAGACACAACAGAAAGCAGTAGAGTGTCTTCATTGCTTGTCTGGGTTACTGTAATCTGTGTACAGTATTAGTAGGCAGGGTTCCCACGGTCATGACATTCCTGGAAATATTTTGAAATTAGAAAAATATTTTTCCAGTACTGGAAAGGTTTTGGAATTTATCAAGGGTCCTGTTAGGTCCAGGAAAAGATATCTATGCATTGTCTTTGGTTATTGAATGTGTTAATACCTCTGAAAAGACAAATTAAACATTGGCCAAATTGTCAAATATTAGAGGCAGAAATTGTGAAAATAGCCGATCTACATGCTCACAACGCGTTGCGAGGCGTTGTGAGCATGTAGATCGGCTATTTTCACAATAGAACCGTGTTATACAAAATTCCTCAACTCTTAGTGCTCGTCAGGGTGGGGGTCCCCAGTTCAAATATGATTATTTCGGGGGTCACGGCCTGAAAAGGTTGAGAACCACTGGCATACACTACCTGTCTTTGGGCATTGCGCATATGAGTAAGCGACTTGTTATTGAGCTGAATTATTGTTATATAGTCCTGGAAATTGGGTTAAATATTCTGGAAAAGTTTTGTAAATTAATTGGTAAATATGTGTGGGAACCCTGTAGTAGCTCATCAATGTACAGATTATCTTGTTGTTACAGACTATTACTCCCTGTATCCAGAGGTCTGTAGACTGAGCACCACCACCGCAGAAGCATGCATGAAAGCCATATTCTCTAGGCATGGTGTGGCTAGGCAGGTTTTTTTTGGACGGTGGAACGGTCCACAGTTTGCAAATGACAGATTCAAAAGCTGACAGATACCGCACAACGCCACTCGAGTGTGGTATGTCTCCAGCTCCTCATGGGACGCCTGCTGAGATCAAACGTACCCATCCCAGAGAACCTGCTCAAGACAAAAGAAGGGGACAAAGTGAAAAGCAGAAGTTCTATTTTGATAGAGGAACACAGAACCTTCCTGAACTGCGCACTGGTGACCAAGTAAGGTTCAAAGACAGAACAAACACATGGTCACAGAAAGGAACTGTTCTGAGCCATGTCCAACCGAGATTATACACGGTTCAGACAGAGGAGGGCGCTGTACTGCGCAGGAATCAGATCTGAGTCACATCAAAAGTGGAATCCGATTTTTTTTTAAATAGTCTAAATCCAGACAGGTCACATGAAATCCGATTCTGAAAAACCACATCCAGAGGTGGTTTCAAATCCGGATCTGATGACAGCTGTCTCAGTCTGAAAGCAGTAACCACATCCACCCCATTGAGTTATACGCAAGTCACATGCATGCAAGTCACATCAAACTGTCCAAACGTCACTTGCCGCTCGACCCGAGCGCGGAGCGCCAACGTCATTACAGAGCGCGAGTATTTACTATTTGATTACAGCGCGCTGAGCACATGAGAACAACAAGAGAGGAGAGAGAAAACACGTGAGCTAAATAGATAAACCCAGAGAGAAGAGCGAAACACAAGAGTAAAGAAAAGAAGAGAAAAACAATATTGTAACGAGTGTTTGTTTTTCCTGGATGTGTTGTTTTTGTATGTTTGTGGTCGATGGTGGCTTTTTTACGATTCATTTCCCCCGGTACTCAGGGTTTTTCAAAGTGGGTGATGGGGCACCCTGGGGTGCCGTGACGGCAGTCCAGGGGTGCCGCGAGATCATTTGATAATATTTGGAATTTATTTGGGCACTTGAAAAAATATTTAGTATAATTTTAAACTTGAAGTACAAAGTTATTTTCAGTCAGTCCTGCTTAATCATACAAGACTGTGGCACAAAACTAGTGAAAACAGCCGATCTACAGCGAGGCGTTGTGTGCTTGTAGATCTACTGTTTTCACTAGTTTAGTACATTTTATACTGTAGATGACAAATACAACGGGTTTTGGACATACAAGGTTTCCACCCGACAACGACGATATGCTATGTAGGGGTGCCTGGATTAAAAAATATATATATTTATGAAGGCATTCATTGAATGGGGTCAAAATATTCAAAGACTTGCACAAATGTTGAGAAATAGCAGATCTACAAGTGGTGAGCTTGTATATCTACTGTATGATTAAATGGCTAAAGAATAAAATAACATTCTTGGATAAAGAGTAAGAGGATACTTTTAACATTTTTAAATGTTTTCACCAGCCACTTAGGAGTCAATTTGTAGGATTTGTGTACCATGTCGCACTCTAGTGGATCCAATGAGGATGAGCTATCTTCTTTAATTAAATATCTTTGTTTCTTCTCCTCCTCCGTCAACAACAGACTGGTTGACTTCCTGATTTGGCTGTGATTGGTCAGTGGCTCGCACAGCGCCGCCTCTTGATGGGGACCTACTGACTGTTTTATTTTCACCAGCCTCTACCTGGCTCCAGTGGGTTGAGGGGGGCCGCGGCCGCTCCGCGGCCGCTGCCAGAGCACGCAGTCCGGCTTGGGTGCCCTCCGAGACCTCGGTGTCTGAGTCTGGAGCTTTGTGAAAAAAAAAAAAAAAAAAGCCAGCTGCTGAGCGGGCGGGCGGGCGTGCGTGCGTGCGTGCTTGCTTGCGTGCGTGCGTGCGTTGAGTGCAATGTGAATGCATGTGACTAATTGATAGGAAGATAGATAGATACGTAATAAACATGATTTGGTACAAGCCCAACTAAAAGGAGATGCCAGTATAATGTTTTTGGCTTATTTCCACAGGGAAGTCATTCATGAATGAACGAATTATTGATATAGGACTGTCATAGGTATACAGTGTCATTGACAGTACAGTTCACTGGTACAAGCTCAACTAAAAGGAGATCCTAGTAATGTTTTTGGCTTATTTCCACAGGGAAGTCATTCATGAATGATTTACAGGGGCGTAACTACCGCTGACGCAGCCGACGCATGCCCATTAGGGCCCGTGACGTCCAGGGGCACACGCAGGTGGAGGAGAAAAAATAAATAAATCTAATAATAACAATGTACATACAGACAGAGCCGCTTCTGTACTTATCTGCTGCTTCTATTTCCTGTAGTAGGCTGCTACCATTTCAAAATAAAACATGTGTTGAATGATCACATTACAAATATCCAATACAATGACTCTTGTTTTGAAATGTCCACTGGTATGACAGGAAGCTTTGACAGGGCCCCTTAGTGCTGCTGACGGAACACAGGCTGAAGAGACGTTCTGAACTTCTTCTGAGTTAAAACAACACTCTCGGGCATTATGGAATATAAAGTTTCAACACACGACTTTGGGGCAACAGTTAATATTTGCCATGCTCTCTAAAACCAAGACAATGTGGAATATGGAACAAAACGTGCCCAACTGCTCTTGTTGTTGTCATCCTCCTTACTTTAGCAGGTGAGTTAAGTAATTAATATAAATGCTGGTTTGCAGTGATGCATTGCTCTCAATTAAACTGTGTGCGGTCATGTTTGTAGTGTGAAGACTAATGTCAGAGTTGTTGTGTTGGAGTGCCATAGGGAAGAGTTCATTAGCATCAGAGAGAGATGGAGACAGTGAGACACTACTTGGTTGGGCTACATATTGTCATGAATTAGATGGCGAGTGTGTAGATGTCTTCTGTTGGGAGCCTGGTGTCCCGCATTTGCGCTGTCTGCATTTGCGCTGTAGAAATTAGTCGGGGGGGGGGGGGGGGTGTTGTTGTTGTTGTTGTTGTTGTTGAGGGGCACTTGGTGAAAATCTCGCATCGGGGCATGCCGGGGGCTAGTTTTTCCACTGTGAATGAACGAATTATTGATATAGGACTGTAGGTATACAGTGTCATTGACAGTACAGTTCACTGGTACAAGCTCAACTAAAAGGTGATCCTAGAAAAGACTAAGTCAGGGGGAAAAAAGGGGGAGACAATTTAAAAAAATAAAACAATAAAAACAGCCGATCTACAAGGCTGTGAGCTTGTGGATCAGCTGTTCTGGGTAAATGTGGGTTATTTCTCTTAAATGCAGTATTGATCCCCAATAAATAAATATATATATATACAAATAGCGTACAACCTTCTTTCTTTCTTTCTTTCTTTCTTTCTTTCTTTCTTTCTTTCTTTCTTTCTTTCTTTCTTTCTTTCTTCCTTCCTTGTGGTCTGCGTTAATTATGTTAATGAGGGGCGTGGTCTGCGTTAATTATGCTAATGAGGTTGGGGGCGTGGTCTGCATTAATTATGTAAATGAGGCCGCATGACAAGCGTTCTCGTCACCGCGCTGACGTGGTAATTGCAAACAAATACAAGGGGTGGAGTCAAACTTAATGAGTGGGAGGAGTCTAACTTAATGAGTGGGCGTGGTTTCAACAAGAGGGAGGAGTCTGACTTAATGAGTGGGCCTAACGTAATGAGTTTTGTGGGCATCGAACGCATTAATTATGTAAATTAAGCCGAATTATGCAAGGGGGGGGGGGGGGGGGGCATGGTTTGGAAATGTATGCGAGCGAGGGCGGTGCATCTCGCTCTCGGAGCACTCGGTGCCGCGCCGTGAGCTTGTAGATCTGCTATTTTTGAAAAATTTAGAAAATTTGAATTTTGTCCCGATTCTATAAGTGTCTTTTGAATCCTTCTAAGGTTTTTTGAAGAAAAAAAAACAATGTTTCTATGTCAGCAATCTGGCCAGCCATCGTCAAAGAAAAGGTCCTTTTCACTTAACTGGAGCTCAGCTAGTCTGTTCTTGAGAGACTACTATGTCAGTGGTTCTCATACTTTTCCATGTGAAGGACCACCAAAATGATATGTATTTGGCCACGGACCCCCATCTCAAAATATTTAGTTGCAGGGACCCCTCAGAAGCAAAATTTGAGTTACAAACGTTCGCTCTAAAAATACATATAAGATTTGCACACATTTTCACGACTTTTTCAAAAAATAGCAGATCTGCAAGCTCGCAGCGCGGCACTCGGTGCCGCGCTGTGAGCTTGTATATCTGCTATTTTTCTAAAGTTAAAGCATAAAATAATGGTTAAAGTGTTTAAAATCTAACGCGACTCGGGTGCGTTCCAGGTATTTGAGAGATAACTGAACAAATAACAGTTTGGGCCGTCGGTTGGAGTATGCTGCAGCCTTTGTTTACTACACCCACCCTTCACCCCCGCTACACCCAACACTACCTACCGCGCTGCCAAACATCGCTTTGCTCCGGTGTTGATTTTGTCGACTGAAACACACGTCGAAAGATGTCCGTCGACAACCTTTTTTTTGTCAGTGACAAAAAAGAAATAAAACCTAAGCTATGATTTCAGAGGACTAAAAACGCAACTAAAACCTGAATGAAATGTTATTCAAAAGACTAAAAAACGATATCAAAGTTTGCTGTCAGAATCAACACTTGCCGTGCCGCAAAACTACTGCTTCACTCCACGTCAATCTTTAATCCCTGGTTGGCTGTTATTTGATTCCACTTGTGTCTTTTCTCAAGAGCAATGAGGATTGTAAGTATTTTGTTCCCCCCTCCAAAAAACAAGGCCAATTTATGACCAAAGATTACAGTAATGTCATGTCCTGTCTATGTCTGTAGCCTGATATGAAAACCCCCTCAGTCAATACATAATGCAACATCATAACTAGCCTATTAACTTCACAACTGCTACACCAATAATAATAAGATCAATGCCAGGTCCAAATGTAACGTTATTTATTTTTTTGATGGGTCTGTAACTCGGAGTGTACAAACTTCAGTTTGAGAGTTCAGTTTGTACTCTCCCAGAGTAAAAGAAACTAGGGCTGTCACAATTATTACATATTTAATCGTCTAATCGTGATTATTTGACATTATCGCAATTATTTTGTCATAATCGTCATAATCGTGAATGTTGAAAAATGTCCGAAATAGTGGAAATAGCAGATCTACAAGCTCACAACGCGACGCGTTGTGAGCTTGTAGATCGGCTATTTCCACTATCAAAGTTATGTTTTAAGTAGTAAGTTGTCAAATATGTCAGTAATTTCTTTGTATATTTAGGTTATGTGTCATATCTACCATGTACAACTTCAAAGCCTAAAAGCCAAACAGAAATGTAATTATCAACGACAAAAACACAATTAAATCGTTAATCGCCAATTATTTGAGTGACAATTAATTGTCATGTAAAATGTCATATCGTGACAGCCCTAACACAGAGCATTTTATAGGGTAGATTCAGGTCTCTTGAGATAAAAAAAATTGTAGATCGGCTATTCTACAATAGAACCGTGTTATACAAAATTCCTCAACTCTTAGTGCTCGTCAGGGTGGGGGTCCCCAGTTCAAATATGATTATTTCGGGGGTCACGGCCTGAAAAGGTTGAGAACCACTGGCATACACTACCTGTCTTTGGACATAGCGCATAGGAGTAAGCGACTTGTTATTGAGCTGAGCCAGGTCCAACTGACTAACCCTAACCCTAAAAAACCCACTGTGTATTATATTATATTACAGGGGAAAAAAATACTTTTGCACTTCATAGAGGGGGGAGAGTGGATTCTTTCTTTTTCTCTCCCTCTCTTTACATTTAAAGCTGTGGTAACTTCACACCCAAAATGAGCTTTTCCCCTCCTATCAATGACTCACCCTACCAAGCCTTGAATTTATACAGACTTTTAGTTTTAGTAGCATTCTTGAGCCAATATTCCAATATTTGATGAAGTAGGGATGGCTGATATAAACCCATATGATCTCATTCTCTATTCAAAACATTATAATAATGTTGGAAAAACCATATAAACGTATAAAACCTAAAAATGCTATCTAGCTTCATGTATGGTCATTGAAGGAAGAGGGAGTGTTACAGTAGTCTATAATTATTGATTCTCATACACTATGTCATATGACCTAATAAAATATAAAATAGAACTTATTTATTGATATGACAATACATTTGTTTAAGGACCCACATTCTAACGGTTAAATTCAAAATGTCCATCTCTACTCCACAGTTTACAGATCTTGCAATATTCTATCTGTAATGCGACAAAAAAAAATAAAAAAAATCATCAATTCAAGGCTATGTGGTGGTGATTAATTGATAAGGGCAGGGAAAAGTCTATTTTTAAGGCTGAACTACCCCTTTAAGGCACTTGACATGAACTGCTACCTGAACTGGGAAAGGACAAGGCGCCGACGTTGTTGTTTTTTTTTTTTTTTGGGGGGAGGAACTCGTTCCAGAGTGGTTCAAAAGTACCTCACAACACTGGCGTTGTGTCACCGCGACTGGGCCGCTAGCTAGCTAGCTGCTGGGACACGTGACGCGTGACGTACGCGTGTGTGATGGACAGACTGGACAGCTAGCTAGCTAGCTGCTGGGACACGTGACGCGTGACGTACGCGTGTGTGATGGACAGACTGGACAGCTAGCTAGCTAGCTGCTGGGACACGTGACGCGTGACGTACGCGTGTGTGACAGACAGAGTACGCCACCGATGTACCCTGGTGGAATATAATGGATTCAAGCATGCGACTATGCCATACGTGAATTATTCACTAACTACCCAACCTCCCCCCTCCACACACACACACACACGCATGTGTTTACCATACTTGTAAAGACGACGACATTTTACGAGGGCACTTTGATCCATTTTTTACTTTTCCCTTCTTGTGTTTTTTTTTTTTTAACTGTAAACCTAAAGTCTGAACTGTTAGTTACGGCATAACTTAAGCCCCAAACCGAAGCCCTAGATTGGTGTTTCTGCAACGTTTTAACTTCGAGGACCCTCCATGACTCTGAGAGTGAACGAATGGAACCAAATGGACCCGCAAGTATGTAATGGTCAAGTATGTAATGGTCAAGTATGTAATGGTCAAGTATGTATGGTAGGGATGGGACGATATGAAAATGTCATATCACGATTATTGTCACAAAAGAAATCTCGATTTACGATATCGCGATAATCAACATCCATTATCCTGGGGCGGAACATTTGCCAAAAAAGACTGTGTGAAAAAAAGACTGTATCAAGTACGTATATTACAAGTACCTTTTACCAATAGAGGGTTTAAGTGGTACCAGATATGCAGCTCGGCAAATAAAAGGTGAATTGATCCCAGTGCATTATGGAGGACGATTTCACGATAAATTAAATCTCCACAATGCGATTATCGTGAGTGTTTTTTATCACAATAAACGATAGTATCGCATATTGTCCCATCCCTAATGTATGGTCACAAGTATGGTAACACAAACACACCCACGCTGCTGTTGTCTGTTTGTTTTTTAGTTGTTTTTTTAACAACCAGCATCACGGTGAAAAGAGAAGTAAGAATCAGTGAAAGTACAACTATGTGGAATGACCAAGTCAGTTAATGTCACCAGTACAAAGTAAACACCCACCATCTCTTATAATATAATATATAAACATAGTATAACCTCAACCCAAATGAGAAGTGCTTTAGGTAACATTTTGTCATTGCTGTTGTAAACAGTTAAAGTAACAAAAAAATAAAAATAAAACTGTTGCTTTTTAGATTTTATTTTGTTTAGAGATACTAATCATAGACATTCTGATGTCTATCATGTATAATGTGGTTGTCTAAGGCAGTGGTTCTCAACCTGTAAATTATTTTGGGGGGTCCCCAGATGATTAACTTAATGTTCAACATTGTTTTCTCACTCAACAGTAAACAAACCAACATAAAGTTTAAGTGTATAGAGGGTATCTGCACATTTCTAAAGTGACAACTTAACACTTTTTAATACGTCTAAAATGACAAATGATACATTGGCCAAATTGTCAAATATTAGTGGCAGAAATTGTGAAAATAGCACATCTATATGCTCACAACGCCTTGCAATGCGAGGCGTTGTGAACGTATAGATCTGCTGTTTTCACAATAGAATAATTGTGTTATACAAAATGTAATGCCTCAACTCTTAGTTCTCGTTGGTTTGGGGGGGTCCCCAGTTAGAATATTATTTTGGGGATCACGGCCTGAAAAGGTTGAGAACCACTGGTCTAAGGTTTTCATTTCAAGGACCCTCATATTAACAATGTATTTGAACACGGAGCCCCATCTGAAAAGAAATGTTTAGGTGCCAGGAACGCCCCCAGATTTGTGTTGTTAAATAGTTCTTAAAATAATGTTTCGAGGGTTTTTTCCTTCTAAATAGCAGATCTACAAGCTCGCAACAACATGGCATCATATATTATAATGAACATATGAACATATGGAACTTTTGTTTAACCTCTCGAACCCCCTCAGCATCCCTAACGTTTTCAAAACGTGTTAGCGAGAATTGCAGAATTTGCTTAGAGCAGCGGTTCCCTAACTTTTTAGTCTGTGACCCAAACTAGTGAAAATAGCAGATCTAAAAGCTCACAAAGTATCGCTTTGTGCAGCAGTGTGAGCTTGTAAATCGGCAATTCTCACTACTTCTTAAACTTTGTTAAATGTATTTATGAAAATCATTAGATTTTCTTTTTTTTTCGTCTTATTCATCTAATACTCTTGAAATCTTTGGGAATTGTTTTGAAAATGTGTTTGTTTAAACAAAAATCCTTTTGAAAAAATGAAATAAATTAAATAAATGTTTGAAAAGGGGGGTATTTACTCACGACCCATAAAGATTTGTCCGCGACCCACAATTGGGTTCCGACCCACTGTTTGGGAAACAGTGACTTAGAACAGGGATCTTCAACAGGGGGTCCGGGACCCCTAGGGGGACCTCAGAGTTACTACAGGGGGTCCTCCAAATCTTCCAATCCTTTTTATATTAACAACTTGAACCCTTTTGGCCATATTCTGAGAACTGTAGCCAAAAATAGCAGATCTACAAGCTCACAACGCCTCGCAGCGCGAGATCGGCTTGTAGATCGGCTATTTTAAGTAAAGAGGTTTGGTGTAGAGGGCAAAAAGAGCAGACTAAGTACAGAGTGAAAGGTCAGGTTTATTAAGTATTGACGGTTCAAGTGGTTAAATATCTGAAAACACAAATTGACATGAACCCAACATACACTGATGATTGTGCTGTCAAACAATGAAACTATATGGAATCTATGAACAGGTTGTGGTGGTCCATGCGTCATCTCTCTCTCAACTAAGGGGTCCTTGGCCTGAAAACGTTGAAGACCCCCTGCTCTAGTCTATATGAGTGATGATTATCACATCTATTGGGAGCTATTATTGGGTGGGATTTTAATCTTTCGGTTGCACTCCAGTGAAAGTTATCATTGTGCAATAAAACATTGTTTTATTGTCGGGTAGAAACATTTCTATATTTTTCCCCCCTGTAAATTAATTCCCTATACTTCACATACAAGAGTGACACTCAAAAATAGCGCAAATGGCCAATCTACAAGTTTGCAGGTTTTGCGTGTTTTTTTGTTGTTGTTTTTTTTAATCATTTTGAAAGTGAAATTTGTTACGTTTTGTCTGTGTTTTTGTTTATACATATTGAACCAATGTACAGTATGAATAACAGCTTGTGACAAAATAATAACTACATTGGAAAAACAGGTTATTATTTGTATTATTATTATTTACTGTAAAGTAACAGTTTGACAAACATGGACCTGACCATATAAGGACCTGACCATATAAGGGACTCCTGGATTTCTCTGTGTTTTTTCTGTTTAAAACATTGCATTGAGTTGAGTGGTCTGAACATCATTGCACTCAGTGTGAGCAGAACCCATAAGCCTTCTAAAGACATTAACACAATAAAAGACACAACAGAAAGCAGTAGAGTGTCTTCATTGCTTGTCTGGGTTACTGTAATCTGTGTACAGTATTAGTAGGCAGGGTTCCCACGGTCATGACATTCCTGGAAATATTTTGAAATTAGAAAAATATTTTTCCAGTACTGGAAAGGTTTTGGAATTTATCAAGGGTCCTGTTAGGTCCAGGAAAAGATATCTATGCATTGTCTTTGGTTATTGAATGTGTTAATACCTCTGAAAAGACAAATTAAACATTGGCCAAATTGTCAAATATTAGAGGCAGAAATTGTGAAAATAGCCGATCTACATGCTCACAACGCGTTGCGAGGCGTTGTGAGCATGTAGATCGGCTATTTTCACAATAGAACCGTGTTATACAAAATTCCTCAACTCTTAGTGCTCGTCAGGGTGGGGGTCCCCAGTTCAAATATGATTATTTCGGGGGTCACGGCCTGAAAAGGTTGAGAACCACTGGCATACACTACCTGTCTTTGGGCATTGCGCATATGAGTAAGCGACTTGTTATTGAGCTGAATTATTGTTATATAGTCCTGGAAATTGGGTTAAATATTCTGGAAAAGTTTTGTAAATTAATTGGTAAATATGTGTGGGAACCCTGTAGTAGCTCATCAATGTACAGATTATCTTGTTGTTACAGACTATTACTCCCTGTATCCAGAGGTCTGTAGACTGAGCACCACCACCGCAGAAGCATGCATGAAAGCCATATTCTCTAGGCATGGTGTGGCTAGGCAGGTTTTTTTTGGACGGTGGAACGGTCCACAGTTTGCAAATGACAGATTCAAAAGCTGACAGATACCGCACAACGCCACTCGAGTGTGGTATGTCTCCAGCTCCTCATGGGACGCCTGCTGAGATCAAACGTACCCATCCCAGAGAACCTGCTCAAGACAAAAGAAGGGGACAAAGTGAAAAGCAGAAGTTCTATTTTGATAGAGGAACACAGAACCTTCCTGAACTGCGCACTGGTGACCAAGTAAGGTTCAAAGACAGAACAAACACATGGTCACAGAAAGGAACTGTTCTGAGCCATGTCCAACCGAGATTATACACGGTTCAGACAGAGGAGGGCGCTGTACTGCGCAGGAATCAGATCTGAGTCACATCAAAAGTGGAATCCGATTTTTTTTTAAATAGTCTAAATCCAGACAGGTCACATGAAATCCGATTCTGAAAAACCACATCCAGAGGTGGTTTCAAATCCGGATCTGATGACAGCTGTCTCAGTCTGAAAGCAGTAACCACATCCACCCCATTGAGTTATACGCAAGTCACATGCATGCAAGTCACATCAAACTGTCCAAACGTCACTTGCCGCTCGACCCGAGCGCGGAGCGCCAACGTCATTACAGAGCGCGAGTATTTACTATTTGATTACAGCGCGCTGAGCACATGAGAACAACAAGAGAGGAGAGAGAAAACACGTGAGCTAAATAGATAAACCCAGAGAGAAGAGCGAAACACAAGAGTAAAGAAAAGAAGAGAAAAACAATATTGTAACGAGTGTTTGTTTTTCCTGGATGTGTTGTTTTTGTATGTTTGTGGTCGATGGTGGCTTTTTTACGATTCATTTCCCCCGGTACTCAGGGTTTTTCAAAGTGGGTGATGGGGCACCCTGGGGTGCCGTGACGGCAGTCCAGGGGTGCCGCGAGATCATTTGATAATATTTGGAATTTATTTGGGCACTTGAAAAAATATTTAGTATAATTTTAAACTTGAAGTACAAAGTTATTTTCAGTCAGTCCTGCTTAATCATACAAGACTGTGGCACAAAACTAGTGAAAACAGCCGATCTACAGCGAGGCGTTGTGTGCTTGTAGATCTACTGTTTTCACTAGTTTAGTACATTTTATACTGTAGATGACAAATACAACGGGTTTTGGACATACAAGGTTTCCACCCGACAACGACGATATGCTATGTAGGGGTGCCTGGATTAAAAAATATATATATTTATGAAGGCATTCATTGAATGGGGTCAAAATATTCAAAGACTTGCACAAATGTTGAGAAATAGCAGATCTACAAGTGGTGAGCTTGTATATCTACTGTATGATTAAATGGCTAAAGAATAAAATAACATTCTTGGATAAAGAGTAAGAGGATACTTTTAACATTTTTAAATGTTTTCACCAGCCACTTAGGAGTCAATTTGTAGGATTTGTGTACCATGTCGCACTCTAGTGGATCCAATGAGGATGAGCTATCTTCTTTAATTAAATATCTTTGTTTCTTCTCCTCCTCCGTCAACAACAGACTGGTTGACTTCCTGATTTGGCTGTGATTGGTCAGTGGCTCGCACAGCGCCGCCTCTTGATGGGGACCTACTGACTGTTTTATTTTCACCAGCCTCTACCTGGCTCCAGTGGGTTGAGGGGGGCCGCGGCCGCTCCGCGGCCGCTGCCAGAGCACGCAGTCCGGCTTGGGTGCCCTCCGAGACCTCGGTGTCTGAGTCTGGAGCTTTGTGAAAAAAAAAAAAAAAAAAGCCAGCTGCTGAGCGGGCGGGCGGGCGTGCGTGCGTGCGTGCTTGCTTGCGTGCGTGCGTGCGTTGAGTGCAATGTGAATGCATGTGACTAATTGATAGGAAGATAGATAGATACGTAATAAACATGATTTGGTACAAGCCCAACTAAAAGGAGATGCCAGTATAATGTTTTTGGCTTATTTCCACAGGGAAGTCATTCATGAATGAACGAATTATTGATATAGGACTGTCATAGGTATACAGTGTCATTGACAGTACAGTTCACTGGTACAAGCTCAACTAAAAGGAGATCCTAGTAATGTTTTTGGCTTATTTCCACAGGGAAGTCATTCATGAATGATTTACAGGGGCGTAACTACCGCTGACGCAGCCGACGCATGCCCATTAGGGCCCGTGACGTCCAGGGGCACACGCAGGTGGAGGAGAAAAAATAAATAAATCTAATAATAACAATGTACATACAGACAGAGCCGCTTCTGTACTTATCTGCTGCTTCTATTTCCTGTAGTAGGCTGCTACCATTTCAAAATAAAACATGTGTTGAATGATCACATTACAAATATCCAATACAATGACTCTTGTTTTGAAATGTCCACTGGTATGACAGGAAGCTTTGACAGGGCCCCTTAGTGCTGCTGACGGAACACAGGCTGAAGAGACGTTCTGAACTTCTTCTGAGTTAAAACAACACTCTCGGGCATTATGGAATATAAAGTTTCAACACACGACTTTGGGGCAACAGTTAATATTTGCCATGCTCTCTAAAACCAAGACAATGTGGAATATGGAACAAAACGTGCCCAACTGCTCTTGTTGTTGTCATCCTCCTTACTTTAGCAGGTGAGTTAAGTAATTAATATAAATGCTGGTTTGCAGTGATGCATTGCTCTCAATTAAACTGTGTGCGGTCATGTTTGTAGTGTGAAGACTAATGTCAGAGTTGTTGTGTTGGAGTGCCATAGGGAAGAGTTCATTAGCATCAGAGAGAGATGGAGACAGTGAGACACTACTTGGTTGGGCTACATATTGTCATGAATTAGATGGCGAGTGTGTAGATGTCTTCTGTTGGGAGCCTGGTGTCCCGCATTTGCGCTGTCTGCATTTGCGCTGTAGAAATTAGTCGGGGGGGGGGGGGGGGGGTGTTGTTGTTGTTGTTGTTGTTGTTGAGGGGCACTTGGTGAAAATCTCGCATCGGGGCATGCCGGGGGCTAGTTTTTCCACTGTGAATGAACGAATTATTGATATAGGACTGTAGGTATACAGTGTCATTGACAGTACAGTTCACTGGTACAAGCTCAACTAAAAGGTGATCCTAGAAAAGACTAAGTCAGGGGGAAAAAAGGGGGAGACAATTTAAAAAAATAAAACAATAAAAACAGCCGATCTACAAGGCTGTGAGCTTGTGGATCAGCTGTTCTGGGTAAATGTGGGTTATTTCTCTTAAATGCAGTATTGATCCCCAATAAATAAATATATATATATACAAATAGCGTACAACCTTCTTTCTTTCTTTCTTTCTTTCTTTCTTTCTTTCTTTCTTTCTTTCTTTCTTTCTTTCTTTCTTCCTTCCTTGTGGTCTGCGTTAATTATGTTAATGAGGGGCGTGGTCTGCGTTAATTATGCTAATGAGGTTGGGGGCGTGGTCTGCATTAATTATGTAAATGAGGCCGCATGACAAGCGTTCTCGTCACCGCGCTGACGTGGTAATTGCAAACAAATACAAGGGGTGGAGTCAAACTTAATGAGTGGGAGGAGTCTAACTTAATGAGTGGGCGTGGTTTCAACAAGAGGGAGGAGTCTGACTTAATGAGTGGGCCTAACGTAATGAGTTTTGTGGGCATCGAACGCATTAATTATGTAAATTAAGCCGAATTATGCAAGGGGGGGGGGGGGGGGGGGGGGGGGGGCATGGTTTGGAAATGTATGCGAGCGAGGGCGGTGCATCTCGCTCTCGGAGCACTCGGTGCCGCGCCGTGAGCTTGTAGATCTGCTATTTTTGAAAAATTTAGAAAATTTGAATTTTGTCCCGATTCTATAAGTGTCTTTTGAATCCTTCTAAGGTTTTTTGAAGAAAAAAAAACAATGTTTCTATGTCAGCAATCTGGCCAGCCATCGTCAAAGAAAAGGTCCTTTTCACTTAACTGGAGCTCAGCTAGTCTGTTCTTGAGAGACTACTATGTCAGTGGTTCTCATACTTTTCCATGTGAAGGACCACCAAAATGATATGTATTTGGCCACGGACCCCCATCTCAAAATATTTAGTTGCAGGGACCCCTCAGAAGCAAAATTTGAGTTACAAACGTTCGCTCTAAAAATACATATAAGATTTGCACACATTTTCACGACTTTTTCAAAAAATAGCAGATCTGCAAGCTCGCAGCGCGGCACTCGGTGCCGCGCTGTGAGCTTGTATATCTGCTATTTTTCTAAAGTTAAAGCATAAAATAATGGTTAAAGTGTTTAAAATCTAACGCGACTCGGGTGCGTTCCAGGTATTTGAGAGATAACTGAACAAATAACAGTTTGGGCCGTCGGTTGGAGTATGCTGCAGCCTTTGTTTACTACACCCACCCTTCACCCCCGCTACACCCAACACTACCTACCGCGCTGCCAAACATCGCTTTGCTCCGGTGTTGATTTTGTCGACTGAAACACACGTCGAAAGATGTCCGTCGACAACCTTTTTTTTGTCAGTGACAAAAAAGAAATAAAACCTAAGCTATGATTTCAGAGGACTAAAAACGCAACTAAAACCTGAATGAAATGTTATTCAAAAGACTAAAAAACTATATCAAAGTTTGCTGTCAGAATCAACACTTGCCGTGCCGCAAAACTACTGCTTCACTCCACGTCAATCTTTAATCCCTGGTTGGCTGTTATTTGATTCCACTTGTGTCTTTTCTCAAGAGCAATGAGGATTGTAAGTATTTTGTTCCCCCCTCCAAAAAACAAGGCCAATTTATGACCAAAGATTACAGTAATGTCATGTCCTGTCTATGTCTGTAGCCTGATATGAAAACCCCCTCAGTCAATACATAATGCAACATCATAACTAGCCTATTAACTTCACAACTGCTACACCAATAATAATAAGATCAATGCCAGGTCCAAATGTAACGTTATTTATTTTTTTGATGGGTCTGTAACTCGGAGTGTACAAACTTCAGTTTGAGAGTTCAGTTTGTACTCTCCCAGAGTAAAAGAAACTAGGGCTGTCACAATTATTACATATTTAATCGTCTAATCGTGATTATTTGACATTATCGCAATTATTTTGTCATAATCGTCATAATCGTGAATGTTGAAAAATGTCCGAAATAGTGGAAATAGCAGATCTACAAGCTCACAACGCGACGCGTTGTGAGCTTGTAGATCGGCTATTTCCACTATCAAAGTTATGTTTTAAGTAGTAAGTTGTCAAATATGTCAGTAATTTCTTTGTATATTTAGGTTATGTGTCATATCTACCATGTACAACTTCAAAGCCTAAAAGCCAAACAGAAATGTAATTATCAACGACAAAAACACAATTAAATCGTTAATCGCCAATTATTTGAGTGACAATTAATTGTCATGTAAAATGTCATATCGTGACAGCCCTAACACAGAGCATTTTATAGGGTAGATTCAGGTCTCTTGAGATAAAAAAAATTGTAGATCGGCTATTCTACAATAGAACCGTGTTATACAAAATTCCTCAACTCTTAGTGCTCGTCAGGGTGGGGGTCCCCAGTTCAAATATGATTATTTCGGGGGTCACGGCCTGAAAAGGTTGAGAACCACTGGCATACACTACCTGTCTTTGGACATAGCGCATAGGAGTAAGCGACTTGTTATTGAGCTGAGCCAGGTCCAACTGACTAACCCTAACCCTAAAAAACCCACTGTGTATTATATTATATTACAGGGGAAAAAAATACTTTTGCACTTCATAGAGGGGGGAGAGTGGATTCTTTCTTTTTCTCTCCCTCTCTTTACATTTAAAGCTGTGGTAACTTCACACCCAAAATGAGCTTTTCCCCTCCTATCAATGACTCACCCTACCAAGCCTTGAATTTATACAGACTTTTAGTTTTAGTAGCATTCTTGAGCCAATATTCCAATATTTGATGAAGTAGGGATGGCTGACATAAACCCATATGATCTCATTCTCTATTCAAAACATTATAATAATGTTGGAAAAACCATATAAACGTATAAAACCTAAAAATGCTATCTAGCTTCATGTATGGTCATTGAAGGAAGAGGGAGTGTTACAGTAGTCTATAATTATTGATTCTCATACACTATGTCATATGACCTAATAAAATATAAAATAGAACTTATTTATTGATATGACAATACATTTGTTTAAGGACCCACATTCTAACGGTTAAATTCAAAATGTCCATCTCTACTCCACAGTTTACAGATCTTGCAATATTCTATCTGTAATGCGACAAAAAAAAATAAAAAAAATCATCAATTCAAGGCTATGTGGTGGTGATTAATTGATAAGGGCAGGGAAAAGTCTATTTTTAAGGCTGAACTACCCCTTTAAGGCACTTGACATGAACTGCTACCTGAACTGGGAAAGGACAAGGCGCCGACGTTGTTGTTTTTTTTTTTTTTTGGGGGGAGGAACTCGTTCCAGAGTGGTTCAAAAGTACCTCACAACACTGGCGTTGTGTCACCGCGACTGGGCCGCTAGCTAGCTAGCTGCTGGGACACGTGACGCGTGACGTACGCGTGTGTGATGGACAGACTGGACAGCTAGCTAGCTAGCTGCTGGGACACGTGACGCGTGACGTACGCGTGTGTGATGGACAGACTGGACAGCTAGCTAGCTAGCTGCTGGGACACGTGACGCGTGACGTACGCGTGTGTGACAGACAGAGTACGCCACCGATGTACCCTGGTGGAATATAATGGATTCAAGCATGCGACTATGCCATACGTGAATTATTCACTAACTACCCAACCTCCCCCCTCCACACACACACACACACGCATGTGTTTACCATACTTGTAAAGACGACGACATTTTACGAGGGCACTTTGATCCATTTTTTACTTTTCCCTTCTTGTGTTTTTTTTTTTTTAACTGTAAACCTAAAGTCTGAACTGTTAGTTACGGCATAACTTAAGCCCCAAACCGAAGCCCTAGATTGGTGTTTCTGCAACGTTTTAACTTCGAGGACCCTCCATGACTCTGAGAGTGAACGAATGGAACCAAATGGACCCGCAAGTATGTAATGGTCAAGTATGTAATGGTCAAGTATGTAATGGTCAAGTATGTATGGTAGGGATGGGACGATATGAAAATGTCATATCACGATTATTGTCACAAAAGAAATCTCGATTTACGATATCGCGATAATCAACATCCATTATCCTGGGGCGGAACATTTGCCAAAAAAGACTGTGTGAAAAAAAGACTGTATCAAGTACGTATATTACAAGTACCTTTTACCAATAGAGGGTTTAAGTGGTACCAGATATGCAGCTCGGCAAATAAAAGGTGAATTGATCCCAGTGCATTATGGAGGACGATTTCACGATAAATTAAATCTCCACAATGCGATTATCGTGAGTGTTTTTTATCACAATAAACGATAGTATCGCATATTGTCCCATCCCTAATGTATGGTCACAAGTATGGTAACACAAACACACCCACGCTGCTGTTGTCTGTTTGTTTTTTAGTTGTTTTTTTAACAACCAGCATCACGGTGAAAAGAGAAGTAAGAATCAGTGAAAGTACAACTATGTGGAATGACCAAGTCAGTTAATGTCACCAGTACAAAGTAAACACCCACCATCTCTTATAATATAATATATAAACATAGTATAACCTCAACCCAAATGAGAAGTGCTTTAGGTAACATTTTGTCATTGCTGTTGTAAACAGTTAAAGTAACAAAAAAATAAAAATAAAACTGTTGCTTTTTAGATTTTATTTTGTTTAGAGATACTAATCATAGACATTCTGATGTCTATCATGTATAATGTGGTTGTCTAAGGCAGTGGTTCTCAACCTGTAAATTATTTTGGGGGGTCCCCAGATGATTAACTTAATGTTCAACATTGTTTTCTCACTCAACAGTAAACAAACCAACATAAAGTTTAAGTGTATAGAGGGTATCTGCACATTTCTAAAGTGACAACTTAACACTTTTTAATACGTCTAAAATGACAAATGATACATTGGCCAAATTGTCAAATATTAGTGGCAGAAATTGTGAAAATAGCACATCTATATGCTCACAACGCCTTGCAATGCGAGGCGTTGTGAACGTATAGATCTGCTGTTTTCACAATAGAATAATTGTGTTATACAAAATGTAATGCCTCAACTCTTAGTTCTCGTTGGTTTGGGGGGGTCCCCAGTTAGAATATTATTTTGGGGATCACGGCCTGAAAAGGTTGAGAACCACTGGTCTAAGGTTTTCATTTCAAGGACCCTCATATTAACAATGTATTTCAACACGGAGCCCCATCTGAAAAGACATGTTTAGTGCCAGGAACACCCCCAGATTTGTGTTGTTAAATAGTTTTTAAAATAATGTTTCGAGGTTTTTTTTTCTTCTAAATAGCAGATCTACAAGCTCGCAACAACATGGCATCATATATTATAATGAACATATGGAACTTTTGTTTAACCTCTCGAACCCCCCCAGCATCCCTAACGTTTTCAAAACGTGTTAGCGAGAATTGCAGAATTTGCTTAGAGCAGCGGTTCCCTAACTTTTTAGTCTGTGACCCAAACTAGTGAAAATAGCAGATCTACAAGCTCACAAAGTATCGCTTTGTGCAGCGGTGTGAGCTTGTAAATCGGCAATTCTCTCTACTTCTTAAACCTTGTTAAATGTATTTATTTAACCCTAACCCTTTTTTTTTTCCCCCCGTCTTATTCATCTAATACTTTTGAAATCTTTGGGAATTGTTTTGAAAATGTGTTTGTTTAAACAAAAATCCTTTTGAAAAAATGAAATAAATTAAATCAATGTTTGAAAAGGGGGGTATTTACTCACGACCCATAAAGATTTGTCCGCGACCCACAATTGGGTTCCGACCCACTGTTTGGGAAACAGTGACTTAGAACAGGGATCTTCAACAGGGGATCCGGGACCCCTAGGGGGACCTCAGAGTTACTACAGGGGGTCCTCCAAATCTTCCAATCCTTTTTATATTAACAACTTGAACCCTTTTGGCCATATTCTGAGAACTGTAGCCAAAAATAGCAGATCTAAAAGCTCACAACGCCTCGCAGCGCGAGATCGGCTTGTAGATCGGCTATTTTAAGTAAAGAGGTTTGGTGTAGAGGGCAAAAAGAGCAGACTAAGTACAGAGTGAAAGGTCAGGTTTATTAAGTATTGATGGTTCAAGTGGTTAAATATCTGAATACACAAATTGACATGAACCCAAAATACACTGATGATTGTGCTGTCAAACAATGAAACTATATGGAATCTATGAACAGGTTGTGGTGGTCCATGCTTCATCTCTCTCTCAACTAAGGGGTCCTTGGCCTGAAAACGTTGAAGACCCCCTGCTCTAGTCTATATGAGTGATGATTATCACATCTATTGGGAGCTATTATTGGGTGGGATTTTAATCTTTCGGTTGCACTCCAGTGAAAGTTATCATTGTGCAATAAAACATTGTTTTATTGTCGGGTAGAAACATTTCTATATTTTCCCCCCTGTAAATTAATTCCCTATACTTCACATACAAGAGTGTAAATTAATTCCCTATACTTCACATAAGAGTGTAAATTAATTCCCTATACTTCACATACAAGAGTGTAAATTAATTCCCTATACTTCACATACAAGAGTGTAAATTAATTCCCTATACTTCACATAAGAGTGTAAATTAATTCCCTATACTTCACATACAAGAGTGTAAATTAATTCCCTATACTTCACATACAAGAGTGTAAATTAATTCCCTATACTTCACATACAAGAGTGTAAATTAATTCCCTATACTTCACATACAAGAGTGACTCTCAAAAATAGCGCAAATGGCCAATCTACAAGTTTGCAGGTTTTGCGTGTTTTTTTGTTGGTTTTTTTTTAATCATTTTGAAAGTGAAATTTGTTACGTTTTGTCTGTGTTTTTGTTTATACATATTGAACCAATGTACAGTATTAATAAGAGCTTGTGACTACATTGGAAAAACAGGTTATTATTTTTATTATTATTATTTACTGTAAAGTAACAGTTTGACAAACATGGACCTGACCATATAAGGACCTGACCATATAAGGGACTCCTGGATTTCTCTGTGTTTTTTCTGTTTAAAACATTGCATTGAGTTGAGTGGTCTGAACATCATCGCACTCAGTGTGAGCAGAACCCATAAGCCTTCTAAAGACATTAACACAATAAAAGACACAACAGAAAGCAGTAGAGTGTCTTCATTGCTTGTCTGGGTTACTGTAATCTGTGTACAGTATTAGTAGGCAGGGTTCCCACGGTCATGACATTCCTGGAAATATTTTGAAATTAGAAAAATATTTTTCCAGTACTGGAAAGGTTTTGGAATTTATCAAGGGTCCTGTTAGGTCCAGGAAAAGATATCTATGCATTGTCTTTGGTTATTGAATTTGTTAATACCTCTGAAATGACAAATTAAACATGGGCCAAATTGTCAAATATTAGAGGCAGAAATTGTGAAAATAGCCGATCTACATGCTCACAACGTTGTGAGCATGTAGATCGGCTATTTTCACAATAGAACTGTGTTGTACAAAATTCCTCAACTCTTAGTGCTCGTCAGGGTGGGGGTCCCCAGTTCAAATATGATTATTTCGGGGGTCACGGCCTGAAAAGGTTGAGAACCACTGGCATACAATACCTGTCTTTGGGCATTGCGCATAGGAGTAAGCGACTTGTTATTGAGCTGAATTATTGTTATATAGTCCTGGAAATTGGGTTAAATATTCTGGAAAGGTTTTGGAAATTAATTGGTAAATATGTGTGGGAACCCTGTAGTAGCTCATCAATGTACAGATAATCTTGTTGTTACAGACTATTACTCCCTGTATCCAGAGGTCTGTAGACTGAGCACCACCACCGCAGAAGCATGCATGAAAGCCATATTCTCTAGGCATGGTGTGGCTAGCCAGGTTTTTTTTGGACGGTGGAACGGTCCACAGTTTGCAAATGACAGATTCAAAACCTGACAGATACCGCACAACGCCACTCGAGTGTGGTATGTCTCCAGCTCCTCATGGGACGCCTGCTGAGATCAAACGTACCCATCCCAGAGAACCTGCTCAAGACAAAAGAAGGGGACAAAGTGAGGATGATCAAGGAACAACAGAAAGAAAAGCAGAAGTTCTATTTTGACAGAGGAACACAGAACCTTCCTGAACTGTGCACTGGTGACCAAGTAAGGTTCAAAGACAGAACAAACACATGGTCACAGAAAGGAACTGTTCTGAGCCAGGTCCAACCGAGATCATACACGCTTCAGACAGAGGAGGGCGCTGTACTGCGCAGGAATCAGATCTGAGTCACATCAAAAGTGGAATCCGATTTTTTTTTAATAGTCTAAATCCAGACAGGTCACATGAAATCCGATTCTGAAAAACCACATCCAGAGGTGGTTTCAAATCCGTTTCTGAGGACAGCTGTCTCAGTCTGAAAGCAGTAACCACATCCACCCCATTGAGTTATACGCAAGTCACATGCATGCAAGTCACATCAAACTGTCCAAACGTCACTTACTGCTCGACCCGAGCGCGGAGCGCCAGCCTCATTACAGAGTGCGAGTATTTACTATTTGATTACAGCGTGCTGAGCACATGAGAACAACAAGAGAGGAGAGAGAAAACATGTGAGCTAAATAGATAAAACCAGAGAGAAGAGCGAAACACAAGAGTAAAGAAAAGAAGAGAGAAAAACCCATGGTTGTGACGTAATGTCATGACGCCGACGTCGTTACCACGGTAACCAAAGCAGATATGTAGACGCAGGGCAGCTTTGGGCTGACGCTGTTAAAATCAGTCTGAATGCACAGATCAGATCTGTGTCACTTGCAAATGCAGTGTGAAAAGTCGGGCCAAAAGATCAGATTTGAGACAAATCGGATTTGGGTTGGATTTGACTGCAGTGAAAATCCGGCCTAAAACCTCCACAGAGACTGATTGACCGAATTCACGTTACGCAACTTCCTGGTGCTGACGTCACGGTTGAAGGGGAAAACCCTACAAAAAGCCCATATAGTTAACACAGAAATCGCAAATGTAATGCAATTTCCGAATATTTAAGTATAAAATACGGCTAGCAAGATCAAGAGCACAAGATAGTAAAAGGCACAAAGCGTTATAATTTACTTTACCGTTCGAAATAATGATTTGTTGGCTTTAAGTCCAGCAATTTCTGTGTTAATTTACCCTTCAAAGCTGATGTCAGCAGTGCACCAGGAAGTTGCTGAGAAATTTGCTGTGTGCGCGTGCTTGGGCAGGCCGTGAATAGGATCTATTGATACCATTTAATTGCTTATTTCTTTGCAGAGTGATGAAAAAAAGAGAATGTGAATTGTGAAAACTGAATCCTCTGCATTCCTTGAATTGTTTATTGTTGTTATTGGAAAGAGTAATATTTTCTGAAGTTTATTTGAAGTTCATTGTTGGTATTTTCTGTGAAAAAGAAAATACAAATACTGTGACTTTAAGTTAATTGAAAGTAACACAGATTTTGATGTGTGAATGCTACTGTTAAAATGCAGAGTGCAATAATTCATTTAAATTGATAAAAGTAAAACTTTTATTTAAAGAAAAGGAGATGTAATGATATGAGCAGCACATCATATTTGCCTGCTTGATTGTTAATGCCTGTTTTGATCAGTAGTATTGTCAGTTGATGCCTTCCCAGCATACAGAGTGTGCACAAGCGTTGCATTATGGTCTAGTCAGAAAGCCCGCGAGAAAACACACTGCTGTTGTTGACTCTCCTGTAAAGCTCTTATATTTTTTCTATCAGTAAAGAACCTCTACCCTTTCATAACCTGTCTTATTGAAGAAACCCACAAACATAAAATAATACAACACAGACGGAGACAAGCTACGACATTTCCCATGGTAAACTGCGCCCTTCGGTCGCAATCCATTAAATAGAGTCTAGTCTGCACATTCGTTTGTACGTTTTATTTAGCTTTTCTTTTTTTCTTTTTTTTTACCTAAAAATATTTCCATTCCCTACCGCCCTCAGTTCCAGCACAAAGAGGAGGGTGGAGTGATTTTGGATATTATATTCTGACAGGGTACGGCCATCTTCCAGTTGTTTGCCAGCAAAGACCAGTCTCTGCTGGTGAGGGGGAATGCCTTCCTTCTCCTGGATTTTGGCCTTGACGTTCTCAGTGGTATCACTTCGCTTAACCTCCAGGATAAAGATCTGGGAAGTAAGGGTCTTCACAAAAATCCGCATGTCTTTAAGAATGTCCTCTAGTTTGTCCCTCATCTTTGACACACCCACAGTCATATCTTCCAAGTCTTTCAGAGGATGGACGTTGCTGCTGACTGGGTATGTATATTCACTGATCCTTGAGAGCGAGGTGTAACTGTGTAGGAAATGGATGTGATCCTCTGTGCGTGAGATCTGTTCCAGTTCAGCATGCCTCCTCCTCAGTTCAGTGAGCTCCTGCGCCACTTGCCTCCTCTCTTCTTCAGCACCACTCACCTCACGTTTATGCCGATCTTTGAACAGCTCCTTCACCTCAGATCGTCTTCTCTCAATAGAAGAGATCATTTCCTTAAAGATGGTGTCACTGTCCTTCAATACTCTATCAGCACAGTGATTGATGGACTTCACATTCTTGTGAAGCACCTTCACATCTTTCACTCTCTGCTGGATTCTATGCTTTATGTTTTGCTGACTTGTATCAAGATCTTTCTGTCTCTCAGTCCTCTCTGACGCAGCTGAGACAATATTGTGACCTTTGTGTTTTTCGACGGAGCACAAAGAACAGATACACTGCTGATCGGTACGACAGAAGAGCTTCCTCACCTCACCGTGACGAGAGCAGATGTTCTCCTGAAGCTCGCTGGAGGCTTTGACCAGCTTGTGTTTCTTAAATGCAGGAGACTGATAGTGAGGCTGGAGGTGAGTGTCACAGTAAGAGACCAGACACTGAAGACAAGTCTTCACAGCTTTCAGTTTTCTCCCGGTGCAAACATCACAGGCCACGTCTCCAGGTCCAGCATAGCAGTGATCAGGAAGAACATCTGCTGTAGCTGAGACGATATCGTGGCCTTTGTGTTCTTCCACAGAGCACAGATAACAGATACACTGCTGATCAGTACGACATAAAAGCTTCCTCACCTCGTGGTGACGAGAGCAGATGTTCTGCAGAAGCTCGCTGGAGGCTTTGACCAGCTTGTGTTTCTTAAAGGCAGGAGACTGATAGTGAGGCTGGAGGTGAGCATCACAGTAAGAGACCAGACACTGAAGACAAGTCTTCACAGCTTTCAGTTTTCTCCCAGTGCAGAAATCACAGGCCACATCTCCAGGTCCGGCGTAGCTGTGATGATCAGGAGGAACAGCTTGGAGTCTCATCTTCTTCAGGCTCTCCACCACCTCAGACAACATGATGTTTTTCTTCAGAATAGGTCTTGGGGTGAATGTGTGTCTGCACAGTGGACAGCTGAACCTCCCTCTCTGATCATCCTGACTCCAGAATCCCTCGATACACCTACTGCAGTAGCTGTGTCCACAGGGAACACTCACTGGATCCTTCAGTGGATCCAGACAGATTGAACAGCAGAACTGATCCAGACCCAGTTGAACTCCCTGGTGTGCCATTTTACAGTTGGTTGACTGACCCATTGAACAGACTGAGTTCAGTTTGGTTTTAACTTCCTGAATCTGAGAGCTCGCTAGCTGGACCCTTAGAGAAGAACAGGATTCTTTAGATGACCAAGGCAGCAGATGAGACGAGAACCTGAGCCAATGAGCAGTGGTGAGAAATGGATCTTTTAAGTGGTGGCACTATAAATTCACGACGTCACGTGCACGTCATGTGCAAAGGGTGTGGGTCTTTTCCCTTTTCAAATTCACAATTGAGGTAGACAATCAGTGTAGTTTTATCCCCCTTGGTAGTTGTTTCATCTATCACAATAGATATTTTACCTTCTATTGCTTGGATAAGCTTTGCAGATGCTTTTGCGCATTTCTTAACCTACGTGGTCGGTTATATTTGCTGCGCTGAATCTTGAGTGCAAGTTAAGGCCAATATCAAAACCATTCTTTTTCAGTAAACCCAGCCCTTTATGATCTATGAATGGCCTGTTGTTGTGTGCTACTTGGTATGCAGTGGTGAAAACAGCACACGTAGCCTTCAGGGATGACACATACAGCGACTCATACAGTAACTTTTGTCATTGGCTTTCTCAATTGGCTGTGTTTTTGCAGTTGCTTATGTCTGTTCTGCCGCCTTGTGACCAAGTGTATTTTTGTTTGTTGCTATTTTCTTCCTAAGAGAAGTCAGCAAGAGTCGTTTGGCCTTTCCATAGGGTACAAGGTTGTAGCCACTCGGGAGCGTTTCGCTCAGTGGCGTCAGTTCAGAAAAAGCTAAGGTATGGCAACATGCCTGGTGTCTTTGCCACACCTTAGCAACAGGCATGATACATTTATTCTAAGTACATTTTATTTTTTTCCCCCGTTTCTATGGTTTCTTGGGCTGGATATGGCAGCCTGGAACGCTTCTTCAAATGCAGCTAAACGTGGCATGTTAGTAAACGTGCCACAATTAACAATAATGAATTGCACCTGTGCAGCTGACCTACGGAACCTGGGAATATACGATCTTGTCAAGATGGGGAGAATAAAAGTGTGGAGAATATAATTATAATATCTTGTTAAAGTGACCACTTTGTAAAATGTTGCATTTGTAGTTATTTTACAGTAATTTAACAACATAATAACCAGCACAGATAGACAAAGAGACATTCATGGATTTATATTTAAAAGTAACTTTTATTTCCCCCCCTGGACCCAAGGTATGGCAGCTGCATACCCCTGCCATACCCAATTGACACCCCTGGTTTCGCTGTAACTATGTGTCATCTTTTTGACACCCAACTCTAACCCTTACCCCTAAACCTAACCTCCGTGGGGTGAGTCGCTAACCCTCCCGACGCTCCTTTGTCGAAATGACAGTCGTTCGAAAGAGCGAGATTTGATCTAGCCACTCCAATGGTCTGACAAATGTACCCCTTGGGATGTGTAGACGGGTACACTTGGAACGGATGAGAAAAACTTGCACCCCAACTTACCATCTTTACAGTCAACGCAGGGGGGGGGGGGTAGGTCTTGTTGTTTGCAGCCCACTGCTCGTCTGTCCATAAAGAGGGAAATGGTGAAGTTGAATAAGTATCAACTATAATAGTGATGAGGAGGATGAAATACTGTTTTCTACCATCTCCCAGCTGGAAAAATGAACAAAGTAAAAAGAAGACATTAGAATGAATTGCAAGCACGTTGGAGACAAGAGAAACTTCCAGGTTTATATGAGAGGAATGTAAATATGCCATTGTAAATGTAAATGTGCAACCTGTGTCCCCATGACATAATGCAGCATCTTGTGTAGGGCGAGGTCGCGCCAATTCTTGGCTATATCTGGCAATTGATATCGGACCAGTTACCCAATCTCAACAGTGCCTCTTGAGATTGGCAGAACATGCCCGTATATGGGCATTACCAAGAAGCTGCACAAAGTAGAGGGTGGAGTGATTTTGGATATTATAGTCTGACAGGGTACAGCCATCTTCCAGGTGTTTCACAAAAACAACATACGGAGACAAGCTACGACATTTCCCATGGTAAACTGCGCCCTTCGGTCGCAATCAATTAAATAGAAAATCATTCAAAAGGTCTGCACATTCGTTTGTAAGTTTTATTGAGCTTTTTCCACATAAAAATAATTCCATTTCCTGACGCCCTCAGACGTAGCACAAGGCAGATAGTGGAGTGAATTTGGATTTTATAGTCTGACAGGGTACGGCCATCTTCCAGTTGTTTGTCAGCAAAGATTAGTATCTGCACTTGAGGGGGGATGCCTTCCTTGTCCTGGATTTTGGCCTTGACGTTCTCAATGGTATCACTTCGCTCAACCTCCAGGATAAAGATCTTGCCAGTAAGGGTCCTCACAAAAATCTGCATGTCTTTAAGAATGTCCTCTAGTTTGTCCCTCATCTTTGACACGCCCACAATCACATCTTTAGAGTCTCTCAGGAGACGGATGGAGAAGACTGGGATTGTATATTCACTGATCATTGAGAGCGAGGTGTAACTGTGTAGGAAATGGATGTGGTCCTCTGTGTGTGAGAGCATGTCTCCTCCTCAGTTCAGTGAGCTCCTGCTCCACATGCCTCCTCTTTTCTTCATTATTACTCAACTCATGTTTATGCTTGTCTCTGAACAGCTCCTTCACCTCAGATCGTCTTCTCTCCATGGAATTTAATAAATATTTTATAAATGTAGGCTCTAATTTAGCAAATGAAATAATTGATCCAATAATTAAGGATGGGGTAGATGAAAATATTATTGATAACAATCCTAATACAATATTTTTAACAAAAATTGAGGAGAAGGAATTAATTGATGTGGTCAATAAACTTAAAAATAAACGATCAACTGATTGTGATGACATAGACATGAGTCTGGTTAAAAATATTATAACATATATTGCAAAACCATTGACTCATGTCTGTAATCAGTCACTACAAACCGGAATATTTCCAAATAAAATGAAGATGGCAAAAGTAATTCCTATATTCAAAAATGGAAATAAGCATCTTTTTTCTAATTATCGGCCTATCACTCTCCTCCCTCAATTTTCTAAAATATTAGAAAGACTATTTGCAAACAGGGTGGAACATTTTATGGAAAAACAAAACATCCTAAGTGACCAACAATATGGTTTCAGATCTAACCGATCCACAAACATGGCAGTTATGGAGCTTATTGATAAAATATCTACTAACACTCATAATAAGGAATATACGGTGGGACTATTTATAGATTTAAAAAAGGCTTTCGATACAATTGATCATAGATTATTATTAAAAAAATTAAATAGATACGGTATTAGAGGGGTAGCTAATTTATGGATAAAAAATTACCTAGAAAATAGATCTCAATATGTACAAATAAATAATGATAAATCAGAATTTCAGAGGGTCACATGTGGGGTCCCACAGGGATCAGTCCTGGGGCCAAAGCTTTTTATTTTATATATTAATGATTTATGCAATGTCTCAAGGAAGCTGGGCTGTGTCTTGTTCGCTGATGATACTAATCTGTTTTGCTCTGGTAAAGATTTAAAGCATCTTCTGGATACAGTGGAAACTGAATTAAAAACAATAAAACGATGGTTTGACACAAACAAATTATCATTAAATCTAAGTAAAACAAAGTTTATTGTATTTGGAAATCGGCAAATTGACAAAGATATACAAATCATGATAGACACAGTAAAAATAGAAAGAGTCTATGAAAATAAATTCCTTGGAGTGGTTATTGACCATAAGTTGAGCTGGAATGCCCATATTATGCAATTAAAAACAAAAATATCTAGAGCCATCGCAATACTGCATAAAACTAAAGATATTCTTTCCACAAATTCACTGTATATCCTATATCATTCATTAATAATTCCATATATTACATACTGCATTGAAGTCTGGGGAAACACCTTTAAAACTGTAAGCAACCAAATATACATACTACAAAAAAAGGCAATGAGAATTGTGAACAAAGTTGATTATTATGAGCCAACCAACACATTATTTATACATTCAAACAGTCTCAAATTCAGTGAACTTGTGGATTTTAAAATTGCTCAACTTATGTTCAAAATGAATAACCGCATGCTCCCAGACAGTATCCAGAAAATGTTTAATAAAAGAGAAACGAAGTATAAACTTCGGGGTACATGCATTTACTCAAGAGTAAAGGCTAAGACCAATGCTAAACAGAGATGTATAACATATGCAGGAGTAAAGTTGTGGAACAATCTTGATAAAAACATCAAATTGTGTAGCTCATTAAACATATTTAACTTTATAATTTTTATCCCACAATTTTGTAACCCATTTTTTCACCCAGTGCTAATTGCCTATGTAATCCTGGGCTCTGCTCTCCCTCTGCCGCACCAAGGGAGACAACGGACTGACCTCATGCTTCCTTCTATGCATGAGGAATCCAAGTTGCTTCTTTTCACCTGACAGTGGAGATTTCCCTGGTTTGGACGTAGCGCGTGGAAGGAACACGTTATTCCAACCAGTTCCTTTCCCCTCCATCAGGCGCCCCGGCTGGCCAGGGGGAGGCATTATTGAGACCAGGATTACGTGCATGTTTTTGTGAGGGTATCAACCCTAGGAGACACGGGGAGAACATGCAAACTCCACACAGAAAGGCCCTATCGCCAACCCCACCATATTTAAAAAACGACTTAAAAATAAGATGATTGATAGTTATAGAAATATGTAAAACCCAGTACGTATGTGTATGTATGTATGTGTATATATATATATGTATGTATTTATGTATATGTATATATATATATATATATATATATATATATATATATATGTATGTGTATGTGTATGTATATGTATGTGTATGTGTATGTATGTGGGTATATATATGTGTATATGTATAGCCCACTTGCATAAGATTAGAAAACACTGCTTCCATGTTTTGAACGCCCAACATGTACAGCAAAAGTGTCTTGATCCTTGCTTCCTTTTTTCTCTATTTCCTTGTTTGTTTGTTTTTTCTTTTCTCTTCATTTTTGAAATCTCCATCTCAAATCTGTTTTTGTTAAAGGGTAGGCATAATAAGCATTGCTTCAGCCTATGCCTTTTTGGTCAGAAATGTGGCTCTATTTCGTTGAATAATTTTCTTTGTATTTTTTACTAAAAAAGATGTGTATGATGCCACAAGAATGATTGAAATAAACTAAACTAAAAAAAAAAAAAAAAAAAAGAAGAGATCATGTCATTAAACATGGTGTCACTGTCCTTCACTGCTCTGTCAGCACAGTGATTGATGGACTCCACATTCTTGTGAAGCACCTTCACATCTTTCACTCTCTGCTGGATTCTATGCTTTATGTTTTGCTGACTTGTATCAAGATCTTTCTGTCTCTCAGTCCTCTCTGACGCAGCTGAGACAATAGTGTGACCTTTGTGTTCTTCCACAGAGCACAGATAACAGGTACACTGCTGATCAGTACGACAGAAAAGCTTCCTCACCTCACCGTGACGAGAGCAGATGTTCTCCTGAAGCTCGCTGGATGCTTTGACCAGCTTGTGATTCTTAAATGCAGGAGACTGATAGTGAGGCTGGAGGTGAGTGTCACAGTAAGAGACCAGACACTGAAGACAAGTCCTCACAGCTTTAAGTTTTCTCCCCGTGCAAACATCACAGGCCATGTCTCCAGGTCCAGCATAGCAGTGATCAGGAAGAACATCTGCTGTAGCTGAGACGATATCGTGGCCTTTGTGTTCTTCCACAGAGCACAGATAACAGATACACTGCTGATCAGTACGACATAAAAGCTTCCTCACCTCGTGGTGACGAGAGCATATGTTCTGCAGAAGCTCGCTGGAGGCTTTGACCAGCTTGTGTTTCTTAAAGGCAGGAGACTGATAGTGAGGCTGGAGGTGAGCGTCGCAGTAAGAGACCAGACACTGAAGACAAGTCTTCAAAGCTTTCAGTCTCCTCTCAGTGCAGACATCACAGGCCACATCTTCAGGTCCAGCATAGCAGTGATCAGGAGGAGCATCTTGGAGTCCTGTCTTCTTCAAGCTCTCCAGCACCTCAGCCAACATGATGTTTGTCTTCAGAACAGGTCTTGGGATGAACGTGTGTCTCTGTCTGCACTGTGGACAGCTGAATGTCCCTCTTTGACTCCAGTATTCCTCAATACACCTACTGCAGTAGCTGTGTCCACAGGGAACACTCACTGGATCCTTCAGTAGATCCAGACAGATTGAACAGCAGAACTGATCCCGAACCAGTCCATGGTGTGCCATTTTACAGTTGGCTGGCTGACTGACTGACGTGAGCTCAGTTTGGTTTTACCTTCCCATACGTGTGTGTGTGTGTGTGTGTGTGTGTGTGTGTGTGTGTGTGTGTGTGTGTGTGTGCGTGTGCGTGTGTGTGTGTGCGTGTGCGTGCGCGTGTGCGTGTGCGTGTGCACAGTTTATGAGAACATTGATTTGCTTAGCCAGCAGAACTTCTGAGAAGGTGTGACTCTTCTGGTGCCTAGACCTGTCTAATATTCCAGTAGCTTAAGCTTAGTGACTCGTTCAGGTGTGAACTGGATTGTGCCTCTGCCCTAACCGAAGGGCCTGTCTATATAAGACACGGTTGCCATTGGACGGCCTATGACACCGGCCTAGCAACGGCTGCCGTCTATGACAACAGTCCTATATGACACAATGGACTATCCATTGGCGAGGCCAAGAATTGGCTATCTGGACCAGTTACCCAATCTCAACAGTGCCTGTTTAGATTGGCAGAACATGTCCATATATGGGCATTACCAAATGGGCATTCCCAGATATGCCCTTAATATTGAGGACATCGGGCAGGACAAGGACGTAATTAATTTGAAAGTGTGATCTGGGAATACCCATATATGGGCATGTCAGAACATGCCCATATTTGGGCATTCCCAGATATTCCCTTAATATTGATGACACTGGGACAGGGATCGCCATTTATGGGCATAACACGGACAAGGATGTAATTGATTTGCAAGTGTGATCTGGGAATTCTGACATCACATTGGGCATAAAAGGGACATGAAGTGTGATGTCAGAGCAGCAAACCCATTCTGTTAAGAGTGGTTCCCCTACATGAGTGATGAGTGAGCACTATGGGTTTTCCCCATACGTGGGATTCTTAGCACACCACACCCTTGGAAGCTTGTGCGTCAAGTCTAATGATGTTCATCTGGCCGCCCCGTTAACCACCTTCTTGTTGCCCTGCCCTTTTCCTCCCAGAAGAAGGGTAGTTTCTTGACAGCGCTGGCTTTCTTTTCTTGAGAATGCTGTATGGAGTTGGCCATGAGCTAGTGAGAGAGAGGAGAGAGAGAGAGAGAGAGAGAGAGAGAGAGAGAGAGAGAGAGAGAGAGAGAGGTGGTCAGATCAATGGGCTCCCTCGCACTAGACAATATTTATATAGGCGATAAATTCGACCTAGATCTAGATGCAGCCCCCCCGATACTCGGGAGGTTTGTTACATTTATCGGCTAGTGAAAGGCCACCTTAAACCAAGGAAACCCCTTCTCCCCTTCTCCTTTAAAACCCCTCCAGCCCACCCCCCTCACCCCTCTGCTGAAGCTTTCCGTTCGGCCGGTCGACTTCAAACTCTGCGTGAGGGTCAACAAGGAATCAAGACACCTGTGGCGTCAGGTGTGAAGTCAGACGGATCAGCAGCTTCTCCAAAAATAATATCGATAACTCCACGAATCTCCATATATGGTCAGATCAGTGGTTGGGATCTCCATACTGGCAGAAGACAAATCCAATGTCCAAGACAAATTTCCCTCAGGACCAAATAAATTAATCTTGAATCTTGAATACTGGGCACTAAAGGGACACAGACAGACAGATAGACAGACAGACAGATAGATAATTATAAAGATCTCTATATATGGGAGATCCATATGCGTTCCAAACGGGCGTCAGCCTAGTGACCCACATAATGTTTGCTGGCCATTACCAGCAACAAATAACATGAGCACTGGTCATCACCCTGTTGGCTTGTGGTGGACAGACTTTTCTTGTGGCCACGGACACAAAAGCTGAGCGGACAATTATAGGCCTAATATTACCAGAAACACTTAAAGAGATAGCCCTGATCGACCATAACAGGTCTGAAAGTGTACAAATGGAAACTGGAACCAACCATGTGTACACGTTCAGAGCTACAGTATGATGGTCCTTGCAAATAACACATTTGAGAACCACTAATACTAGTGAAACTAATATCTAACTAGAAACTATCTGAAAGTGCACAAATGGTTGGTTCCTACACACACACACACACACACACACACACACACACACACACACACACACACACACACACACACACACACACTATAGTGGACTCCTAATGTGACATAGTGTCGTAGTACATAAGTGCCATACTGTACATATTTCAAAGAAACCTGAGGACTGACATTCAGAAATGCTGTATTATGATCAAAATATCATGTTGTGTAAAAAAAGAAAATCTAAAATGTAAAAAGACGTGTGTCGTGTACAGACTTATTGATGACCCCAACCGACGATCACCTTCAAACAGGTTTTGTACTGCCGATGTCGCACTGTTGGCTGTGAAGTCATTTAGGATCAACAGTTCTCTGCCTTCCAGAATAGTGACCCTGCTGCCCCCTTCTTTTGATCAATCAACAAATTCCAGGAATCTCGAAGGTTTTCTGTCCAAACATGAACTCATAGTACTGCAGGAACATCCACTGCTCTTGAGGCATCACCAAAACACATTTATTTCATCATTAAAGTTCTCCTCAAAATGACAATCTATCCGTCAAGTTCTCCTCAAAATGATGTAATCTATCAGTCAAGTTCTCCTCAAAATGACATACCGTAATCTATCAGTCAAGTTCTCCTCAAAATTACGTAAGACTCTACCTTTGTACCGACAGTACAAAGGCAGGACCCTTAGCCAATGAGTGCAGTCAAAGGGTAGATCTTTGTGTCCATACATGGTGTTACATGCAAGCCCACACTGTTTCGTAGGAACAGTATTTCTAGTTTATATATGTATTTATTCATACGTTTATTTGGATCGCCCAGTTCTATTAATGAACACCACACATAAAACGCTGTGTAAATCCACCGGATCTAGCAAGAATCCGTAGTCCCCGACCAGTGCAGAAAAAAAGCAACATTACAAAAAAGAGCACATACTGTATAAACATTACTAAAAGCATATAAACAGTAAAAAAAAAAAAAAAACTACAGCTAAAAAGTACCATTTAGTTTATGGACCTTAAAAGATGTAAAGGATGGACACTCTTATGTTAGTGGGTGTTCCAACACAGTCCTTTTGGTGCAATACTCTGATGTCAGCCTTGCCCAAATATAGAGTTCCACACGGCTCCAAACTGGGTTCCAAGTACTCTGAGAGGTTTGGAAACGTTTCCTAATATGGGCGCTCAAGAGGTTCTATACTTTGTGTTGTGATGTCACGCCAAATCTCTGATCTATATAAGAGGATCTTCCCTGTGTAACTTACAGCAGAGATAGAGAGAGACCAAAATATCCTCCAGGACATCAGAGATCCACGCTCCACACCCATCACAGTCCATGGATAACAGCGCCTGCGAAGATAAACCTCGGCTCCAGGAAGGAGCGACAGACACGCTAAGATCTCACAGTGTGCAGCAACAGATTACCGAGACATTAACTCGGCCAGAAGTCGAGACACGTCGTCTGACTTACACGGGAAAGACCCACGTCTGCGAACAGTGTGACAAGCGCTTCGGTCGCTTAGACGCTCTGAAGATACACCGGCGAGTTCACACCGGAGAGAAACCCTTCCGATGTACAGAGTGCGACAAAAGCTTCAGCCAGCTGGCCACGCTTACGTCACACCGGCTCACCCACACCGGGGTGAAACCGTTCCGTTGTACTCAGTGCGGCCAGAGTTGCGGAAGGTTGAGCGACCTGAAGAAACACCAGCGCGTACACACCGGGGAGAAACCGTACCGCTGCGAACAGTGCGACAAGCGCTTCACGCAGCTGTCCAACCTGATGAGACACCAGAGCATCCACACCGGAGTGAAGCCGTTCGAGTGCGATCAGTGCGACAAGAGGTGCAGCAGGCGGGGCGACCTGAAGACGCACCAGCGCATGCACACCGTCGCACTCTTCCGCTGTGAAGAGTGCGACGGGACCTTCCACCACCCAAGCACCTTGAAGATACACCAGCGCATCCACAGCGGGGAAAAACCCTTCCCCTGTGGACAGTGCGGGAAGCGGTTCAATCACGGAGGCACCATGAGGAGACACGAACGTATCCACACTGGAGAAAAGCCGTTTCAGTGCCAACAGTGTGGTAAGAGTTTCAATGATTCGGGTAATCTAAAGGCACACCAGCGTATTCACACCGGAGGAAAGACCTGTCCACTGTAATCAGCGTGACAAGAGACAATTCCTGTGTGGCGAAGTTTGACGCTTCGCCACGCTCACGCCGTTTTACGAAAACTCACGATTTTGATAACTTATCATCATTAAGGTGTCTTGTGTATGCTGAGCGAATTTGAAGTTGATCCTATTAACCCCCTGGCCTAGAAGGAGTTTGTTAAAGTGCGACACATGAAAACGGCCCAAAATGTGCCAAAACGCCACAAAGAAGTAAAAATGTCTGACTTCCTGTTTGGTTTCGGACATGGCGCCATGAGACTTTTTTGTGAGTCCGTACAACAGCTCCAATAGTGAGGGAAAGTTAGCCGATTGCTACATCAATCTGGGAACTAAATCTAAATAAATTGCTTTCTCCACACTGTCCACAGATGTGTTCATAAAGGTTAAAGTTACTCCTTGGCCATAAAATAGGCCTAATTGGCTAAGGCTTAGCCAATCATGTAATTCGAGTTCACCTGTGTCCTGTTAGTCCCTATGTTTTAAACCCTGTGTTTGAGTGTTCCTTGTCAGATTGCAAATGTTATCCTGTTTGTCATGATGTGTGCTTACCCGCCCGCCTGATCTTAAATAGTTTTCATGAATTCCAACTCCAACCATTTTTTTGTATTGCCAATATTATGTCTCATGTGGCCTATTTTATGGCCAATGAGTCATTTTTACTGATAACCAATGGTTGGAATGGATTCAGCAGCCCAAAAATACCATAATTACACACCTCAAACGTTCATATTGGCCATTTTAAAATGTTCCCCCTTTAATCCCAGGCCCTCGGGATACCCCCAACTTTGATTGGCTCCCACAAAGTATGTCAAGGGAGTTGGGTTTGACAGTTCAGAGGTGATAGTAGACACCTTTATGAACACATCTGTGGAGAAAGCAATTGATTTAGATTTAGTTCCCAGATTGATGTAGCAATTGGCTAACTATCCCTCACTACAGTGCCAACAGCTCCCTCCTTCCGTGTGCTCGCCATCTGAGCAGCCATCTACTGGGAGAAGCTGTAAAATCCATCAGAGGCGTCAATTGGGAATGGCAAGGTATGGCAGCTGGCATACCTTGGCTACAGGGGGAAAAAATAAAATGTACTTAAAATAAATTCATCATGCCTGTTGCAAATTATTTATCTATTATAAATAATAGATAAATATATAATAATAGATAAATACATATAATATTATTATATGTATTTATCTATCTAAAGGTAATCTATCTACCTAAATGTATGGCAACAGCCTTTGCTGAACTGACACCACTGAAATCCTTTTCCAATTCCCCCAGACACCATTCTATTGATTAGTGTTTTAGTCTTGAAGCATGGTGAATAAACATAGGGTCTATACATATATCAGATACCCAGCCAGCACGCCCACATGGGTTGGTTACAAGGTGGGCTACTTGGGTACCAAGTGGGCATGGGCTTGAAGTGGGGAAATTACAAGGGTCCCACATGGGCTAAATTTGGGCTGGCCCCATGTGGTTCCCACACGGGTCTATTTTATAGAGCCTTGTTTTTGTATAATTTTTTTTATTTCAGTTAACTGATTTATATTTTTTTGCTGTTGGGACAAATATATTTCCTTTAAATATTTCTATCTGGACTTTACCAACCAAGTGTAGCCTAGTTATTAACAGAAGCTTGAACAAAATATCTATAGGCCTACATAGGTTGCTTGTAAAGAAAAAGAAAAAAGAAATGATGCTACAACAATTCTATGCTGTATTGGTACCAAGAGGAAAGATAGATAGAAGAATAAAAGTCTGCACACCGATTTATGCTCCCAATGATAAAAGTTTACTTGTTGTCATTGGGAGCATAAATCGGTGTGCAGACTTTTATTCTTCTATCTATATTGCACTGTTTTAGTCTAGCACCCAGCCAACTTTGGCTATAGATGTGTGTGCCCTTTGGCTGCTTTGCGGTCATCTTGCTTACCAATAGGAAAGATAACATTTAAAACATTGATCAAAACAAGAATTCTACATTCTACATGTGTAGAAGAATAATTGTAATCTTGAGAGTGTAAAATTAAAGCAAATGGACCTGTAGATCTATAAGGGTCCATTTGGTTACCATGTCCCTTTAAATACTGTGTGTTATTGTGACCGAAGGTCACAGTTTAGTATGTGAAACGGCACATCAGGTCTCCGTCCGTCTGTCTGTCTGTCTGGAGGTGTACATTTTTTACGGTCTATGGGATTGCCGCTTTGACATCACTGTGATGTCACACTAACAGAATCCCTTTTATGCCCATATATGGAGTTCCCTGATGAACAGGACTTCATATGGGAATATATGGGAATGCCCATATATGGAGGCCACATCGGCCACATACCACACTAACAGAATCCATATATGGCCAAGACAGATGGCCAAGACAGCCCATATCTGTGAGGCTGGTTCTACAGACAGGGATCTCCATGGGCATAAAAGGGCATGATGTCAGATGTCATAGACATCATAGGACTTTCACATAACGAATAACTGAGTAAGCATGTTTAGACTCTCACAGCATATCTCCATATACAGTACATGGATCTACATATATGGGTACCAGGGGTCTCCATATATGGGTAACTGGTCCGATACACTCGCCCTGAGGCATCTTACTAGTAGTACTATGCATAAATGGAACATGCTAGATTCCTTACATAAATATAAAAATCACACCCAATGTGAAGTGAGCGGTGGTCGTGCTTGCATAACGTCTTCAATTGGTAATTGGTGATACAGGCTACACACACACGCACATTGCTATGGCAAAACGCTGAGGAAAACACATTGCTATGGCAAAGCGCTGAGGAAAAAGACTAGGATATAAGACAGTCTAGGATGTAATTGGTGATGTAATATGGCTACACAGTACACACACACATATTGCTATGGCAAAACGCTGAGGAAAACACATTGCTATGGCAAAACGCTGAGGAAAAGTGGCTACAGATAATTGGTGATGTAATATGATGTAATATGCATGGCTACACACACACACACACACACACACACACACACACACATATTGCTATGGCAAAACGCTGAGGAAAACACATTGCTATGGCAAAACGCTGAGGAAAAGTGGCTACAGACACACGCACAGCCACTCTTAGGAGCGGTTTACCACCGCTCAAAAATCTAGTTGTACCAATTCATGGGGGCCCAACTCTTGCAAAAAAGAATAAAGAAAAACAGGGCCTGCTCTATTTACACACATATATAATAATAAAATAATTAATAATGTCCGAGGTAGGAGGGTATCTGCCATTTTGTTTACACTTGAAAAAGAAAGAAAGAAAGAAAGAAAGAAAGAAAGAATCAGAATCTATATATTAAAAATCAAACCTCGGTTCGAAGTGAAGCGGTGAATCTTAGTATAGAATTGTCTGGAGAGCCGGTATGACAGCCGGTATAATAGGTTTTAAAAAAATATATAAAAGATCCTGCTTGCTCAGTATTCTGGACGTACAGGACAGATAAAGCCTATTCATTCTGAACTGAAATTACCATATATGGACATGGGACACACATTTTGCTTTTTGAAAAAGCCTATTCATTCTGGACTGATATTTTGCACGTACGGGACAGGAAAAACCTGTTCATTCTGGCCTGGAGTGACCATATATGGACATGAGGTGACATACATTGTGTTTTTGAAAAACCCTGTTCATTCTGGACTGAGATCACCATATATGGTAATTAAACGGACATTCTGTTTTTGAAAAAGCCTGTTCAATCTGGACTAAAATCACCATATATGGGCGTGATACACACGAAGCCACTCATTGGAAGCGGTTTTCACCGCTTCAAAAAGATGTTATTAAAAATCTATACATGTTTTGAGTCATCGTAAATCAGTGTCATACATATTCTGAAGAAGACCTGGAGACTTGTCATCATTCAGTAATTAGTGTGGTTGCCATACAGGCAACACAATATTGTATTCTGTCATAGATTGTATATTTATTTTATTCCCCGCCATGTGTTTTGTTGAGTAATGTTATCTGGCTCCACAACAGAAATGTGAAGCTTTTGGTCATGCTTCACTTGACACCACAGTATATTTGTGGGCTCGCCTGAAAGGCAAGAACACTATGTTATCCTCATTATGTAGAGTGAGTTCCGCCGCATATTTCCGCCGCATATTTCTGCCGCAGACAGTACAAAGGCAGGGCCCTTAACCAATGAGGTGCAATTGGTGGAAACAAACCTGGGAGTGGTGTTAGCTGGAGTATTGGTTGAAATTCACAGACAGTTAGCACGCTGCAGAATATAGTCACGAGCGAGCCCACACTGTTTCGTAGGAACAGTACTTCTAGTATAATATAATAATCGTGTCACAGCAACCACACTTGCATTTTCCCAGAGCTGCATCTTTCTAGTTGGTTAGCATGATCAAAATAGGAAGATTATAACGGTGTGTGAAACAGAAAATAAAAGATATGCCACGGACGCATTTGTCCACGTTTCAGGCATATTGATGACCCCTGGGCTGAACCAGTCAACAGCAAATTGATGTTGATCAAGTAGTAGGAAGTGTCAATCCAGCAGCATATGAGTGGCATTGTCATCATGAAGTACGGTACGGGAGCTCATGGTTGGCGTTGTACTTTACCTCCATCTCCTAAGGGTCTAGACCAGGATTCCCCAATTAGTTTTCCCCAAGGGCCGAATTATGTCTAGGGTACCAAGCCGAGGGCCACAACATTGCAGGGGGCGACGGTGGCGTTCCTGCTACTCCAGCGACAGTTTTCGTCGTTGTCGGGTGAAAATCGTGTATGTCCAAAACAGTTCGTTTTGAATCATTTTAAAAATGATTTAAACTAGTCAAAACAGCCGATCTACAAGCACACAACGCCTCGCGGTGAGAGGCATTGTGTGCTTGTAGATCTGCTGTTTTCACTACTTTTGTGCAACGGCCTTGTATGATTTGCAAAGAACGTACAAATTCAAAAGATTTCCACCCGACAACGACGATATACTAGTGTTGTTGCTGCTCTTATACCACCATTATTACTGGGGTTGGTGTGGGCCAGACAGTAGCCCCCCGCGGGCCGCAAATGGCCTATTGGGGAACCCTGGTCTAGACGCAGTGTTCCTCAACCCTTTTTGAGCGGTGCTAACCACTCCCAACATCTGGCTTTGTCTGTACGTACGTCCCGCCCCATCCCACATTGGCCAGGAAACTAACTCATACAGTAATTAGCTCACTTCACACTGGGTTTGATCTTTTAACTTCAAGCATTAATTAGGCCACGGACCCCCGTCTGAAACCCCAATCTACACAATGAAATCCTCAATGTTGATTTAACTCTGAACTTCTGAAGAGGGTACAAATGGAACCAAATCTATTCAGCAGCACCGCTGCTCGCGGTTGGTCCTCGGACCCGACTTTCAGAACCAGAAGTCCCGCAAATCGATGAAGGGGGTAGACACCCCTGTTCTTGGCAGCCATAGCTGAAATGGGTAGAGAGGCTATCTGGGAAATAAAAGGGCCCGGGTTTGATTCCTTGTCTGTGGGTAGAGTTGTTCCTGAGTCAGACACTTACAACTCATAACCTCTCCCTGCTCTGTGTGTAGAGTTGTTCCTGAGCCAGACCCTTACAACTCATAACCTCTCCCTGCTCTGTGTGTAGAGTTGTTCCTGAGCCAGACCCTTACAACTCATAACCTCTCCCTGCTCTGTGTGTAGAGTTGTTCCTGAGCCAGACCCTTACAACTCATAACCTCTCCCTGCTCTGTGTGTAGAGTTGTTCCTGAGCCAGACCCTTACAACTCATAACCTCTCCCTGCTCTGTGTGTAGAGTTGTTCCTGAGCCAGACCCTTACAACTCATAACCTCTCCCTGCTGTGCAGTCAAAGCCATCTGAGTGAAGCCCTCCCCCAGCAGGATTCACAGGGTCTCCCCTGCTTACAGGATTCACAGGGTCTCCCCTGCTTACATCTCGTCCAGATCGTAGTCTTCCTGAGCGTAGGCCCCGACGGTAACGTTCAGCGGCTTAACGAACGCTCCGTACCCGTCCTGGCACTCGAAGTACCGCTTTCCGTCGACGCTCCCGTCGTGCTTCCCCAGGGGCTCGTCGTACCTGACGCCCACCCAATAGCCCGGCTTGAAATCCGTCGCGCCCACGTACATGACCGTGCCGGTCTTGTCGGGCTGCCCCGGAATCTGCACCCGGCACCGGTCGCCGACCGCGATGCCGCCCGCGGCCGCCTTCTCCTTCGCCTCCTCCAGGGCGGCGGCGGCCTCCGTCTGCTTCTTGGCGACGTCCCCCTCGCCGAAGAGGCGCCCGGCCTTGGCCTTCTTCAAAAACGACCGGGCCGATTCTTTCCTCCTGGCGTAGGCCTCGTCCGAGATCTCGTACTTCTCCACCCGCGACACGTCGGTGAACTCGCCCGTGCGGGCGCCGCTGCGGTCGGTCACGTGGACGCGGCAGTCGTCGTCCACGTGGTAGGAGCCCAGCAGCGCGTTGTTGTCGTCGAGCTTCTGCAGGAAGGCGTCGGCGACGCTGAACAGCTCCAGGTCCATGGAGGTGGCCGGCGTGCCCACGATCAGCTCCAGCTTGCCCTTCAGCTCCGCCACGCTGAGGCCCCGGCTGAACTTGCGGTTCACCTCGAAGGATGAGAGCGTCGATGTGAGGCGCAGGGCTACCGTGGGACTGGACACGACCGTCACGTTGCCGTCCATTTGAAGACGTTGCGCCGATAAGTTCGATAACCACTCAAAGCCTGCGAAAGAAATCTCTGTAATGGGTTGATCCGATGAAGAGAAAACTGTGGAATAGCAGCTTTGAGCAGCTATAAATACATAATACAATACTTTAGGCAAGACCATGTGATTGTACTGCTGATGTCACGGTTGTGTGACATCAGCAGTGATGTCATTGACTGGTCCCTAGGCGGAGGTGGGTGGAGTTGCCAGGTATAACAGTGATGTCAGTTCAAATTTGGGAATTGTTTCAGCGTGCGGCTGTTACCATGGCGGAAATGCATGCATAGTACAGGCTGCGGAATCAGTGATGTTGTCAGAAATTTGGGCACTGTTTCAGCCATTTTATAATGATTACTTTCAACTTTTGGTGCTTTAAAGATGGGGTGCCATGCACAAATAGACATCAAAGGGGGCTTGAGCCCCTGCCCTTTATTCGTTTGCTCCCTCCAGACCAAGAAAGCAGTTTTTACTATGGTGAAAGAAACGCAAATGCCCTCCTTTTGCAAATGCCTTGTCCAAACTCTAGGAACAAGATGAGCAGGAAATTACACTCATGACTACCACTTGATTACAGTCGGCAGATTCGTCGCACTCTGTGGCAAATTCACACCGGAAGTTCGGTGAATAACATTAGAGTCTATGAGGGCCGGCTGGACCAGCTCATGAACAAAAACTATTTATGAACGACTGAGACCTTTGTCATATAATCGGTTCAGGAACATAAAAGAAGGGGCATACCAGAATGTTACGTGTTGACATCATAGGCTGACATCAGAGATATCTGACATCATAGACCACATGAGACTGACACAGTATATCCATTGGGGTGCAACGGTTCACAAAATTCACGGTTCGGTTCGGTTCGATATTTTGGTGACACGGTTCGATACTTTTTCTATACAAAAAATAAACAGAAATGTCCTTGATTTATAAATGCATTTTTATATATAACTATGTATTTTTTTTGTTTTAACAATACGGTACCCAACCTCTAGGGTAGTGGTTCTCTAAGTGGGCTCTGCGGACCCCTAGGGGTCCTTGAGGGGATTCCAGGGGAATGTGGATGTGGAGTGGTATTGTATGTTTGGTACAGGGTCATTCGGTTTGATATTATTCGGTTCGGTTCGATTTTCGATATTGGGTTCGATATGTTGCACCCCTAATATCCATATATGGGCTTTCCAAGATAGGGGCTTAATATTGATGACATCAGGGATCTCCATATATGGGCATAAAAGGAACAAGGACTGACAGAGATCTCCATATATGGCCATTAATTTATTAATGAATACATGTTCCCCATTGACTTGAAAGGGGAACTTTCACTTGGTAAGACGAAATTAAATTGTGAAATTCACATCACGGCAACCACACTTGCAATTTCCAATAGCATCTTTCTAGTTTGTTGATGAAATTATCAGTATTTTTTTGTTTTAGTCCTCATAGCTTAGTTTTTATTTTGTTATTATTTAGTTTTCGTCAGTGAAAAGATTTAGTCGACGAACATCTTTCTTCATAGTTTTAGTCGACAAAATCAACACTGGCTTGAACCTGCGTGACTTTGAAGTAGCCTACCCGCATTGTGACGTGTTGTGTTTAATACTGTTACGAAGGCTTTCACTCACTTTGACGTCATATGGATATTTGATAGGTTGCCATAATTACCCACTGAATATTGGTACTCCACATATGGAGCTATCTATCCAACATATCATTTAACTCATTGAATGCCCTTTTCAAGATGGCCGCCAAGTACCAGGATGCCACGTTCCTAAATTTCTAGTGCACGGATCAATTTTTAGTGCACGGATCGTGCACGCCCATGCACCATATAAATGCACCATATGTGTAGTACTTTTTAGCAGCTTTCAAACAAAAAAATCCGCTTGGAAATCCGTTCAGGCATTCATGAGATAGAAGCCTTCAAAGTCAGACAAAACAAACACTGCCACCTTCCTACATTTCTAGTGCACGGATCAATTTTTAGTGCACGGATCGTGCACGCCCATGCCTAGATCATGCACCATATGTGTAGTACTTTTTAACAGCTTTCAAACAAAAAAATCCGCTTGGAAATCCGTTTAGGCATTCATGAGATACAAGCCTTCAAAGTCAGACAAAACAGCCATTTTTGACATTTTGAAAGATGTGTTTGTTATGGGGCTAAACATGCAATTTCGCAATTGCGATCATGCCTAATACATTTGAGGCATTTTTAGAATTTTTTTTATAAAAAATAATTTTGATTTTTTTTTTCTTTTCTTTTCTTTTTTTTTCAAAATGGCTTCCAACTCGGGAAACTCGGGCTGTGGCAGCCTGGGACTACTGTAATAACTCGGGAAACTCGGGCCTTGGCAGTCAAAGTATGACATTAGAAACTCCACATTTGGGCGTGGTTGATCTAGAGCTCCATATATGGAGCCAGCAGAGATATGACATCATGCTAAATGATTATTGCAGTATGGCTGAGTCATCGTGACATCATTGAGATGTCACAGGCAGCCAGCCAGGTACTATACCCTTGAGGTGAGATGCAATCAGCGTTACCTCATAGTCCCACCACTATCTATTGAGACTAGAACCTTCAAGATTATCGACCGGCTCCCACCAGGAGAGAGTCCAACAACTTCTGTACGAACCAGGATATTTGCAATGTTCCTCTGCAACGTTCTTGATTACCAGGGTTAACATCTTGGTTAATTTCTTAACGGACACCACTATGGTGAGTCCTACACTTAGACAACCAGTCACTTTCCTTTGAAGTAGTATTTTATAAATTCTGTGTCGACAGACTCGACACACCCTCGATATGAGGGTTCTGAAAGCAGGACTAACTTTTGGAACAGCACGCCTTCTTGCACCAGGAACCGTCGCTCTCAAAAACGCGCTCATCAATAGCGGTCGGACATGCTCCTCTGGCATCTTCCCCAACGAAAGGATCCGCAATATTGGCATCTCGGCCCACATTGACTCTGGGAAGACCACCCTGACGGAACGTGTGCTCTATTACACTGGCAGGATAGCCCAGATTCACGAGGTGAAGGGGAAAGACGGCGTGGGGGCCACCATGGACTCCATGGAACTGGAGAGACAGAGAGGCATCACCATCCAGTCCGCTGCCACATACACTGTGTATAACAACAACAACATCAACATAATTGACACGCCGGGCCACGTTGACTTCACCATTGAGGTGGAGCGAGCTCTGCGCGTGCTGGACGGCGCCGTGCTGGTCTTGTGCGCGGTGGGAGGCGTCCAGTGTCAAACCATGACCGTCCATAGACAGATGAAACGCTACGACGTGCCCTTCCTCACCTTCATCAACAAACTGGACCGCGTGGGCTCCAACCCCACCAGGGCACTGCAGCAGCTCAGAACCAAACTGAACCACAACGCAGCCTTCGTGAACATTCCCATCGGGCTGGAGGGGAAAATGAGCGGCGTCATCGACCTCATACGCGAGCAAAGCGTGTATTTTGAAGGTCCCTTTGGCCAGAACGTCCGGTGCGATGAGATTCCGGCGGAATTCCGATCCGAGGCGGCAGACCGGCGGCAGGAGCTCATAGAGTGTGTCGCGAATGCGGACGAAACCCTCGGGGAGATGTTCGTGGAGGAAAAGAGTCCCACCGTTGACGACTTGAAGGCGGCGATCCGCAGGGCCACGGTGCAGCGTCTGTTCAGCCCGGTGCTGGTGGGCTCGGCGCTGAAGAACAAGGGGGTCCAGCCGCTCTTGGACGCCGTGCTGGAATACTTGCCCAACCCCGCAGAGGTCTCAAACTATGCCGTCGTGAACGACGAGGATTCCAGTGAAAGCTCCATGGTTCGCATGGACCCCGTGAGAGACGACTCGCGCCCCTTTGTTGGCCTGGCCTTCAAATTGGAGGCGGGGAGGTTCGGTCAGCTGACATACGTGCGGGTGTACCAAGGCTGCCTGAAGAGGTCCGAGTACATCCGCAACACGCGCACCGGCAAGAGAGTGCGAGTACAGAGGCTGGTGCGTCTCCACGCCGCCCAGATGGAGGACGTCGACGAGGCGTATGCGGGAGACATTTGCGCTCTGTTCGGGATCGACTGTGCCAGCGGTGACACTTTCACCTCCCAGAACGGCGCCAACCTCTCCATGGAATCCATTCACGTACCAGAAGCCGTCATTTCCATGTCTATGAAGCCCGGGAACAAGAATGACTTGGACAGATTCTCCAAGGGCATCAACCGCTTCACGAAGGAAGACCCGACGTTTAGAGTCCACTTTGACACGGAGAGCAAAGAGACCATCATTTCCGGCATGGGAGAGCTGCACCTGGAGATCTACTCCCAGAGGATGGAAAGGGAATACAACTGCCCCTGTGTGATGGGAAAGCCCAAGGTGGCCTTCAGGGAAACCGTCACCAGCGCCGTGCCGTTTGACTTCACCCACAAGAAGCAGTCCGGAGGTTCTGGCCAATATGGCAAAGTGATTGGAGTTCTAGAGCCCCTGGGGGCAGAGCGCTACACCACGGTGGAGTTCGAGGACCAGACCATTGGCACCAACGTCCCCAAGCAGTTTGTTCCGGCTGTCGAGAAGGGATTCAAGGACGCTTGCGAGAGAGGACCCCTGAGTGGACACAAGATCTCCGGCGTCAAATTCGTGCTGGAGGACGGAGCGAGTCACCTGGTCGACTCCAACGAGATTTCCTTCGTCCGCGCAGGAGAGGGCGCGTTAAAGCAAGCTATGGAGAAGGCAAACGCCGTCATAATAGAGCCGATCATGTCTGTAGAAATCGTAGCGCCCCAGGAGTTTCAGGGAACCGTGATTGCCGGTGTTAACCGGCGCCACGGTGTTATTACAGGACAGGATGGGGCAGACGGGTACTTTACACTGTATGCAGACGTTCCTCTGAATGACATGTTTGGTTACGCCACTGAGCTGCGCTCTTGTACGGAAGGACAAGGCCAGTTCACCATGGATTACAGCAGGTACCAACCTTGCCTCCCGGCCACACAAGAGGACCTCATCCACAAATACCTGGAGTCTACAGCAGGCTAGCTACCTGCCAAGAAGAACAAGTTTAAGAACTGAAAACTGTAGCTGCACAATATACAGGGCACCTAAACATTGTGGGCACCTCTATTGGATGAAATAATTGCTGTGTGTGGGTCTATATGGGGTGTGTGGTTCTATTTGGACTCTGTCAATCATTTTGACAAATAATAGCTTGGGGGGGGGGGGGGTTTGTTCATTTTGGGGAACCATAAACTTGAGTTCAAAATGTGGAATTATGAACCATGAAATGAACTAGTTCGTATAGAAAGTGAACTTTCCCAACACTGCTGTCTTGTTCAATTCTGACTGCAGCAAACTTTTAGAGATGGAAATGGCCAATGCGGTGCAGTGCAGGTGCATGAGAACCGATAAGGCACACTTTGTCATCGATGCAGTGAGGAAAAAAGGAACTGCTGGAAGTTCAACTATGATATTGATTCTCAGTGATCTTGATTCATTCCTCTCTGAACATCTTGGGTTGGTGTAAATCTGGACTGAGGTACTTTAAGGGGTTTTTCACTTCCAAAAGGACTCAACCCCATGAAGCCTGGAATTCAAGAATTTTTTCGTTTTTGTTGCATTCCTGATCCATTATTCCAATATCTGATGCGAATATTCAGCTCCAGGAGGCCATGCTTAGCAAGAGCACAGCAAATGCTTATAACTTCCACAGTCTTCTTTGGATTCTACTGAGAGTTGTTTTGGAGTTCATACTGGTACATTCTTTTAGTTTAACTACACTAGACCTTACCCGTTCGAATATATGTGCTGCAAAATATGTGCAGAGTGTGGGTTATGGGGAAAGTAACTGTAACTGCATGGTGCGTGCGTGAGAATATGTGGGAGCATCATAATGTAAGGAGCAGCCCATGGAGGAGTGTATATTTATGATGGATACTGATGGAATTTGGATCATATTCCATATGGATAAACAGTTTTCCCCAACCATAATAAAGTACTCCACACAATGAATGAGACCACACCGGGGAATATGCGTTTTTTGATAAGTTGTATTGAAAATATAGTCAGTTTAAATTGTACTGTACAAGTACAGTAGAGCAAAATCACCCATCGTAGCTCTCAGGTTAATAGACAGTTGACATGATTTTATATAGTTACTGTGAAGCAGTATGATGTAATATCGTGACCGTGGTCACCTCATCGGCTGACCTGACCTTTATCAGTGGTCAGAACACAACAGAATTGTTGATTAAAGATGGTTTGCCAGTTACATACTGTATCAGGCCCTTGTACAGTGTCAAGGCTGTAGGAACAACAACGTTAGAACAACAGGGTTTGTTTTGGAACAGGGTGGCAAACAGCACAATCAAAGAGTTAAGATATTTGACCGTTATACACAAATTGGTACACACTATATTAATATTATTTAAAATAATATTAATCCATCAGATACAAATAATTTAACAGCAAAATTAGGTGAATAGAAGTATGAGGATGTATTTGCTCCACATAATTTTTCTATACCCGTTGGAAGATGAGACACACATCACCCGTTGCATGAGAGAGAGAGAGAGAGAGAGACAGAGAGAGAGAGAGAGAGAGAGAGAGAGAGAGAGAGAGAGAGGGAGGGAGAGGGAGAGGGAGAGAGGGAGGTGTGGGCCCGGGGCTACAGATCCCATGGCCTGGAGGAACGGACCGTAACCCTGACAACAGGCTGTAGAGCTGTATAGTGAAGAAACGCTAATAAATAGCTAGAATTTGGGAAAAATGAAATTCGGGCTCCGTCACCGTGTGTATAATGCTTATGGCCAATGCCATGTTAAATTTGAGATCAGTCGCTGAAGCGAGTGAATAGATAATGCATTTTGTGACTGACTGACCTCTCTCTCTAATTATAGTATGGATGAACCCTAGCATCCCTTTTTGGGGCAAGTCATAGAGGTGAACATTTGTGAGCTTGTAGATCGTAGAGGGTGAAAAGGAGGGGACCAGTATAGATCCCTGGGGCACCCCGTCAGTAAATGAAGTATATCGTCACTGTCGGGCAGAAACCTTGTATCTCCAAGTTTCACATTTGTTTGTTTCTTTTTGCAAATTAAAGCCCTGCTTCATCATACAAGGCTGTCACACAAAAGTAGTGAAAAAAAACAGCAGATCTACAAGCACTTTTAGACCAGATGTTTTCACTAGTTTAAATCATATTTTTAAAATGATAAATACAAAACGAACTACGGTTTTGGACATACAGTAGGCCTACAAGGTTTCTACCTGATCATCATCATTATTATTATTATATAGTCCTTTTTCATTCTTACATGAAAAAAGATAATCTTGATGTATTACTGTACATATTTCCCACACATACACTGTACAGTGCACAGTGCACACTCATCATGGCATTGTGTGTGCAGACAGAAACACCTCCCCTGCAGCGAGCACAATTCTACAAGTCACCGGTTCCAGCGTAACACCCATCCCAGAGAAGAAAGGGAGGGAGGGAGGACGGACGGACGGACGGACGGACGGACGGACGGACGGACGGACGGACGGACGGACGAGGGAGGCGGTCAAGTAGGCACGCCCACTCCCCCAACCCCGCCCCCTTTGTCCCCTTCTATTGGCTGCAGCGCGGTGACGCAACCCCCTTCGGCGCGCTCCCATTGGCCGGCAGGGAAGCTCACTTGACGCAGGGCTCTCTCTCTCCACGTGGTTCCAGACAGACAGACAGCATCAAGATGGCAGCCTCCTTGTGTCGCTGTTATGAGGTGAGATGACATTTAAAAGCAGTGTTGTGTGTTTAACATGATAGAAGATAAGAGCTGTATACACATGTACAGCTTAGCTCTTATAGGGGTTTGTGTCCAGGTTATGGATCACATATTGTTATGAGTTGAGCTGTCAGATGCAATACATTAGCCTGCTTGCAGCATCCATTCAGATTCAGCAGTTCATTCATTCAAGCAAATGTAGCCTACAAGCTCACACTGGGTTGCGATGTGACATCCACTGAGCTTGTAGATCGGCACATATTTAAGAAGCCTTGACAATAATGTATTCAGTATTGTATTATTGTATTCAGTAAGTGTGTACAGTATATATAGGCCAGTGGCGTCAGTTCAGCAAAAGCTAGGGTATGGCAAAGATGGGAGTCCTCATGGAAAAGAGGCATTACATTTTGTATAACACGGTTCTATTGTGAAAATAGCAGATCTACATGTAGATCTGCTATTTTCACAAGGTTTCGATGGTTTCTTGGGCTGGATATGGCAGCCTGGAATGGTTGTTCAAGTGCAGCTAAACTTAGCATGTTAGTAAGTGTGCCACAATTAACAATAATGCATTGCACCTGTGCAGCTGACCTGCGGAACCTGGGAATATACCATTTTGTCAAGCTGGGGAGAATACCAGTGGAGAATATAATCATAATACTTTGTTAAAGTGACCATTTTGTAAAATTTTGCATTTGTAGTTATTTTACTGTAATTTAACAACATATAATAATAACCAGCACAGATAGACAAAGAGACATTCATGGATTTATATTTAAAAGTAACTTTTATTTTTCCCCCTGGACCCAGGGTATGGCAGCTGCATACCCCTGCCATACCCAATTGACGCCCCTGATATAGGCCTTTCACAATTATTTGAGATCATTCCATATGTTTGCGACCGTCGGTCGCATTTAGTATGAAAACCTGCAGATCATGTCCGTCTGTCCGTCACACCTCATGTCACGCTCCATACAGTATATGGCCAAGACATGTCCATATATGGAGCTTAACTGTGTATAACTGTGTGCTTCCAGCTGGTGGGCAGACGTGTGCTGTGCGTGTCGGCCATCCGGCCTGTGGCCTGGTCGCTGGGGAGAGCAGACGGACACAGGACACACCCCTCTGTACCTGCTGCCCAGGTGAGACCTGAGGCCCATTCTGAAAAATAATGTCTTCTAATTCAGGGGTCCTCAACGTTTTCATGCCAAGGACCCCTTAGTTGAGGGAGAGATGAAGCAGGGACCCCCACAACCTGTTCATAGATTCCATATAGTTTCATCGTTTGACAGCACACAATCATCAGTATATTTTGGATTCATGTCAATTTGTGTTTTCAGATATTTAACCACTTAAACCGTCAATACTTAATAAACTTGACCTTTCACTGTACTGTAAGTCTGCTCTTTTCCCCCTCCAAAGGTCTTTGCCTGAGGCGTTGTGAGCTTGTAGATCGGCTATTTTTGGCTAAAGTTCTCAGAATATGGACACTAGGGTTCAAGTGGTTAATATAAAAAAGGGGGAAAAAAACAAGTTTCCATCACACAAAGATTTGGAGGACCCCCTGTAGTAACCATGAGGACCCCCTAATGGTTTTCTGAAAAACATACATTTCTATGATCAGTGGTACAATGCCAAGGACCCCTAGAATTATATGTATTTTACCGTGGACCTCCATCTCAAAGTATTTAGTTCCAGGGACTCCAAGAGTTACACATGTTCAGTGTGGTGATCTTCATGTACTGTATGGGAATCCAGGTGATGATAGTCAGAGAAGTATTGATTTGCAAATCAATTCATACAATCAATGCTAGAGGTCAGAGTCAGTACAGCTATAGTTCAAAAAATCCATAGGACAAAAATCCACTCGTCTGAGACAGTTTGCCCTCCTGGCCCTCAAACTGTGGAATAAACTCCCTGTCGCACTTAGAACTACAGACTCACTAGCTTGAGATTCCGCCGTGGACTGAAGACTCACCTCTTCAGACTCCACCTAAACCCATAGCACTACTGTAACACTCCCCCTTCCCTCAATGACCATCAATGACCATACATGAAGCTAGATAGCATTTTTGTAGGTTTTAGAAGTTTTTTACTAATTAGGTGCGTGGTCTACCTTTGATATTCCTATGCATTTGTTGTATTGTTATATTGTTGTTAATGTACTGACATACCGGTAGTATCTTGCTTATTATAGTGATGTGTATTACCTGCTTATTGTAAGTCGCTTTGGATTAAAAGCGTCTGCTAAATGCCTAACCTGTAAACTGTATAGTTCCAGTTAAAAACCCATTTAGAACGGGTACACATTATTGTGTATCATTATTTTATGCTTTAACTTTTGAAAAATAGCAGATATACAAGCTCACAGTGCGGCGACGAGTGCCACGCTGCAAGCTTGTAGATCTGCTATTTTTTTTAAATCGTGAAAATTAGAATTTTTTTGACCCGATTGTGTCTTTTGAATCCTTCTAAGATTTTTTGAAAAAACTATGTTTCTATGTCAGCAATCTGGCCAGCCATCGTCAAAGAAAATGTCCTTTTCACTTAACTGGAGCTCAGTTAGTCTGTTCTTGTCAGTGATTCTCAAACCTTTTCTTGTGAAGGACCCCCAAAATGATATGTATTTGGCCACGGACCCCCATCTCAAAATATCTAGTTCCAGGGACCACCCCCAGAAGCAACATTTGAGTTACAAACGTTTGCTTTGAAAATACATACATTCAAAGATTTGCACACATTTTCACGACTTTTTCAAAAAATAGCAGATCTACAAGCTCGCAGCGCGGCACTCGGTGCCGCGCTGTGAGCTTGTATATCTGCTATTTTTTCACTGGTTAAAGCATTCAATAATTCTAGGCCTAAATGGGTTAGTTAAACAAGGCTGTCTATCCGTGCGTCCAGCAGGTGAGGTGGTCGTCGGGGGGCCGTCGGGGGGGCTTCCTGGTCCAGCAGGTGAGGTGGTCGTCGGGGGGCCGTCGGGGGGGCTTCCTGGGGGAGCTGGTGGAGAACATTCGTCAGGAGCTCAGCAGGAACCAGCAGATGAAGGACAACCTGAGCAAGTTCAGAGAGGAGGCCAGGAGACTGGAGGAGTCTGACGCTCTGCAACAAGCCCGCAAGAAATATGTAAATATATACTGTAACTACCGTCTGATGCACTACAACAGGCCCGCAAGAAATATGTAAATATATACTGATACTGTAACTACAGTCTGATGCTCTGCAACAAGCCCGACGCAAATATGTAAATATATTTATTATCTACAGTCTGATGCTCTGCAACAAGCCCGCAGGAAATATGTAAATATATACTATATATACTGTAACTACAGTCTGACGCTCTGCAACAAGCCCGACGCAAATATGTAAATATATATACTGTAACTACAGTCTGACGCTCTGCAACAAGCCCGACGCAAATATGTAAATATATACACATACACAGTCTGATGCTCTGCAACAGGCCCGCAAGAAATATGTAAATATATACTGTAACTACAGTCTGACGCTCTGCAACAAGCCCGGCGCAAATATGTAAATATATATATACTGTAACTACAGTCTGATGCTCTGCAACAGGCCCGATGCAAATATGTAAATATATATATACTGTAACTACAGTCTGATGCTCTGCAACAAGCCCGACGCAAATATGTAAATATATTTATTATCTACAGTCTGACGCACTGCAACAAGCCCGACGCAAATATGTAAATATATATACTGTAACTACAGTCTGATGCTCTGCAACAAGCCCGACGCAAATATGTAAATATATATACTGTAACTACAGTCTGATGCTCTGCAACAAGCCCGACGCAAATATGTAAATATATACTGTAACTACAGTCTGATGCTCTGCAACAAGCCCGACGCAAATATGTAAATATATATATACTGTAACTACAGTCTGACGCTCTGCAACAAGCCCGACGCAAATATGTAAATATATATACTGTAACTACAGTCTGACGCTCTGCAACAAGCCCGACGCAAATATGTAAATATATATACTGTAACTACAGTCTGATGCTCTGCAACAAGCCCGACGCAAATATGTAAATATATACTGTAACTACAGTCTGACGCTCTGCAACAAGCCCGACGCAAATATGTAAATATATACTGTAACTACAGTCTGATGCTCTGCAACAGGCCAGACGCAAATATGTAAATATATACTGTAACTACAGTCTGACGCTCTGCAACAAGCCCGACGCAAATATGTAAATATATACTGTAACTACAGTCTGACGCTCTGCAACAAGCCCGACGCAAATATGTAAATATATATATACTGTAACTACAGTCTGATGCTCTGCAACAAGCCCGACGCAAATATGTAAATATATATATACTGTAACTACAGTCTGATGCTCTGCAACAAGCCCGACGCAAATATGTAAATATATACTGTAACTACAGTCTGATGCTCTGCAACAAGCCCAACGCAAATATGTAAATATATACTATATATACTGTAACTACAGTCTGATGCTCTGCAACAAGCCCAACGCAAATATGTAAATATATATACTGTAACTACAGTCTGATGCTCTGCAACAAGCCCAACGCAAATATGTAAATATATATACTGTAACTACAGTCTGATGCTCTGCAACAAGCCCAACGCAAATATGTAAATATATACTGTAACTACAGTCTGATGCTCTGCAACAAGCCCGACGCAAATATGTAAATATATACTGTATATACTGTATAGAGGCCAGGAGACTGGAGGAGTCTGATGCTCTGCAACAGGCCCGACGCAAATATGTAAATATATTTATTATCTACAGTCTGACGCGCTGCAACAGGCCCGACGCAAATATGTAAATATATACTGTAACTACAGTCTGACGCTCTGCAACAAGCCAGACGCAAATATGTAAATATATACTGTAACTACAGTCTGACGCTCTGCAACAAGCCAGACGCAAATATGTAAATATATACTGTAACTACAGTCTGACGCTCTGCAACAAGCCCGCAGGAAATATGTAAATATATACTATATATACTGTAACTACAGTCTGACGCACTACAACAGGCCCGACGCAAATATGTAAATATATACTGTATATACTGTAACTACAGCCTGACGCTCTGCAACAGGCCCGACGCAAATATGTAAATATATACTGTATATACTGTAACTACAGTCTGATGCTCTGCAACAAGCCCGACGCAAATATGTAAATATATACTGTATATACTGTAACTACAGTCTGACGCACTACAACAGGCCCGACGCAAATATGTAAATATATACTGTATATACTGTAACTACAGTCTGATGCTCTGCAACAAGCCCGACGCAAATATGTAAATATATACTGTATATACTGTAACTACAGTCTGATGCTCTGCAACAGGCCCGACGCAAATATGTAAATATATACTGTATATACTGTAACTACAGTCTGATGCTCTACAACAGGCCCAACGCAAATATGTAAATATATACTGTAACTACAGTCTGATGCTCTGCAACAAGCCCGACGCAAATATGTAAATATATATATACTGTAACTACAGTCTGATGCTCTGCAACAAGCCCGACGCAAATATGTAAATATATATATACTGTAACTACAGTCTGATGCTCTGCAACAAGCCCGACGCAAATATGTAAATATATATATACTGTAACTACAGTCTGATGCTCTGCAACAAGCCCGACGCAAATATGTAAATATATATACTGTAACTACAGTCTGATGCTCTGCAACAAGCCAGACGCAAATATGTAAATATATTTATTATCTACAGTCTGACGCTCTGCAACAGGCCCGAAGGAAATATGTAAATATATATATTAGGGATGGGACGATATGAAAAATCAACATTATTGTGACCAAAGAAATTGCGATTTACGATATTATCGCGATAATTAAAATATCCTGGTGCGGAATATTTGCAGATAAATAGCAGATCTACAAGCTCACAATGCATTGTGAGCTTGTAGATCGGCTGTTTTCGCTTGTTTTGTTTAAATACATTTTAAAATGATGAATACAAAAGGAACGGTTTTGGACACACAAGGTTTCAACCCGAAAACAACAATATAGTCTGATGCACTGCAACAGGCCCGCAGGAAATATGTACATGATGTCTTTAGTCTGTAACAGGCGTCACTTACACTACCTTTAACCTTGATAAACACGAGTTAACTGTGTGTGTGTGTGTGTGTGTGTGTGTGTGTGTGTGTGTGTGCGTGCGTCTTGTCAGAAATCCATAGAGTCGGAGACGGTGAGGACGTCAGAGGTGTTCAAGAAGACTCTGGGCTCTCTGTCTGATACGGTCAAAGAGGTGAGCTTGCGTTGCGTTGTGGTGAGGTGTTGTGATGTGCGCTGGTGTTGTGCGCTGAAAATAGCAGATCTGCAAGCTTTGCATTCGACAAAGCATTTGTACAATGGATGGAATGAAGTGTGTTGTGTAATGTGTGCCGGTGTCGGCCACTGAAAATAGACGATCTACAAGCTCAAAATAGCTAAGAGAAAATATCTACAAGATCAAAGTTGCAGATCTGCAAGCTCACAATGTGTTGCGGTGTGACGCGTTGTCAGCTTGCAGATCTGCTATTTTCAGCTTGAGGATGTTGAAAATGGCAACAACAAAAAATACATAAATTGATTGATTGATTGATTGATTGATTGAAGACTTTATTAGAAGTTTGCATAGAAAAAGGTACAGTTTCATGACGGTACAGTTCACTGGTACAATGTCAACTAAAAGGAGATCCTAGGAAAGCACTTGGCTTATTTACACAGGAAACCATTGAAGTATCTCATATAACATTGAATGACAGTCATGAAATCAGTGTCCTAAAATGTACAATTTAGGCATTTAGCAGATGTTCTTAATCAAGAGTGATTAACAATAAGCAAGGTAATTCATCAATGCATCGACATCAAATGCATAGAAATAGTAATACAAATAAAAACATAGCCAGACCAAGCACCTATTCCAGGGGTCCTCAATAGGCGGACCGCGGTCCACGTCCGGACCGCGAGGCACCGCCGACCGGACCCAGGACGAATTATATATATAAAAAAAAAAAAAACTCCACGTTTTGTTTCCACTTCTCCTTGTATTCATTCATTTCATTGCATGCGCTCTGAAGTCTGTGTGCGAGAGAGAGAGAGAACGGCACGCTGATTGGCTGATGCCGGGGCATAAACTATTATGGGTTGTCATCTCTATGACAATGACGTGCTGATAAACTGTTACCACCGCCTCTGTTCATTTCACAGCGAAGTGCGGAAGTTTTCGAAGCGGGCAGCACGCAGCAGCAGCGATTAGCTGCAGGCTGTAAACTAGTTATAAATCAGTGGGTTTCATTCGCGCACAAGCACAACATCAACGTGAATACGTTTGCAGGATGAGGATTATAATCTTCTCTGCAGAGAGTTTTCGCGAGGTGCCACACTGCAGCCACAGCTGGCTGCCTCTCTCTTTCTCCATGGATATGCAGCCAGCGAGCCATGCAGCAAAGCGAGCCACACGCATTACTCGGAGTGGGGAGGCTCTCTCCACGCATCGTCTCCGACGCGCGACACCTTGTTTTCAGGATCGATATTCACGTTGCGACACAAGCATAAATCATTCGAAGATTATCCCAGTTTGCTAATAGAAACAAACACTAGCGCAAACAAATAATTTTCGTAAAATAAATATCTCTGCTCCACCTTGATTTATTACATTCTGTTCTCCCTTCAACGGGTTGTTACTCTTTAGTCAAGTGAGTCAACTTGTGGGTCAAAGAGGACCCCAAATGATTTTGGAGGAGTCCCCAGGCCAGATGAAAGTAAAGTCATAATTAAGGACTTAACACCCTTTTAATAAAGAAAGAAACAGAAAAAGACCATTACTGCATCAACAAACTACTAAAAAAAACATTAGCCAATGTAAAATAATGTATGAAAGGGATATATATATATATATATATATATATATATATATATATATATATATATAATTTATTTATATATAATTTATTTTTCCCCGGACCCGGACCTGTTTCAAAAAAATATTTGTGGACCTTCAAGATTTGTATTTGAGGAGTTCCGACAAGATGGCGACCGAGTAGGACGCGTTTGTTGAGCTCTGTAGAGGTGCAAAGTTTTCACATTTTTTAAGCCCATTTTTTACTGCCTTTATAGTTCTTTTGAGACTTTAAACGCCAAAACACTGGTGAGTGTCTGTTTTTGCAGTTGTTTCGTGTTTCATGCCGAATACGATTAACACGAGGTCGAGGAGTACCAGGTCTCCGACCGCAAACGCTGACAACATGGCTGGCGCAATGCAGGGCGACGCTGACGCTCCGGTTACAAAGAGCATGCTGCGCGAGGTCCTCAAGGAATCACTGAAAGAGTTTATGGATGGTTTTATTCAACCCATGATGCTTGGCTTGGAGAAGAAATTACTGAAGAAGATTGATGACTTCGGAAAGGAGCTGCGTCCTGCAGTCGCCACGCTGAACACGACCGTGGCTGAACATGGGGAGGCCATTGAGAACTTTGGTTCCTCCATGGACAGTTTGCAGATGTGTATCACTGAATTGGAGAGAAGATGTGCTAATCTGGAGGAGAAGCTCGTCATAGCAGAAGACCGGAGTCGTAGGAACAACATAAGAGTGATTGGGATCTCTCCTGGGCTAGAAAAGGCTGACCCAGTGGCCTTTATCCAGTCTTTTTTGCAGAAAACATTCCCCGACGAGTTTCCCGACTCCCCCCCGGAGGTGGATCGTGCTCATCGGACCGGCAATCCACGTTCTGATAAGCCAAGGGCTTTCCTGGCAAGGATCCATTTTTTCCGGGTAAAGGAACGCATACTCCAGCTCTCCAGGAAAGCAGGCCAACTGACATACAATGGCAAAAAGGTGTATATTTTCCCCGACTGGTCTGCTGAAACATCAAAGAGAAGGGCAGCTTTCGGGCCAGTAAAGGAATTCCTACGTTCCATCACCGCGGAAGGAGTTAAATACGGAATAAGGCACCCGAGCAAATTCTGGATAACCGTGGATGAGGCGACTTCTACTTTCAACTCACCCAAGGAAGCGCTGGCCTTTTGCAAGGATAAGTTCAAGACTCCAGGTGCTGCGGACGAGACTCTAGCTACGCAGGATGATGAGACGACAGTTACAGAGAACTAACTTTTACCAGGGACACTTTTGCTTTTGTGATCGCGTGCTTTCAAACACATTCTGCCGATGTGATATCCTTTTGCCTTTAATGGACTGTTGGTAAGCTGGCTGGGACTTTGGAGATGACTTTTACGCAGCGTCTTTCTTTCCTCACTCTCTCCTCCTCCTCCTCCCCAAAGGGTGAGTTGTTAATGTAAGCCTACTTATTGTTTTGGACTCATCATCTGACTTGACGTTGTGTTTTCAAGTGTTTCGTTTCATAATGCCTATTTTATTTGTATTGAAGAATAAGATATATTTTATTTTTTAATAAGATCTGTAAGCAGATGGGTGTTACTCGTTTTAATTTAGGTTACCGCAAGGAGAGAGGATTTAGGGCTGATAAAGCTATAAGCATAATTCACTGTCTTTTTTGTTTGAATATAATGGACATTGTTCTTGTTATTATTGTATTCTTTTTCTTTGCTCTTATTGAGCGTTGTGCTGCTTACTATATAGGTCTAGAGGGTTTTATCTCTCTCTGTTAAGCTTTGTCTAACGTGTTCCGTGTCCCGGTTCCGAGCCTGCTCTCTCTCTCGTCTTCCCTCTGTGTCTCTCTATCTATCTCGGCTTTCCCTCTCTCTCTCTCTCTCTCTCTCTCTCTCTCTCTCTCTCTCTCTCTCTCTCTCTCTCTCTCTCTCTATGGCTCTCTCTCTCGCTGTGTGTGTGTGTCTCTCTCTCTCTCTCTCTCTCTCTCTCTCTCTTTCTGTTAGGTAATGGCGGCTATGTTGGTTGTTAGTTTATGGTTCGTTTATGCCTCCTAAAACGCTACTTTCTCGGGTAGGAGGGCGAGACTGGGCTTTGGCCTTTGTATTGAGTAATGTAGCCTACTGTTTAAGGCGAAACAGATATAAATAATATGGTCTAAATTGTGAAGGCTCCGCGGTTCCAGAGACCACTCGCTCTCCCGCCCTTTCTCTATGTCTCTCTACCTATCTCTGCTTCTCCTCTCTCTCTCTCTCCCTGGCTCATTGACTCGTTCTTTTCTTTCCTTTTTTTTTTCCTAATCTTAATAGCTGGCGGATGTACGATCTCGTGGCGCGTTGGCTCTACGTGCTCGTGGATCCGCTGTCTGGGGGGGGGGGGGGGGGGGGGGGTAGTTATTTACCTACTTTACTTGTTGTCTTCTAAGATGTTAATTTCTTGATGGGGGAGAGGGGAGCTCTGAATTGGGGATATTTATTTTGTAGTCGTGATTGGGTATGTTCACTGTTTGAAGTATGGTAGTTTACTGTTTAAGACGGAAACAGACTTAACTAATATGATTGATATTTATCTAAGTTTGCACTGGCCTTTTGGGCATGTACAGGGAGCTGTATATGGCGCAGTATGCATCATGTGTGCTGTGTTGTATATGGTTTCCTGATCATACATAACTGTGTTTTATGTAAATACTTATGTATACAGACTTTTCTTTTCTTTCTTTTTTTCCCCCTTCTAATTAGTAATTGTGGTTTGTATGCATGGATGCATAGGGGGGGCTGTGTGTGGCGCAGTATGCATTAACACTGTGTGTGCTTTGCTGCATATGGCCCCCCGTATGTGCTTTTAATTTCTATTTCTAACTACATATGTAAGTGCATATATGTTTTATATCATATACACTGATTTCCTTTTTTATTTATTTTTATTATTAATATTATATTAGTGCCTTGTCGTGGTGACAGCCTTATTTCCACATATCTGTCACAAGTGTTTGGTTATTTGCATTAACGTGGCTTATAGGGCTTTATCACATTCTAAGTGGGCCTAATGCTGGACTGATTATTATTATTACAGTTGTTATAGTCCCCTCTCTTTTTTTTCCCCCTTTATTCTTTTCTTTTTTCTCTCCCCCTTCTTTACTAGAAATGTTAACATACCATTCTCATTTATTTAAGTGATATGAAGTGGGGAGATTGATCATAATTTGAGCGGATGGAATGTTTCAGAGCTATTCAGCCACAAGAAGGCACTTTTTTGTTGTTGTTTTTACTTTGGTGATCTGTTATATATTTACATAACCACCAGAGGGCAATGTATGGTTACTTTTGGGCAGTTACTTGTTTGCACTCTCTGACAGAGTGAAATGAAGGTTGACTAATAGGTTGATGGGGTGGGGAACTGTTTTTGTGCACTCTGATGCTAATGGGGTTTTCCCCCTCAAGCTTCAATGTTATGTGTTTTTTTATGTTCGTTTGATGTTGCTTTTTCCTTTCTGTTCCTTTTGGGGTTGTTTTGTTTTTCTGTTGGGAAGGTTTGTTGTGAGGGACCAACTAGGAAATTCTAAAATGTTCTACTGTGCTTGCTGTGCGTATGGTTTGAACCACAATTATGACAGAATATAAATTTCTAAGTTTCAATGTAAGGGGAGCGAATATACCGCATAAGCGAACCAGCATTTTGGGGGTTTTGCGATCTAAATCAATTGACTTTGCATTTATACAGGAGTCTCATCTTTTAAAAGAGCATTCCAACCGATTGGCTAATAAACATTATCGTGTTTTAGCCTTTTCAGCTGCTTCTTCCAAAACCAAGGGAGTAGCCATATTGGCTAGACGTAACCTTAGGTTGGATTTTTTGGGTGATTGGTCTGACAGTGACGGGAGGATAGCTGTTGCTAAAATCCGCTTGGAGGGTAAAATGCTAGCACTAGTCTCTGTGTATGCTCCAAATGTTTTAGACAAAGAGTTTTACAAATTACTAACTAAAACCTTATTGGAACTGACGGATTTCAAATTCATTGTTGGTGCTGACTTCAATGCAACATGGCAACATAACCTAGATAGATCCACTGGGGTAGAAAGCAGAGAACAAGCACTAGCGTCTGCAGAACTACGTGCTTGGGCAAACTCAACTGGCTTACTCGACATCTGGCGTTTAATGAACCCAACGGTTAGAGATTTTTCTTTTCTGTCGGGTAGGCATGCTTCATTCTCTAGGATCGATTACGTTTTTGCCCCTGTTAGCTTGTTTCATAAAATTGCCAAGGTAGAGTTGCTCCCAATGTCACTCTCGGATCACAAGGCGGTGCTGTGTGTTGCTTCACTGAAACAGGTTATAGATAGAGCTCCTAGATGGCGGTTTAACACCACACTGCTGCGCGATGCGGCATTTGTAGCTCAGTTTCAAACTGGTTTGCGCGAATTTATAAATATCAATACAGGCTCAGTTGAGGATCCCAGAATTCTTTGGGATGCAATTAAAGGCTTTATCAGGAGTAATACAACCCTCTATGCGTCCACTCAGAGAAAATTAAGGTCAGCCAAACTGGTGGAATTGGAATCTCGGTTTTCTACTTTGGATAATTCTCTCCAAAATAACTTTGATGTTAGTACAGCAACCCAGAGGGAGCTAGTTAAGAAAGAAATTAACTCCATTCTCAAGCGCCGCTCAGAATTTCAAATGAAACGCACAAGGCAAAACTACTATTTTAATAGTGCAAGACCCAGTCACTTACTGGCTTTACGTCTTAGATCCAATGAGCATTTTGCTGATATTGTTAGTGTCAAATCAACAACTGGAGCCATGGTTACAGAACCCAAAGAGGTCAATGCCACGTTTCGTGCTTTTTATGATGAGCTCTACACCTCCGAGGTCATTCACGATGATGCAGTATGCAATGATTTTTTATCCAACATACAGTTACCAACCCTTAGCGAGGCGGATGCGGAAGCCTTAGATAGACCGCTCCATCTGGCGGAATTACAGGAAGCTGTGCTCGCAATGCGTAGGGGCAAGTCGCCTGGTTTGGATGGGATACCCCCTGAACTTTATGCCATCTTTTGGGAAGATCTAGGTCAGCTGATGCTAGACATGTTTCGATATGCAATTGAAAGTGGCTCTTTCTCCAGGGATGTGAATGTAGCTATTATATCATTATTGTTGAAGAAGAACAAGGATCCCACAGATTGCGCAAGCTATAGACCGCTTTCACTTTTGAATTCTGATCTAAAAGTTTTTGCTAAGGTGCTTGCGCGTCGCTTGCAGGGTTTTATGACCACCTTAGTACACTGTGATCAGACAGGTTTCATAGGAACTAGACTAGCCTCTGATAATACTAGACGACTATTGCATATCATCGATAGGGCTAAGGAGCTGAGGACCCCCGCCGCAGTGTTGTCGCTCGATGCGATGAAAGCATTTGATCGTCTGGAATGGTCTTACCTGTGGGCTGTACTAGATAAAATGGGATTTGGTGCTTCATTCATACATTTTGTTAAAGTACTTTATTCTAATCCGTCAGCCATGGTCCTAACCGGTAAGATCTGTTCGCCGCTATTCACGATTGGCAGATCTTCAAGGCAGGGTTGTCCCCTTAGTCCTCTCCTTTTCGCACTTTCACTCGAACCCTTGGCTCAGACAGTGCGTCAGTCTGCAGATATTACTCCTGTTTCGATTAACAACACACAGCATCGCATTTCCCTATATGCTGATGATATTCTACTGTTCCTTGAGAATGCACCACAGTCAATTACTCACGTCCTTCAAATTTTTGAACAGTTCAGTTCCATTTCCGGCTACAAAATTAATTGGACGAAGTCAGCCCTTCTACCTCTAAATGATCAGATGAGATCTGCTATCCTGCCGCCCATAATCCCAGTAGTAAGCCAATTCAAATATCTTGGCATAGATATTTTCCCCTCTCTTCAGGCTATTGTTAAGAACAACTATGGTGACACTCTAAATAAGATTTGTCTTGATTTAGATAGATGGTCATCTTTGCCCAACTCTCTCCAAGCTCGAGTTTCAATCATAAAGATGAATGTTCTTCCTAGGGTTAACTTTGTAAGCTCTATGCTCCCTTTGCCACCACCGCCGCAATACTGGAATAAGCTTCACTCTTCGATATCTAAGTTTGTGTGGAAAGGGAAACGCCCTCGTCTTAAACTTTCTCTATTACAACGTGCTAGAGATGATGGCGGCCTTTCATTGCCCAACTTTAAATTTTATTATTGGGCCTTCACGCTCCGCCCCCTTTTAAATTGGTTTAACCCAGCAAATAAGGTTTCTTGGAGAGAGCTTGAGGAGAGTTTAGTGCAGCCTGTTGAATTGAGAGATCTTATCTATTCAAACATAACTACACATCAATGCAAAGTTCGCTTTGGACCTATCATTTCTCATTTAGTGGCAGTATGGAGGGCAGCTGAAAAGATGTGTAAGATTGATTGTAAATGGAACTTATTTTCCCCAGTGTTCAATAATCAAAGACTTTTAATCGAGGATCGCCCCATTCGCTTTCCAAGGTGGAGGGCTAAGGGGATTCGTACATTAGGGGACTTATTTGATAGAAATGGTTTACGACCTTTTCGAGATTTGTGTGACATCTTCAATCTGCCTGGAAATACCCTTTTTTTCTACTTCCAACTGAGAACGTCCATGAGGACCTATGGGGTCCCATGGCAAGCTCCCCTTAGATTGCACCCCTTCCATGAGTTTATCTGTGATGGTAACAGAACAAGAGGTTTGGTTTCCACCCTCTATGGTTTTTTATTAGACTGTAGTTATGGGCCCCTATCTGTTGATACTGTTTGGAGGAATGATGTACCAAATTTGGACCCTGACTTTTGTTGGGACACAGTATGGTCTAACATTAGGCTATCTTCTAGAAATCCAGACCATCAACAAATTCATTTAAATTTTGTTCATCGGACTTATTTAACTCCCCGCAGACTATGTGCTATGAGGATTTTGAATAATCCCAACTGCACTCTCTGCGCCTCAAATAGTATTGGTACCTTCCTTCACATGGTTTGGGAATGCCCAAATGTGTCGTCATTCTGGAATATGGTTGCCTCAAAACTTTCAACTATTTTTAGTATCAATATCATATCTTCTCCTTCTTTATTTTTATTAAATGACGTCTCACAGTTGCAACTAAACAATATACGCAAGCGCATCTTCTTTGCTGGTGTAACGGCGGCGAAGAAGATGGTAGCTACGCGGTGGAAACCTCCTCATACGTTAACGTTTCGCCAGTGGGCCTTAACCTTTCTAGATATAGTATATTTAGAGCAGTCGATAGCAAGGTTACACGGAGCAAAAGAAGAAAACATTAATATGTGGTCGGACATTGCAGATAAGCTTAAGGCTATGATTCAAGAAATCACTATATAGTGGTAACAGCCTAGCACAGGCATGCACTATTGTACATTCCGTGTTGGTCCGGGGAAAGGGGGTGGGTGGGTTTTCTTTTCCTTTTCTTGTTTTACTATTGTTTGTGTTGTTTGTCTGTTAATTGCATTTTTCTTTTGATTATGGAAAATAAAAATATTTGATAACAAAAAAAAAAAAGATTTGTATTTGAGGACCCCTGACCTATTCAGTAAAAACACTTTATAAAATCAAAAGACATTATAAAGAAATGACATGTACAGTATGGTCCTAGAATGTTGATAGTAATACAAACCTGTGTGTGTGTGTGCGTCCAGGGCCTGGAGGGGGTGGGGCGCTCGGACCTGGGGAAGAAGATCAAAGAAGGGGTGGAGGAGGCCACCAGGACGGCCCGCCACTCTGCAGAGTCCGTCTCTAAAGGAGGAGAGAAGCTGGGCCGAACCGGAGCCTTCAGAGCCATCTCACAGGTAGGGGGCGCTACCGGAGCTTTCAGAGCCATCTCACAGGTAGGGGGCGCTACCGGAGCCTTCAGAGCCATCTCACAGGTAGGGGGCGCTACCGGAGCTTTCAGAGCCATCTCACAGGTAGGGGGCGCTACTGGAGCCTTCAGAGCCATCTCACAGGTAGGGGGCGCTACTGGAGCCTTCAGAGCCATCTCACAGGTAGGGGGCGCTACCGGAGCCTTCAGAGCCATCTCACAGGTAGGGGGCGCTACCGGAGCCTTCAGAGCCATCTCACAGGTAGGGGGCGCTACTGGAGCCTTCAGAGCCATCTCACAGGTAGGGGGCGCTACTGGAGCCTTCAGAGCCATCTCACAGGTAGGGGGCGCTACCGGAGCCTTCAGAGCCATCTCACAGGTAGGGGGGGCTACTGGAGCCTTCAGAGCCATCTCACAGGTAGGGGGCGCTACCGGAGCCTTCAGAGCCATCTCACAGGTAGGGGGCGCTACCGGAGCCTTCAGAGCCATCTCACAGGTAGGGGGCGCTACTGGAGCCTTCAGAGCCATCTCACAGGTAGGGGGCGCTACTGGAGCCTTCAGAGCCATCTCACAGGTAGGGGGCGCTACCGGAGCCTTCAGAACCATCTCACAGGTAGGGGGCGCTACCGGAGCTTTCAGAGCCATCTCACAGGTCAGTATGGAGCCTTCAGAACCATCTCACAGGTCAGTTGACACGTGTCAGATTGTAGATAGAAAACAGTTAAACAATGGCAAAAAGGTTTAGGGATAAGAAGTAATCCACAGGTGAAAATAGGGCCCCAAGTGCCCAATATTTATGAATTTCCTCCCAGCAGAGTTCTCAACGGCCCTACCCGAGGCCCCACGCGTCTTTTTTCACACGGAAAAGAAAAAAACACAACCGTGGTGATCCATGAGTCAGATATAGTCCATAGAAAATGGAAAATGAAGTGAGCAGTGCTCAGTTCATTTCATTAAAGTGCCATTTCACCTCTGGGACAACCCGATCTTATTTTATTGTTGTTTGGGACACGATCAAAACAATCCTGTGTTATTTTTTGTGTTCAATCTGTTTTTTATAGATATTTTAGTATTTCAGCATGTACTAGTGATGCATTTTGCATCATATGATGCAAAACGCATCACTGATGATGCAAAATGCATCACTGAATTACAAAAATATCTATAAAAACAGATTGAACACAAAAAATAACTCAGGATTGTGTTGATCTTGTCCCAAACAACAATAAAATAAGATAGGGTTGTCCCAGAGGTGAAGTGGCCCTTTAAGCATCCTGCAAAGCTTGGCCAATGTGACCCTGGGCGTACAACAAACTTTGGGCGCTTTGTGCCAAGATGTAGGCCAGATGTAGACCAGATGTAGACCAGATGTAGACCAGATGTAGGCCAGATGTAGACCAGATGTAGACCAGATGTAGACCAGATGTAGGCCAGATGTAGGCCAGATGTAGACCAGATGTAGGCCAGATGTAGACCAGATGTAGACCAGATGTAGACCAGATGTAGGCCAGATGTAGGCCAGATGTAGACCAGATGTAGGCCAGATGTAGGCCAGATGTAGACCAGATGTAGACCAGATGTAGGCCAGATGTAGGCCAGATGTAGGCCAGATGTAGACCAGATGTAGACCAGATGTAGGCCAGATGTAGACCAGATGTAGGCCAGATGTAGACCAGATGTAGGCCAGATGTAGACCAGATGTAGACCAGATGTAGGCCAGATGTAGGCCAGATGTAGGCCAGATGTAGACCAGATGTAGACCAGATGTAGGCCAGATGTAGGCCAGATGTAGGCCAGATGTAGGCCAGATGTAGACCAGATGTAGGCCAGATGTAGACCAGATGTAGACCAGATGTAGACCAGATGTAGGCCAGATGTAGACCAGATGTAGACCAGATGTAGACCAGATGTAGACCAGATGTAGGCCAGATGTAGGCCAGATGTAGGCCAGATGTAGGCCAGATGTAGACCAGATGTAGACCAGATGTAGGCCAGATGTAGACCAGATGTAGACCAGATGTAGGCCAGATGTAGACCAGATGTAGGCCAGATGTAGGCCAGATGTAGACCAGATGTAGACCAGATGTAGGCCAGATGTAGACCAGATGTAGACCAGATGTAGACCAGATGTAGGCCAGATGTAGACCAGATGTAGGCCAGATGTAGGCCAGATGTAGACCAGATGTAGACCAGATGTAGGCCAGATGTAGACCAGATGTAGACCAGATGTAGGCCAGATGTAGACCAGATGTAGGCCAGATGTAGGCCAGATGTAGACCAGATGTAGACCAGATGTAGGCCAGATGTAGACCAGATGTAGGCCAGATGTAGGCCAGATGTAGACCAGATGTAGGCCAGATGTAGACCAGATGTAGGCCAGATGTAGACCAGATGTAGACCAGATGTAGACCAGATGTAGACCAGATGTAGGCCAGATGTAGGCCAGATGTAGACCAGATGTAGACCAGATGTAGACCAGATGTAGGCCAGATGTAGACCAGATGTAGGCCAGATGTAGGCCATGCTTCAGAGCCAGTTCTTGGAGCGTAGCACCTTCCAGGAGCACCGCTCCAAAAAGATAAGCAACTAGATCCACAGCAGGATCTAGTCTGACTAGATCCACAGCAGGATCTAGTCTTGACTAGATCCGATCTAGCGCCAGTAAACTCTCAATGTTCCGGAGAGATCTGCCACTTTAAGGACATTCTATTCAAAAGACCGTGACTTAAAGGAGTAGTTCACCCACAAAATTAGTTTTTTTCTTTTAATTACTCACGCCATGGAGACTTGAGTTCAATACGATTTTTTTGTATTTGTCGCATTCGAAAGACAAAAATTTGATGGTAGTAAATTTACCCCCATTGATTCCATATGAATTTGGGTCCCCATCCGGAATGAATGGGGGTACATTTATTGATAATAAGGAATGGGACAAAGTCCAAAAAAATACTATTGAACTCAAGTCTCCATGGCGTTAGTAATCAATAGAAAAAAGTCATTTTGGGGGTGAACTACTCCTTTTAAACTAAATAAAAATTTGCTGTCAAAGTTTACACTGCTCTGTCTCCTCCTGTCTCCTCCCTCAGAGCGTGGAGAGCATGAAGAAGGAGATGGATGTGGGAGAGGACGGGCCTTACAGAGCACCTCCTCACCTGAGGAAGAGGAGCCAGGCCTCCTCCAAGGAGGCTGAGAGCAACACCAGAGTGTTCCAGGCCAATGAGTGAGAACCTCCTCCTATCCTTATCTAGGTTGACCATTAATTGTCACATAAATAATTGCAATTAACATTTCATCACATCCACTGTGGCCAGGATGTACTAAACAAAGAGCACATGGCCGGGCTGTAAAAACAAATATCAGAAATAGCCGATCTGCAATCTTGTAAGCTTGTTGATCTGCCATTTTTGCTGTTTTTGGAAACAGTTAGAAAATGTTACAACGTGGAAACAGTCGCTATGCCCCTCCTAAACCCGTGCTTGCCCAATGCCACGTTAGCGACAGGTTACTAAGGCGGGTGCCTTGGCAAGCTGCCATGGCGGCGTGCAGAGGAGGAGAAGCCAGCTGTCAAAATCCCATGTTAAACCTGCCACAAACGCACGTCCAGGAAGAAAACAATAGCCTATACTAAAGTCAGATTAACATACAGTAGGCTACACAAGTGTTACCAGTTATATTTTCTCATGAAGTGCTCCTAAATTATTCCCGTGGGTTTGTGTAGGTCAGTGCAATCCGTTGTTTCAGTGTTTGTGACACGGAGCGAGTGGGTGGGACGTTCGCGAACGAATCGAGTCTTTTGAACGGCTCTTTGAAATGAACGATATGATTCGGTTCACAGTAGGGAGCCGTTCCTTTCTAATGAACAGTGGTGGGAAAAGTACTAAATTTCTTTACTTAGGTAAACATATCAATACTGCAATCAAGTTTGGAATGTTATTAATGTACTTGAGTAAAAGTAAAATAGTATTGGTATCAAAATGTACTTAAAGTACCAATATTAGAGCGTACTCATTATGCAGAATGTCCTGTTTCACAGGTTTTCCAATGAGTAAAATGTAGAAAAATCATTTGCAAATAGCCGATCTACAAGCTCAAAATGCATCGCAACGTGACACATTGTGAGCATGTAGATCACCTATTTTCAAATGCCAGAAATGTATCCAATGGCCAAAATGTATAGGCCTATTTGGGTGGAAGTGATTTGCAATCATAATCAAAATCTACAAAGTAACCAGTAACTAAAATGAGCTAGTCTTTTGAACGGCTCTTTGAAAGGAACGGATCTCAGAGATCCGGCTCACTTCAAAGAACCATAAATTCCATCTCTATCTAGCAGCCAGACTCGCGGTACACCGATGCGCGCCGCCATGGCAGCTTGCCAAGTCAGCTGCGTTAGTAACCTGTTGCTAACTTGGCATTGGACAAGGACAGCTTTAGGAGGAGCATAGCGACTGGTCAATTATGAGGATTATGCAAAGCGATTGCGATTACCTCAAATAATCGCGATCCACTAGCTCAAAGCAAGCTTAAAGATCTGCTACTTTGGATGCTTTGGCGTGATGCTGTAGTATGATCAAGTAGGTAGGGCTTTAATTTAAAACACACACACAACGTTTGAATATGGAGATAAGGGGTTTCTGCTGGATAGCAGACATTAGACACACACTCACATTAAGCACACAGCCATGGACACGGCCTTACGCCATTATAGTCCAATATAATTATATTTGTTGTAGGCCTATAACCTACTACTCCTTTACATTCAATTCATGTTCAGTCCCAAATATAGCAGTAGGCCTATACTTTAACTGTTGTTATTGGCTACGTATGTGCACCTGCTTGTCATTCATGCATTAAAATGATTGTCTGGTATTTTTTATCAGAAATTGAAATATCTCTTTCTCTCAAATACTGATACCTCACAAGTATAGTCATACAAGTGTGTGTGTGTGTGTGTGTGTGTGTGTGTGCGTGTGTGCGTGCGTGCGTGCGTGCGTGCGTGCGTGCGTGCGTGTCACACAGGGAGGCTATGGGTGTGGTCCTCCATAAAGACTCAAAATGGTTCCAACAGTGGAAGGACTTCAAGGACAACAACATGGTGTTCAACAGTAAGGACATATCCTCCATAACATCTGTACAATTACATGGTGTTCCTCCATAACATCTGTACAATTGCATGGTGTTCCTCCTTAACATCTGTACAATGACATGGTGTTCCTCATAACATCTGTACAATTACATGGTGTTCCTCCATAACATCTGTACAATTACATGGCGTTCCTTCATAACAAAACATCTGTACAATTACATGGTGTTACTTCATAACAAAACATCTGTACAATTACATGGTGTTCCTTCATAACATCTGTACAATTACAAGGTGTTCAACAGTAAGGACATATCCTTCACATTGCTGTATGAAAACAAAATCTAATGTATGCCATTATAATGGTGTGTAAAAACAACTAAAATTCGCCACGGACCAGGCCAAATCTTGCCACAGACAAATTTGTCAGGATCTCCCCACCCCCTCCACATACATTTACTAAAAGAATAAAATCTGTTCTAGAACATGTTGGCAAGGTAGTTTGTTTAATTTATTTTATATTTTTAAGTAAAGCCCTATACCTACAAGTACTGTATATTGAGATGTTTATACAGAATGTTATGTTGACAACAGCGTGTGAGTCACTTTTTTGGCAGCAGGTGGCACTATACTCATGAATACTGAATGTGTTTGTGTCATGAGCAGAGGTGTAGAGAAGACAGAAACCTTTACTCAAGTCAAAAATATTGTTACTTTAAACACCAGTAGAAGTAAAAACGTAAAGAAAAAAAAAAAGTAAAGTACTTTTAAAGGTAAGATAGCTGTGTTGGGCCGCAATTCTCTTTTAAGTGCTTGTGGTGTGCTGTCTCCATGCAGGGTTCTTTGACATGAAGATGAAGTACGATGAGAGTGACAATGCCCTGGTCAGAGCCTCCAGAGTGGTCACAGACAGAGTCACTGACCTGCTAGGTGAGTGGTTACAGACAGAGTCACTGACCTGCTGGGTGAGTGCAGTTAGGGGTGGGTGATATGGTGATAATTATCGTTGAGACAGAGATACAGAGATTCATTGCAGAATTCAATTTAAACCTGCATTTTGGTCTAAATCAGTTGTTCTCAAACTTTAAAATGTCAAGGTCTCCACTTGACTGACAGTATACAAATGAAACCAAATGGACCCCGTAATGGTCCATTTGGTTTCATTTGTATACTGTCAGAGTTACATACTTGTAAAGTTCAATTTAGACCTCCCAAAAGGAACCCAGAGAGTCTAAGTAACTTGAAAAATAACCATAAAATACAACGTGAAAAAGAATCGTGATAAAATTGTGTATCGTGATACAGCTTGGGAAAATATTGTGATATTGTATTTTTCCATATCGCCCACCCCTAATTGCAGTACTGTGCCTTGTCCCCTTTTCACATCCATTATTTATTCCACATTTGATTGTTTGATTGTAACCAGTGATTCTGAATGCTGATGTTGTCTGTCTGTCTGTCTGTCTGTCTGTCTGTCTGTCTGTCTGTCTGTCTGTCTGTCCAGGCGGCCTCTTCTCCAAGACGGAGATGTCGGAGGTGCTGACGGAGATCGTGAAGGCGGACCCCAACTTTGACAAGGACCGTTTCCTCAAGCAGTGTGAGAAGGACATCATCCCCAACATCCTGGAGGTCTGTCTGTCTGTCTGTCTGTCTGTCTGTCTGTCTGTCTGTCTGTCTGTCTGTTTGTCTGTCTTGTCTGTCTCTCTTTCATAGCCTCCAGTGGTGGAGAAAGTTCTCAATTTATTTACTTAAAAGGATCCTTGGCTAATAAGCCTTAAATGCTTTATTACATTATAATCGCCCTCTATAACTACGGTAATTATGAAGCCCACTATTTTAAGAGTTAATATGTTGTGTGTGATATGAAATGCCTACCACTAAATACTGAAGAGTACTAATCAAAGATATTTTGACAAACACCAATGACACCAGTGCTGCGTTGTAAGCTAGTGAATCAGATATGTTTTTGCGCAGCATATAAGTGTTTATTACTGTAATTACCATTCTCTCGAGACAGAGTAGTAGCTGGGCTACTGAAAAGAGATAAGTGGGCGGTCCCTTCTCTTGACGATGGATAGCCAGATTGGTAATTACTGATTACTTTGATGCTGTAATGGTGTTTGTTCATTTAGTTTTTCTTTCTTTTCTTTAATCTCAAACTGGGGACCCACAGGTTGAGAACCACTGAGCCAGGGGGGAAGAGAAAAAAGAGAACATTATGAAGATTATAGTCTTCTGTTCTTTAACCTAATTCTGAAAGGTCCTGTATACATAATGGATGTCCTACCTACTGACAACTTGCCCTATATCTCTTCCTCACAGCGTCTCTCTCTCTCTCTCTCTCTCTCTCTCTCTCTCTCTCTCTCTCTCTCTCTCTCTGACGTACACACACACACACACACACACACACACACACACACACACACACACACACACACACACACACACACACACAAACCGTCATTACCAACCATGTGTCTTGTCTCACCAGGCTATGATCCGTGGGGAGTTGGATGTTCTTAAAGACTGGTGCTATGAAGCTGTGAGTACACAAAGCCTTGTCATTAGTTCCTCCCCTATTTAGTCGCTTATGCCAGTTAATTCCTCCCCACACTATTCATTCTGACTTTCTCCCATTTATCGCTATTGGCTAAACGCCAGCCAATGAGGGTTTTTTAAACATAACTACAAAAGCAACTACAAAATAAGCCTATCGCTGTTGCAACACTTAAAATATTGAATATGAAATTTGTACAGTAATATCGTAGCCTAGTAAACCACCAACTTCCGTAATCCAGGAGGATTCAAATGAAAATGCTTTCCGGAAGAGGGCGGTTTAAGAGGCTATATAACATCATATATCGTATCGAAATATTTGTCATGAATATACCAAGATATGAAATGTTGTCCATATCAGTTTAGTGAAGTGTGTGTGTGTGTGTGTGTGTGTGTGTGTATGTGTGCGTGCGTGTGCGTGTGTGTGTGTGTGTGTGGTCAGACGTACAGTCGTCTGGCTCACCCGATCCAGCAGGCCAGGACGCTGGGCCTGCTGTTCCAGTCTAAAGTCCTGGACATCGACAACATAGACGTGAGTTACTGTTCACTGACACACACTGACCCTACTGACCCACTAGGACCACTTCACCACTGTTCAACCTATCTTCATATAATTGGTCCTCACTAATATTTAGACCCTTACACATCCCCATACAACTTAAAGGACAACTCCTCCCTAAATCACTTCTAGGCTCATTTTCCTACTTATATTGATCTAAAAGGACTGTCCATGGGGTCTATTAGGCAGAAATGCCCCTGTTGTCCAGTTTCCCCAGCAGAACCTAGCAGCTCTCATAGCATAGAGTGGAGATTATAAGCCTATCGCTTTTACACTATTTGTTGTGGTCAAAAGTGTTTTTATTTTTCATGAACGTGGTACTAGTTGTCATTACAAACACATTCATGTCATCGTTGTCCCACACAAGCCCTCACACTCTGCTAAACAGATGTTATTCTCTTATGTGTTTTGCCAAGTCCCGGAAAAGATGCCCTGTGATTGGCCAGTACAGTCACTTTGATTGGCACCTGTGCCAAATGCTCCCCCCAAAACATTATTTATGAGAGTGTGGTGGCTTGTGTTGGACAACCAAGGCATGGATGTGTTTGTAATGACAACTGGTAACACATTCATGAAAAACAAAATCACTTTTGAACACAACAAATAGTGTAAAAGTGATAGGCTTATGGGCTCCACATGCTATGAGAGCTGCTGGGTTCTGCTGGGGAAACTGGACAACAGGGGCATTTCTGCCTAATAGACCCCATGGACAGTCTTTTGGGATCAATATAAGTAGGAAAATTAGCCTAGAAGTGATTTAGAGAGGAGTTGTCCTTTAAGGCATACAGACCACCCATACTTTAAGGTACCCAGCAACACCAGCTTGGTATGTGACCGACGCGCATTTAAATTCAAAGCCCCGGCCGATTGGAATGACCTACCAAGCTCTCTAAGATCAATTTCCTCCCTTAACCTGTTCAAAGAATCTCTTTTCACTCACCTTCAAACACCATGCTCATGCTTTTAATTTTGTTTTGTTTTCTGCTTTTTGCCTTAGTTTTCTTTTGCTGATGTGGAATATTTATTTCACTATGTATGGGTTGAATTGGTGGGGTGGGAGCGGCTAACCTCTGGGAGAGACCCTGTCTTGTTTGTTTTGTATGAATGTATTGTGTTACTGTGTTATTGTATGTAATGTATTGTTCTGTGTTTTTTCTATATGGACCCTCTCTAAAATGAGATGCTACATCTCAAGGGGATTATCCTTCAATAAAGGTCATAACTCACGTTCGCAATAAAACAGCGCAATTATCTTCTGCTCTGTGTCTCTTAGGAGGGCTGTGGACGGTTCAAAAACCTGTCTGCAAAGATCGTTTTTTAAAAACAAAGATAAAAAAAAAGTTTTTTATTATGGTGAGAACAATGGCTTCCATTATAACATTGTAACTCTTCGGGAACAGAAAGCCTGCAGTTTCTATTCGCTTGGATTCCCCATCGATGATGTCACTGGTAGACGGGTTTCTGAACTGTCCACAGCCCTCCTATGAGACACAGAACGAGTAGAAATAAATTGTGCTATTTGAACATTATTGAAGACCAATTGTATGAAAATAGGTTGAAAAGTGGTAAAGTTGTCCTTAACCACTTTGATACGTGTTTTAAGGACCAGGACAAAGACTGTTATGATTGGTAAAAACATCATGTCATAATTGCTTTAAACTCCAGTGTGTATATTGTATGTATTGTGTGTTCCAGTTGGCCATGGGGAAGATGATGGACCAGGGACCAGTCCTCATCATCACCTTCCAGGCCCAGGTCGTCATGGTGATGAGGGACCCCAAGGGAGACCTGGTGGAGGGAGATCCGGTCAGTTTACTGTCTTAACTCAATATAATGATGACCAGATTGGATGAAATGTGGAACTCAACCTCACACATGTTTATGTTTCCTAGCGAGCTGGACAGACAGGGAGACCTCTGTTACTGAACAAACACTCTATAGAGCTTGCTTAATAGCTCTAGAGTCAAAGGATTCCTGACCAATAAGCTTTATGTGCCTCAATACATTACAATGACCCTCTATGACTAAAATGTAAAATTAAAAACATCTTCAAAATGTTTTATAAATAGTTGAAATAGTGAAATAGATAACTTTCGCACAAATCTGTCAGGTACCAGCCCTTTGGAATGTATGGAATATATACATGTGCCAACTTATATATACCAGTCAGACTCCCTAAATCGGGAGATAAGTGACCGTCAGGTCGCATGTAAAAATCGGCCTGATGGTGGCGCTATATGTGACAGATCCATGTTGGTGACATGACTGTAGACATACTGCGTGATTTTAGGGCAAAATTATTAAAGGACAACTTTGTTTTTTTACAACAAGGGTTCATATTTTAGATTGTAATTAGAGAAAAGTGAGTGTTAAAATGTTTTCATTTGCTTCGTTCTATTGTTTTATCGCGCTTACCGTGCTAAAATGTGGGGCATGCGTACGCATGGGGGCATGCGTACGAGTGGCTAAATATGTCTTTTTAGACACAATAGGCCAGCAGTTTCTTTATTGCTATTTACAGTAACACTTCTAGCCCCCATAAGTCACATCCAATCATGAAAGGTTGCGTTGTATCTTGGGAATGGGCTTATTCTGTGTAAAATGACATATTTAGCCACTTGTACGCATGCCCCAAACCACTGAAATAAGAATCTCTAAAACAATAGAAAGAAGTAAATGAAATAATTTTAACACTCATCTTTTATATTCTTTAATTACAATCTAAAATATGAACCCTTGTTGTAAAAAAACTAAAGTTGTCCTTTAAGAGCCGTGCCAAAAAATTTGTTTTGCAAGAATCTGCCTCATGGTGGCGCTAGAAGAGGGGCATGTTGGGGGTGGAGGTAGTGGTTTGGCAGGCAAGGAGTATGTGTGCACATTTTGTCATGGGGCAACGGTTGCGGAGATATGAGAAGGGTGACTGACTGACAGACTGACAGACAGACTGACTGACAGCCGGTGGAGGTTGATAGTAACTGATAGTAACACCTTGTGTCTCCTCAGGAGAAGGTGTTGAGGATGATGTACGTGTGGGCGTTGTGTCGCGATCAGGAGGAGCTGAACCCCAACGCTGCATGGAGACTACTGGACATCTCTGCTTCCACTACCGAACAAGTCCTCTAGAGGGCGACAAACACACAGGCACACACACACACACACACACACACACACACACACACACACACACACACACACACACACACACACACACACAGACACTGTAAAAATGTACCATGTACAGTAACATATATATGTATATGTGTGTGTTGAAGAATACATGTGTTGTAAGTATATGAACATAAAGATAACATGGTGTAAATAGATACTGTACATCTACTGTACGCTATAAGGATGATACCACAGCTGTGCTGAGGGCTCATCAACAGTAAAACTATTAAACTAACTCAGAGAACAGTGTTAATTCCTTCCACTAAAACTATGACTAAATTATTTTCCCCGATGGAAACAAAATCTAAACTGTGACTAATATAACAGGGATTGACACTAACAGTTGCCAAGAGCTTGTAGATCTGCTATTTTTTTGGAAAATGTTCCTCCCCAGAATAATGGATTTTGATTATCGTGATAATATTGTAAATCGCCATTTATTTTGTCACAATAATCGTGATATGACATTTTCATATCGTCCCATCCCTACTCTCGAGTCTCTCTCCCCAAGTCCCTCCCTCAGTCCCTCCAACTCCACACACTGAACTGAAGGAACCAACGTGCGTTGTCGTGCGGTGGTTGGCTAGCTGCTACGTGAGCGTGGTCAGGGACGTGCTGGCCATTGGGAAAAGCGGGACAACTCCCGAACGGCCGGTTAATTCCCATAAACTGTTTGCACAAAAGTAAAAAATTTAACTGTTTGCACAAAAGTAGTGAAAACAGCAGATCTACAAGCACACAGCGCCTCGCGGTGCGAGGCGTTGTGTGCTTGTAGATCGGCTGTTTTCACTAGTTTATATCATTTTTAAAATGATAAATACAATACAAACGGTTTTGGACATACAAGGTTTCCACCCGACAACGACGAAATACAACTCATGTAATTCTCATGTAACTTATGTAACTGTCACTTATCATGATCTGAAATGGCAAATCTTTGAGTATCAGCAGCTGCGCTATAGAGAGAGATCTCTCTCTTAAGCGCGAAGTGAGGGCCTCGCCAACTCTTTTTCCCGGGCTGAATCAGGGGCCCAGCACGTCCCTGAGCGTGGTCGAAACAAAACAGCGAATCTACCGGTGCTACAAGCTCACATTATGCTGAAGACATGCATGAGGGCGCGCAGCTGCAGTTATAATTCGAACTCACGCAATGCAAGTGGCCAAGACCTGAGGGCAAGTAGAACATGACCTCTGAGACCTTAGTGTCAACCCCTGAATATATTGACAATTTTGTCAAAACAAAACAAATGAAAATGAGACAAGAAACGTTAGGGAGGCACTAGTGGGGAAGAACTAAGAAGACGAGGCATTCCGAATTTCATTTCATTTAAATGTTCTAAAATAAACTTTTTTTTTTCCTAAAAAGTTAATATTTTGGTGGAGAATGCATGATTGAGTTATCTAAAACGACGCATTACACTTAAACAAACCTGTCACATTTTAGTCGACTAACTCAACATGAAGTTTTAATTCACTACAATGTAATTAGTCAACGAAAGCTAAAACATTTCAAATTGACTAAATGGCATTTCATTCAAAAGACTGACAAAACTAAATCAGAATTGCACTGCTCTGAGTTAAAGGATTTTAAGGATTTTACTGTGAAGCCATTTCATGTGCACTTATTTTCGTTGCAGTATTGTATGTACAATAGTGTGTAATGTATTTTACTAGACGAGGATTAAAGCTATACCGGGCAGTCTGGAAATAGCATAAACCTTATGAAGGATTTATCCTTCTTTAACCATCACTGTGTCTACCCTGTTGTAAATATCAATGGTCTCTATGCACAGCAGCCATATTGCAAATTGATTGGACCCCTTCCTTACTTTCTTCACAGGTGATGCCAATGATTCTAATGATCCTAATTCCATTTAGTGTAGCACAGTGGTTCTCAAACCTGTGAATTTCAAGGAATCTTATGGGTCCATTTAGTTGCATACTGTACGTACACTGTGTTGTTTTTTTTTGTTTTTTAATAGCAGATCTACGAGCTTGTATATGTGCTATTTTCTTTTCTTGTCTTAGTATTAATTTATACTCTTGTTTATGTGGACTGAGCCAAATTAAAGTGTCATGAAATGTGAATCAACTATTTGGTTCCACTTGTACACTCCTGAGTTTGAGACCTGTAATGTTACAGACCTGTAAGGGTCCATTTGGTTCCTTTTGTACAGTCCCCAGGCGGTCCCTGGACACAACATTGAGAACCGGTGATGTGCAGTATGTGGTTGTTAGTATGCGTGTAGTGGCTCTAACTTGTCCTTGAATGCCATTTCATTCCACATGTTGAAGTGCTTTGTGTAAAGACAGAATGCTGGGGAAGGAATGTATTTAAACAACTGGCAGAATGGTGGCCGGGGGACATACAAATGATATGAAGGTGCCGTGCCGAATTTGTTAAGAATACTATGCCTAACTCTAACCCTAACCTCAGTAACCCTAACTAAATTCGGACTAATGAACCTTTGGACTTATGGGCAGTCCCTAGGGATGGGTATCGTCTGCGATACGTTTAATGGTATCGATTGCATGACGTCGATACTATCGGGTATTGGTTCACGTAAAAACTAACGATACCTCGTTTCGATACTCTGGAACGCACCCCTGGCCGGTCGCATCTGTAACAGTTGGTCTACTGAGAGTTTAATGACTGCTTTAGTAGGCTAAACTCGTTACTGTGGAAAATAGCCGACAATAGCCTATAATGTTTATTATTATGATGATTATCCAACGTCTATACTCTCCGCTCCGCCACACTGTGTGATCATCATCATCACCAAATAAAAAGGGTATCGTATCGAATCTCAGGTATCGAAAAAGGTATCGTATCGATTCAAAGGTGAACGATACCCATCCCTAGCAGTCCCCGATATGAATTGGTCTAAACCCTGATTTCCAGGAAAATACTTGACTCTAACCTACCAATACAACTACTTACAAAACAACTTGTTTTGGGTCATTGTTCGTGACTGGCATGTTGGTGACATTTGGTGCTGGACAAATGTGATTAACTTGAAGGGGCAATTCTTTGTTTTTAATGAATAAAGTGTACTTTTGTCCAATCTCTATTGGTATATCTACCAGTGCAGTACACAATATAACGTTCAAAATCTGGCTGGATGTATTTTGTCTTCCTGCTCTTCTATTGAGACGTGTAGATCATGTCAAAGGTCACGACTCATTTAACCTGATGCTCAGGATTCAATGTATCCCCTGAGCAAGCAGGCAGGCTCTATTAGCTCAATGGTGAAACATTTCAGCTCTTGCACAGGAAACGGGGTTCAAATCCGGACGAGTAAAAGTGTTTTTCTCCGAGATGTACTGTAGTGCAGTAGAAGTAAGAAATTGGAAATACTCCAGTAAATTAAAGCTACATCAAAATGTAACTTAAGTAAACGTACTTAATTCCCAATGTGGCTTGTGTGCAAAGAGACCATTGTGAAAAGACACAAGCTGATATGCACAGAGAGTGTATGCTTATTAATAATTCCTGAAGTAATTTAAACTTTATTTCATAACCTGTATGTCCGTTCTGTTGTCTTTGAGTTGACCAAAGAAAAATGTTTGATTTTGTTTTGCTTTTCGTTTGCTTTTGTTTTATTTTTATTTTTAATATCATGATTTTGTTTTTATTTAATTTACAGTCAATAAACAAACAAACACTGTAATAGTCAGAATCAACGTCTCTGTTACATAACATGATCACAGGCGTAAGACAGTGGATGAAATTATATACTGTATTTGTCACACAAAAAAAAGAAAAGCGCAAGAAGGCTTTTCCCTTTTCTTCAAGCTAAGGAGTAGAAATGTGCAAAATTGTCTTCGTTATAGTGGTTATGCTTCATCAGAGAAAAACGCAAGAGAGAGAGGGAGAGAGAGTCGTATTTTTTTTACGTACATTAAGTTGAAGTAGGCCTACAGTTACGTATGTGTATTTGTGGGAAAGAGATTGATTGATTGATTGAAGACTTTATTAGAAGTTTGCATAGAAAAGGTACAGTTTAATGATGGTACAGTTCACTGGTACAAGGTCAACTAAAAGGAGATCCTAGAAAGCACTTGGCTTATTTACACGGGAAACCACTTAAGTATCTCATATAACATTGAATGACGGACGGATAGAACGATAGAGCGAGTGCCGCGCTGTGAGCTCAAATTTTGCTTCTGGGGGGTCCCTGGTAGGGTTGGGTATCGTCCGCGATACTTTTAATGGTATCGATTCACTGACACGATACTATCGAGTATCGGTTCAAGTAAAAACGAGCGATACCTTGTTTCGATACTTTTTAATGCCGGATCTGTCGCATCTGTAACAGTTGGGCTACTGAAAGTTTAATGACTGCTTTAGTAGGCTACACTCGTTACTGTGAAAATAGCCGAGAATAGCCTATAATGTTTATTATTATGATAATGATCCAACATAAAATAGCCCATAGAAAAAGTCAAATAATAATTATAATAATAATAATAAATAAAAAGTATCGAAAATGGCATCGAAAAAGGTATCGTATCGATTCCCAGGTATCGAAAAAGGTATCGTATCGATTAAAAGGTGAACGATACCCATCCCTAGTCCCTGGAACTAAATATTTTGAGATTGGGGTCCGTGGCCATATACATATCATTTTGGGCGTCCTTCACATGAAAAGGTTTGAGCACCACTGACATAGAAACATAGGTTTAAAAAAAAAAAGACGTAGAAAGATTTGAAATATTCAAAGACCTGCACACATTTTTACGATTTTTCTAAAATAGCAGATCTACAAGCTCGTAGTGAGATTGTAGATCTCCTATTTTTGGGTTCTATAGTTAAAGCACAAAATAATGCGTAATAATGCGTTCCCACTTCCAGTCTAAATGGGTTAAACCCCCTCCCCCTATGAAGAACATTCATGGGGGGCCCGCAGTGAATCCTTGTACCCAGGGCCCAGAATTTGGTGCCACACCCCTGTTGACATGTATTAAATCAATTCCGTATCGTTCCATTCAGAAATCATTCCTCTCCCAGAATGGGTGGGTGTTTCATTCATGAGACCAACCCCCTTCACCGACCGTCTTTCAACCAAGACACCGCCGCAATTGATGACGCCCAAGCTTCCTGGAAATAGCCGATCGACAAGCTGTGGGAGTGGGACGCGCCGCCAGCTTGTCGATCACCTATTTTCGGGCACGTGGCGAGGTATATAAATCACTGTGGGAGAGGTTCTATAGGCAGGATGTCCCTAATACTATAGCCATTCATCAGCGCAGACAGCTATAGGATAAGATGCTCCCATGCATTATATTGTCCCTGTGTGTGTGTGTGTGTGTGTGTGTGTGTGTGTGTGTGTGTGTGTGTGTGTGTGTGTGTGTGACCAGACGGGGGTTATTTAAAGCGTGACCTTTCAGCTTTGCAAACTGCCAAAATCCATATAGCTTTATTATCAGGCGAGTCTCCGTGACCACATCCATACACATCTGTCACTGTCACCTGTCAGGTGCACACCTGTCAGGTGCACACTGTGTGTCCCACAACCCTTCCTTTAGTATTCATATTTTCTTTTAAACAGTGAGAATAGCCAATGTACAGTATACAGGTATAAAGTGAGTGTACATGTGGCCTATAAGTCGCTTCGCTTGATTTTGTTTGAATCATAGACCTCGTTGCTTATTTCTCTCACACAATCTGGCAACTTTTATGGCAGTCAAATAATTGAAGAAAGAGGCAATTGGCATTGTGAAATTATGATTTTTGTGAGCTTTGACTATTTTCACAATATTTATTGATGGTTCAGAGTCAAACAAAATGTAATGCCTACAATTCCAAGTGCTTGTCAGAGTGGGAGCGCCCCAGTTCAAATATGATTCTTTTGGGTGGTCGCGGTCTGAAAAGGTTGAGAACCACTGCCTTACGAGTGTTTAACTGAGAACTTTTTTACACTCAGGTATTAAACTCAGAGTATTTAGGACATAAGGACACTATATTATGTTCTTATAGGTATTAAACTCAGAGTATTTAGTATATAAGGACAGTATATAGGTATTAAACTCAGAGTATTTAGGATATAAGGACACTATATAGGTATTAAACTCAGAGTATTTAGGACATAAATACACTATGTGTTCTTATAGGTATTAAACTCAGAGTATTTAGGACATAAGGACACTAGGGTTCATGTTCTTATAGGTATTAAACTCAGAGTATTTAGGACATAAGGACACTATGTGTTCTTATAGGTATTAAACTCAGAGTATTTAGGACATAAGGACACTATGTGTTCTTATAGGTATTAAACTCAGAGTATTTAGGACATAAGGACACTATATGTTCTTATAGGTATTAAACTCAGAGTATTTAGGACATAAGGACACTAGGGTTCATGTGGTTACAGTAGGTATTAAACTCAGTGTTTCTCCCACCAGTGACAGCTGTGTTCCAGGTTCCTCAGAAAGGGAACATGCCCCATGGGCTGGGGGCAGCGTGGCCATGTCTGCTTATTATAAGCGACTTTGGCCTTTTTTTCTTTTTCTTTTTTTCTGTATAGTCGCTTTTATAAGGGCCTAAAGTGTAGTTGATTATTTGGGCTTGCTTCCTAGTGTTGTTTAAGCCAGTGGTTGTCAAACAAGGTCCCCCCAAATGATTAATACCGGTATTTGTAATGGCCTACTATAATCTAATCTAAAATATGTACATTTTGTGCATTAAGTGGTTCCTAAGCCGAAAAGCTTACTAGGATCTCCTTTTAGTTGACCTTGTAACAGTGATTTGTACTGTCATGAAACTGTAACTTTTCCTATGCAAACTTCTAATAAATTATTCAATCAATCAAAACCAGACTTCAAGAAAGTAGTCAATTCAAAATATGTAACTTTCTTTTTTTAAGATTATCTTTTGAAAATAGCAGATCTACAAGCTCACAAGTAGATTGTCTATCTACAGATGGCCAATGTGTGTTGGTTTAAAGTGCGCATGTGGCATAATACTGCACGTCGTTTCTTTTGGGCTTGAATTCATAGACCTCCTGGCTTATTTCTCTCGCAGAATCTGGCAACAGTGGCTGGGGGGGGGGGGGGGGGGGGGCATGTGGACACCAGCCAGTCTTTACAACACACCAGTGCACACATTGTGAGCATGTGAGTCAATGGACTCTAACATGTGGAAAAGACCCTGTAGGCTTTGAAACGCTGCCCTTTGGTTGGGAGGCTACGACTCGGTAGTACTGTACACTCTGTTCATTATTTATGGCACGGAAAATGGAGGTTTTCAAAGAAAATGGTATAGACATTATATACAAGTTTCAAATGCATGTTGTTTGGTTAAGTAAAGCCCTGCTTCATCATACAAAAGTGTCACACAAAAGTAGTGAAAATAGCAGATGTACAAGCACTGTGCTTGCACAGTCTGCTATTTTCACTACTTTAGTTTTTAAAACTATTTAGACGACTCAGGGCGACATGCAAGCTCGCCTCATGCCAATTCTTGGCTATCTGGCCAGTGATGTATATCGGACCATTTACCCAATTTCAACAGTGCCTGTTGAGATTGGCAGAACATGCCCATATATGGGCATTCCCAGATATGCCCTCGGGACATAAGTAATTTTAGTATTTCAACATGCTACAAAGCATCATATGATGCATTTTGCATCATATGATGCATCAGATGATGCAATATCATGTTACATATGATGCTTTGTAGCATGTTGAAATACTAAAATATCTAAAAACACAGATTGAACACAAAAAATAACTCAGGATTGTGTTGATCTTGTCCCAAACAACAATAAAATAAGATCTGGTTGTCCCAGAGGTGAAGTGGTCCTTTAATGTTAGCCTTGTAAAATTCCAAAAATGTTACTTACGGCCTTTGCGCTCCAAGCCCCTCGATATGATATTTACGGTAGACATTATGTTACGAAAAAAACTATCGCACAGTATGAGGTGAAGGTGCAAACGGTGTCAGCGCGTTGTCACGTTCAACCACATAACTGGACAAAAAGGTGAGACGCCGAGACGCTGTGTCCTCACGCTGTGTCCTCAATACCTGCTGCGATGTGTTTATGACCTACATCTGGGAACTGTTACAACCCACTGGCTACACTGTAAAAATATATTGTTAATTTATCTCTGAGAGTGCACAAATGGACCCGCGAGGGTCCGTTTGTGCGCTCTCCAAGTTAAATGAACACCCTGGGTGTTAAGTAACCCCGTTGTGCTCTCTGAAGAGGCGATGTGATAACATGTTGACAGTGGTGGAAAAAGTACTCAATAAAAGTAAAAGCATCAATACTGCAATGTAGAAACTCTCTGTTACAAGTATAAGTCAGGAATTCCAAATGTACAAAAGTATTGGTATCAAAATGTACTTAAAGTACCAAAAGTAGAGAGTAGGCCTACTCTTTGCATTTCATGAGTTTTCAAATAAAATGTCTAAATAGTAGATCTACAAGCTCACAATATGTAGATTGGCAATTTTCAAATGGCAATTTGCATCTGAGATGTAGTAGTGGAGTAGACGTAAAAGTACTGAAAATTTGAAATAATCCAGCAAAACCAAAAGTCAAAGTAACTCAAAATTAAAACTGCACTTAATAAGCACAGTACCTGAGTAAATGTACTTAGTTACTTCACACCACTGGAGGTTGATGCTAGACGGTATTGACAACTCATGACTGTCTTAATGATGTGTCCCATTGCGTTCCCGCCGCTCTGCAGAGCTCATTATGTGTATTATAAGGACATCATTATGTGTATTATAACTTTATAAGGACGCCCTGCGCTGATCTGCTCCAGATCTGCAGTGTTGTAATGCAGGGTGGCATCATACAGTGCATGTGCCATAAGCTCATGATGTAAGAAGCAAAAGCACAGTAAACAACGACTGTGACAACGTTGGTGTTTCATTCTTGAGGTGTTTCTTTTCTTTTCTTTTCTTTTCTTTTCTTTTCTTTTCTTTTTTCAAAGCAAACTATAGATGATAGAGAACCTAGCAAATGAATGAATAGGATTGCGTAGTACCGGTACTCCTATGATTTGCTTTGATGGAAATATAAATTATTATTCTTTACAAAAAGTGTAAGACGTCACTTGCGGTCTTATTTCTTCATTTTCAGAGTTTGGCCATAAAAAGGAGACATATGAATACATGACGGTTGACATAAAAATAACAGTTATGTATCATAAGAGAATTAGGCCACTTTCTATTTTGGGCAATTATAAACCTGACTTAGGCCAAATGATGGGCACTTGACTACATTCTTTTGGCCCAAGTCACAAGGCATGATCCGCATTTCTACTGCAGGGCCAACTCAGAACCAGAACCAAGAACTTTCAAGAACCTGTGAAGTTCCGGGACCAAGTTCTGCTTACGTTTCCATATAACCAGACCTAACCAGGAAGGTCCCCAAAAAAGAGCAGCAGCGCTGCTGGCCCCGCCCATAGGTTCCCAGAACTCAAGTTTAGGTCTACGTCAGAAGCAGGACCTAAAAAAGGTCCAGGAACCTTGTCTGGAAACGGGCCGTACGCAATGGAAACAAAACCAGAACCAAAGAATTAGGTTCAGGTTCCTGAAAGTTCTGGTTCCATCTTGCAGTGGAAAGGGGGCTTTAGACTTGGCCCAAGTCACATGTTACAGTATGTCACTCTTGAGATAAGCCATTATACTAAAAAGTAAAAGCCAGTATGTGGTGTACAGTGTAAATGACCATGTTACAATGTCCAATACTTTTACTTTTACTCCACTACATCTCAGATCCAAATATTATACTTTTACTCCACTACAATTATTTGAAAGGCTTAGTTACTAGTTACTTTGTAGATTTGGATTGGTACAAGTCAGCCAGTTTGCAGACATGCTGCATGCATCTGTATTATGATTTGAAGGAATCATCTGAACTCTTCAACTACTGTATCAGGTCAAGATGGTAAATGTCATTGTGTTTGTCTGCTGGTTCCAGTGATCCGACCCTTACATTCTATTATCCAGTCCTCTTAATGGAAACGAAGCCCCCTGGGCACTGAACTCAATTAAACCAAAAGGACAGAAAGAACTGTTCATGTATGTTTTGTAATACAACATTTTTGCTTCTGAGATGTAGTGGAGTAGAAGTAAAAAAAAAAAGAAAGCAGTCCAATTTCTTTAGTTTAGTTCAGAACTTGATTAAATGTAGCCTACTTAGTTACTTTACACCGCTGGTCAAGGGCTCTAATGTCATAACAACTTGACCCCTTCAAAACAGGAGTTCGCTCCAATTCTAACATTAAAAAAAGACTGCAGTTGTTACTTTATGAGATTTATCAGTCAAAAAAGAACAAAACTAAAATGTAAAGCTAGTCTGATCATTGCTGTATAGAGTGTTTGTTCAGTAACAGTGTTAAATAGCTCTATATTGTGATAGTGATAGACTGAACAAACACTCTATAGCAATGATTACTGTCACAACATAGAGCTATTTAACACGTAATCTAACAAACAATAGCACTAGCCCTACTTTTTACACTGAGTGCGTAAGAAATGGTAGCAACTGGACCCATGGCGGGTCCATTTGCTACCATCTGTATGCACTCAGCATTAGGTAACAGCTGAGGGTTTTCCAGTGTGGGTAGAAATAGAAGCAGGGGAGGGGAGGGGGGGGGGGGGCAGGGTGGTCACATGGGGCAGATCCCAGCAGATAAAAGGGGAGCTGTCCCTGGTGCTGGAGACCACTTACAACTTCCATTCACCACTGGAAGGACCGAGGCAGCTGCTGTAGACACTTCGGGCAAAAAGTAAGTTCCCTTTTCGGGCAGTTGTCGCGTTGCTCGGCTGAATCCTTTGAATCAGTCTGTTGAAAAGGTCTCGTATATTTAACCTTTATTTTATGATTTAACTATTAAAAAATAGCAGATATACAAGATCTGCTATTTTTTTTAAAGATTGTGAACATCTTTGAATGTTTTTGACCCGATTCTATAAAATATCTTCTGAATCCTTCTTCTAAATCAGTGGTTCTGAAACTTTTTCATGTCAAGGACCCCCCAACATGATAATTATTTATTTGGCCACGGACCCCCATCTCAGAATATTTTGTTCCAGGGACCCTACCAGAAGCAAAATTTGAGTTACACATGTTCGCTTTAAAAATACATATATTCAAAGATTGGCACACATTTTCGCAACATTTGAGAAATAGCAGATCTACAAGCTCGCTGTGAGCTTGTAGATCTGCTATTTTTTGACAGCTAAAGTATAAAATAATCCCAGGTCTTAAAGGGTTAAAAAGAAAAGGAAAAGGTGGAAATAGCAGATCTACAAGCTGACATTGTGAGTTTGTAGATCCGCTATTTCCACCATATTTGAACGTCATCTGAAAAGAGTTACTGTGTATGGTCTGTTTTTGGCAATAGTATATCATTTATTTATGATTATTGCCGGTGGCTGTTGTCAGACATATCTTTGTATATTTCAGCTGTTTGTCATATCTGTCCTGTGCAATTTCCGTTTGCAATGCCTAAAAAGGCAAAACAGATGATTTATGTATTTTGTTATTTATTCAAAATCACATTTATAATGCTGAAGGGACCGCTTGTAGACAAGAGACCATGTTGCCAGTGGTGGAAAAATTACTACTTTTTTTTTTTTTTTTTTTACTTAGGCAAAATTATCAATACTGTAATTTAGAAATACTCTGTTTTCAAGTAAAAGTTTTCAAATGTATAAAATGTATGAAAAATTGAATTTTCAAATGGCCGAGATGTACATATAGGACTGAAGTGGTTGATAGATGTTTTAGATACTAGTAAAAATCTACACAGTAATACGTAACTAAAGTTTTATATGTGTAGTGGAGTAAAAGCACAATATTTGCCTCTGAGTACTGAAAATTGCAAATACTCCAGTAAAGCAAAAAAGAAATAACTCAAAATTGTACTTAAGTACTGTACTTGAGCGAATGTTCTAGTTACTATACAACGCTGTGTGTTCCTAAGATCCATGGATGTGTGGAGTACTTCTCAAATATTTTCACATGAAAGACCCCCAAATTGGTTTGATTGATTGATTGATTGATTGATTGATTGATTGATTGATTGATTGATTGATTAATTGATTGATTGATTGAAGACTTTATTAGAAGTTTTCATAGGAAAAGGTAACTGGTACAAGGTCTATTAAAAGAATACACCCCAAAAAAAACAAAAAACAATTGAGGTCCTTTTTTTAACTTAACATTGAATGACAGATAGAACACAGTATATCGTCACTGTCGGGCAGAAACCTTGTATCTCCAAGTTTCAAATTTGTACGTTTTTTCGTGAAGTAAAGCCCTGCTTCATCAGACAAGGCCGTCGCACAAAAGTAGTGAAAACAGCAGATCTACAAGCACACAGATGTGCTGTTTTCACTAGTTTAGTTCGTTTTTTTTTTTTTTATTATAAAAACAAATGGTTTTGGACATACAAGGTTTCCACCGGTCAACGACGATATGCAGAAGTGTAGTATATATTTACAATAGCAAGGCCAGGGGGAGGTACAGTAAGGTACAGTAAGGATAGGCTTTGTTTTCTTTTACCAGTTTCCAGTAGCAGCCTCCTCTAAGTGGCTTTTCAGTGCCGTTTTAAAGGAAGGTAGGGATTTACACTACTTTAAGGCCTTCGGTTATTTTAGCGGCATAGCAGAACGCATCCCTGGCTAATACGACAAATATGCCTTAATACATTATAATTGTCCTCTAACTACAATGTGAAATTAAAAACACCTTAAATATTTTATTTCTTCTAGAAATAGCTAATCTTTCACTGAATAGGGGAAATGCCCGTCGCAAGTTGATGATGTCATAAATGTCATGTGTGATCTATCCCTATGGAATTTATGGCATGCATGTAAAAGAAACACATCTGAAATATTGATTTGATGTTCATATTAACGATAGGAAGTATTACATTTGTTCATGGTGTTTTTTCCCTTTAAGAAAAAACAGGAGGCGAAAAAAAAAGAATCCACCCTATGCGCGTGGAGTGGACCCCCCTTTCCTACTAGCCTAGTCCACCACTGGTCAGAGTATTCCAGTAGAGTCTAGCAGGTCGCAGGGTTTATTCAGTCAGTGGAACAAACGTCTCTCAGACAGACTGCCGTGTGCATTTAACCCAGGCTTCCATTTGACCCAGTATATAAGCACACAGGAGCCATTTGATAATTGATGCCGGAGGGGGGTCCCGTGGGGGGGAGGGGGGGGTCCCATTAAACCTGGGCCGGGGGTCCTGTGGCTTCGTACAGCAGCTATTAACCCATTAATGACCTGAGGCCGACTCTACCAAATGCAGGGGGGGGGGAGTGGGACTGAGTTACTAGAGTCCAAGGTGGAGGGGCCTTAATTATGTTATACTTTAGCATATTGAAAAATAGCAGATCTACAAGCTCACAGCGTGGCACCGAGTGCCGCGCTGCGAGCTTGTAGATCTGCTATTTTTTGAAAAGTCGTGAAAATGTGTGCAAATCTTTGAATGTATGTATTTTTTTAAGCGAACATTTGCTTATGGGAAACAGGTTTTTCAAAAAACCTTAGAAGGATTTGAAATAATTATTCAAAGACACATTTTCAAGATTTTTCAAAAATAGCAGATCTAAAAGTGCTGCGCTGCGAGTTTGTATATCTGTAATTTCTCAATAGCTGAAGCACAAAATAATGCGTTCCCACTCTAAATGGTTTAAACCCCCTCCCCCTATGAAGAACTTTCATGGGGGGGCCCGCAGTGAATCCTTGTACCCAGGGCCCAGAATTTGGTGTGACGCCCCTGACAAAATGTCTTCTAAATCCTGACAGTTCACTGCCGTGGCTCAGGGGTAGAGAAACCGTCATTAGAACACGGAGGGTTCCCATGCAGTTCAATCCCCCAGAGTTAGTGTGGAAGAGTCCTTGAGAAAGAGGCTGAACCCCTAGTTGCTCCCAGTGAGCAGGTTGGTGCCTTGCATGGTTTCCTCTGCCATCGGTGTATGTGTATGAATGGGTGAATGTAATGGAATGTGTGTGTGAATGGGTGAATGTAATGGAATGTGTGTGTGAATGGGTGAATGTAATGGAATGTGTGTGTGAATGGGTGAATGTAATGAATGTGTGTGTGAATGGGTGAATGTAATGGAATGTGTGTGTGAATGGGTGAATGTAATGGAATGTGTGTGTGAATGGGTGAATGTAATGAATGTGTGTGTGAATGGGTGAATGTAATGAATGTGTGTGTGCATGGGTGAATGTAATGCATGTGTGTGTGAATGGGTGAATGTAATGAATGTGTGTGTGAATGGGTGAATGTAATGGAATGTGTGTGTGAATGGGTGAATGTAATGAATGTGTGTGTGAATGGGTGAATGTAATGGAATGTGTGTGTGAATGGGTGAATGTAATGAATGTGTGTGTGAATGGGTGAATGTAATGGAATGTGTGTGTGAATGGGTGAATGTAATGCACAATCTCTGTAAAGCGCCTTGGATAAAGGCTCTATATAATGCACCATTTACCCTTTGGAGTAGCGGTTCGAGCACCTGTAGGCCCAGTGTAGGTGTGGGTTCAAGTCCACCGACCCCCATCTCAAAATATGTTGTTCCAGGGACCCCCTTCCAGGGACCCCCTAGCCTAGAAGGACCCCCTAGCCTAGAAGGAAAGATTTGAGTTTTAAATGTTAGCTATAAAAATATATAAAAAACACGCACATACCGGTATGTATAATTCAAAGATTCGCACAAATTGTGTGTTCTTTACATAGCCGATCTACAAGCTTGTAACGTGGCAAGAAGTGACGCACTATGAGCTTGTAGATCTGCTACAGACAGAGAGAGAGAGAGAGAGTGAGAGAGACAGACAGACAGAGACAGAGAGAGAGAGAGGGGGGGGGGGGGGGGGAATTGGAGCACACAGTGCTGACTTGGGAGGGTTAGTGCTCTTTGCTCTTTCCGAAGCAATGTTGCCAGATTTCCAGAGAGAGAGAGAGAGAGAGAGAGAGAGAGAGAGAGAGAGAGAGAGAGAGAGAGAGAGAGAGAGAGAGAGAGAGAGAGAAGCAAGCAACCCAGTCTATGACAGTGGTGGATAAAAGCACTGAACTGTGTTGCTTCAGTAAGATAGTATATATGCTCCAATGTGGAGTATTCCAAAAGCAAAAGTACTCATCGACCACGAACAAGTCCTTCACATGAAAATGTTTTAGGAGATTAGGAAGCAAGCCCCAAGAAAATCAACTACACTTTGGAACAAAACAACTACCAATTAGGGCATTAACGAAAAAGTCGACAAGTCGACTCAGTCGATTTCATTACACAAGTCGACTTCCACCAGAGAAAGTCGAAAGTCGAAGTTGGAAAAAAAACGTTCTATTGTGAAAATAGCAGATCTACATGCTTTTTTGCATTTGCAATTGCATGATCTACATGCTCACAACGCCTCGCAACGAGGCGTTGTGAGCATGTAGATCTGCCATTTTCACAATTTCTGCCTTATTTTAGAGGTATTAAAAAGTCCTTACTGTTGAGTGAGAAAACAATGTTTCACATTAAGTTAATCATCTGGGGTCCCCCCAAAATAATTTGGGGGTCGTGTGTGATGTGATGACGTCATCAAACGATACAATCGACTTCAACTCAACTTTTTACTGTCGTTAATGCCCTACTACCAATACAAATAACAAACGACTTCACGCGGGGAAACAATCCCAAAGTGGCTTATAATAAACAAACATGGCAACCACTGCTCCGAGGACCATTAAAGAAGCACTGGAGAGGAGAGAGAGAGAGAGAGAGAGAGAGAGACAGAGACAGAGACAGAGAGAGAGAGAGAGAGAGAGAGAGAGAGAGAGAGAGTGTCTTCCCATCTCAGAGGATTGGGGACATCAGCGCGTGACTTATTTATTGATGTTGTTTATTCATGCTGTGCTCTACCTGGCTGGCAGGGAAGACCAGTCGGTTGTTCCTACACGTGTTTCCTTGTAAAGGCAGAGAGAGAGAGCATGTTCACATGATGAGATGCAACGCTTTGGCTTTTAAACACTTAAACCCAGTCAACCCGAGGCCCATTCTAAAAAGGTCTTCTTCTGTTTTATGAAACACTCACTCTGTATACTGTAGATCAGTGGTGCCAAATGTTTGCCTGTTTTGGCCAAATGTTTGCCATTTTAGCTGAATGTCCCCCTGTTTTCACTGAATGTTTGCCTGTTCTTGCTGAGGGTTAGGCTCAGGGTTAGCGTTAAAGTGTACAAATGGAACCACATGGAAGAGACTCTTTTTTTTCCTGACTGATAAACCCAAAAATGAATTTTCTGTGGTCTGGGGTTAGGCTCAGAAAAGTCCTGCGATTTGCCAGTGGACTTTGATGTTTACCTTTGGTACTTTAAGTAGCCTACATTGTGATGTCAATGCTTTTATACTTTTAATCATTTTGAATTCTGGACTTGCAGTAATTGACGCTTCCAATTAAATAAAACATTTGACTACTTTTTCCACCGGGTTTCTGTGTTTAACTCATTTACTCATGAAACAATTTATGCTCTTTTGTCCCTCCTATAGGACAGAGACGGTTTAAGGTGTGATCCCGATCGACGGATCGAAGACGTGTTTCTCGGAACAGTCGAGGCGGAGCCACAGTCCACACCAGGACGCACGCCCTGCTGACTCAGAACAACCTGACAATCAATCAAACAAACAATCTCATCTCCTCCGTCATACAGGAGACCTCGAGTGCTCGGGTGGAAAGAAACTATAAACGTAAAACACTTTCTATGAAGGACCGCCACCAATCGGTTTAGATTTACCCAACCCCTCGCTTTCTAATTCCAAAACCGAGGCACCCGGGGAGGGGTCAAAAACCACTGGATGACATACTGACTGACTAAAATACTGACGCGTCGACGTCTGCTGTTGTCACTGAGAAAGAACTGCTACTGAACCGTCCAAGCAAGTCAGTTTCGTGATTGGTTTAAAAACACGTGTACACGCAAGTCCCACTCCAACGACACTTTCAGTAGTTCTTTTCCAGGGTTTTCTCCTGAGAAGTCTCGAGGCGAGGTGAGCACAGACTTGGCCTCACAAGTCATACGACTATTCCACTGACTTTTCCACTGACGGTTGAACGCTACATAAGAGACTGCAACTACACCTTGAAAGCTGCCAACAGAAGCCGCCTTCCGCTTGTCACGTCCTTTTTGAATTGCAATTTCTGCCAAGAAGTACCCCAGATATAGTCTACAACAAATTTGATATAGGCCCAGGATTTTCGTTACTGCAAAGACGGAACGGAAGTAGGGTAGACGCCAGGCAGTCGTCTCTTCACGTTCTCAGCGCTTCCGTAGCAAAGCCTGTTCAGCCGAAGCATTTGGAAAATCTACAAAACACAGAGGCTACGCCTGAACGCCCACCAGTAGAACATCTCACCCACTGAACACTTCCCAGAATTCCATTCCCAAAGGGGGAACGCGTCTCATTCCCACGCTCCCGTCTAGCTCGCCAGTTGGACAGGAATGAGTGACACCAACTACTGGGTGGTGGACTATGACTTCTCGTCCCCCGCCCCGCCCGCCCCCCCGGCAGGGGGGGTCCCCAGGGGGGCGTCCGGTGGAGCGGCGGGCGCGGCGCTGCAGTCGCTGTCGCTGCACGGCGAGCAGGGCACGGCGCTGTGCTTCGTGGCGCTGCTCCTCCTCCTCCTGCTCTTCCTGCTGGTGCGCTGCGTGCGCATCCTGCTGGACCCCTACAGCAGCATGCCCGCCTCCTCCTGGACCGACCACAAGGAGCAGGGCCTGGACAGGGGCCAGTTCGACTACGCTATAGTGTGAGTGTAACAGAGGTGATCCCAACCTCCCCACCCGGCTTCGAACCCGGGTCTCCCGCGTGAAAGTCCAATATCTTAACCATTACTCCAAAGGGATATCTCTATGGAACGAGAGCAGATACTAGACTTTTGAGGCTTCAGGCTGGGGCTGCGACTCTCTCCGCCACATGAGCCGCGCCGTGGGTTTGGTTCTCAGACTTTTTTCTGTGTGCATTTCGAGGACCCTCTCTGTGAATCTGGCGGTGTACAAGACCCTCGGGTGAACCCAGATTGGTCCCCCTGGACCCCCACTCTGAGAACAATAATTGGTTTAGCGGAGATGAGATTTGGTCGGCCAGGGACAGAGAGTGGTTTGCAGCGTGGACAGCAGGCAGGGACATGCTGGGCCCCTGATTCAGCCCGGGAAAAAGAGTTGGAGAGGCCCTCATTGCGCTATAGCGCTGCTGCTACTCAAAGATTTGCCATTTCAGATCATGACGAGTGACAAGCCAGTGGGCCAATTACATGAGTTATATTTCGTCGTGGAAACCTTGTATGTCCAAAACCGTTTGTTTTGTATTTATCATTTTAAAAATGATTTAAACTAGTGAAAACAGCCGATCTACAAGCCATGCTTGTAGATCTGCTGTTTTCACTACTTTTGTGCGACGGCCTTGTATGATGAAGCAGGGCTTTGCTTCGAGAAAAAAATTACAAATTTGAAGCTTGGAGACACAAGGTTTCTGCCCGACAGTGACGATTTACTTTGTTGGCCGCCCAGCCCCCAAAATGGAACAAAGGCCGAAATGTTATTTTTTATTTTTTTCCTAATGGCCGGGAATGAACCGGCCGTTCGGGAGTTTTCCCGCTTTTCCCAATGGCCAGCACGTCCCTGACAGCAGGACTTTTTGAGTCAATAGTTTGAGATCAGGGCTTGAATTTGGTCTAAAAAACGTATTGGCAAGAAAGAGGCCAGGTGGAAAAGGCTGAAAGCAGTTGGGGTAGTACGGGTGGGGCACTATAGTGTCCCTGTGGCCGAGCGGCCATGTTTTATACGAGGGAAAACAACACAGCTTTCACACGTACACGTTGTTACATTTAAACGGGACCGCCACATATTCAAAACTTTCTGCGATTCTGCCGATATGATCACAATATAAGCTAATTTGAGACGCTTACAGTTTCTCTCAGGCCAAATCACATGACGTCGAGACAGATTTGTATGGGTCCCTTTGTTTTTTTTGTATTCTACATTTTGTTATTTAATTATTATTATTCAGAATATTTTCAAAAAACATTCCCAAAAAAGCTAAATGTTTGTTTGCTTGTTTGTTTTTAGCTTTTTTCAGTAATTTCAGGTAGAAATCAAAGAAATATTCCATAAATTAGAACAGAAATGTTTAAGAAGTTGTGAAGCTACGCATTGTGAGCTTGTAGATCTGCTGTTGTCAAAACAACGACAAGTCGACTTCATTACACAAGTCGACTCCCACCAGAGAAAGTCGAAAGTCGAAGTTGGAAAAAAAAAAACGTTCTATTGTGAAAATAGACAATCTACATGCTCACAACAGCGTTGTGAGCATATAGATCGGCTATTTTCACAATTTATGCCTCTGACAATTTGGACAATGTTTAATTTGTCATTTTAGAGGTTTTGAAAAGTCCTTAAATTGTCACTTTAGAAATGTGAAGATACCCTCTATACACTTAAACGTTATGTTGGTTTGTTTACAGTTGAGTGAGAAAACAATGTTTCACTTTAAGTTAATCATCTGGGTGATGTGATGACGCCATGAAACGATAAAGTCGACTTCAACTCAACTTTTTACTGAGTCTTGCAAAAATCACAAGTCGTTTGGGAAGCCTATTGGGAACCACAGGTAAAGGTTCCCAGTGTTAGTTTAACTTTGAAGAGTGGCGTGGAGTTAAATTTAAGCTGAGAATCCCTGTGCATGTTATTATGCAACATTCTCGCAATCCATTCGGTGCACACAGGCTGTGTCACTTAGAGGGAGAGACACAGAGACACAGATGCATCTGCAGTGTTTGTGTGTTCGTTCGGCCGTCGTATTCCGTGAGCGTGTTTAATGTGGAGACGAATCCCAGGACCGGATCAGGGGTCAGCGACAGAGCAGAGCGCTCTGGCTGCAGATGCAGGGGACATCCTGATTCAATCACACGGACCCTTAAATGACTTCAGGGATACACATGGCAGGAGTTTATGTACACATGACTAACTATCATCATGATCATCATCATCATCATCGTTATAGATCCAGGGAGACATTTTTAAACCTCTAGCTCACTGGTTTCCGAAAAACACTGGGTCGGGACCCATTTGTGGGTCTGAGTAAATATCCCTTAATTTTGATGAAAACATGCACCTCATGTGCGTCAGCCTGTTGTCTGGGAATGCCCATATATGGACATATTGTGTCAGTCTCTGTTGTTTCAGCGCCCTTAGGGCGTCTTACTGGTATTTACTTTTGTGTGTACACACATGATAAAAAAAGAACTATTTCCAGTGACATGTGTGTCAACTTGAGTACAAAGCAGGTTTGTGGCATTAACTGTCTGCGTATTACACATATACTGTAAATCTGTATACATAGTAGAGTATGTACAGGTATTCAGGTTTCTGCTGTTACCTGCTGAACACCCCCAAAAAAGGATAAGATGTTGTATTCTAGCTGTAATACCCTTTAATATCCTTGACAGATGCTCAGGAAAGCAACCTGTTTCTGAGATGTTATTTCTCAGAGGAAGTGAGTTTTTTTTTTAACGAAGCAAAGCAAAGGGTATTTCATGTCAACAAAACAATCTATCATGTGTTTTTTATAGTGTGTGTGTGTGTGTGTGTGTGTGTGTGTGTGTGTGTGTGTGTGTGTGTGTGTGTGTGTGTGTGTGTGTGTGTGTGTGTGTGCGTGCGTGTGCGTGCGCGTGTGTGTACATCAGGGGTCAGCGCCATGGTGGATTGCGGTGGACATTTTCGTCGAAATTCCATTTCTGCCACGGACAGACAACACAACGAGCGGACAATCACCAGAACCATTAAAGGAGTAGTTCACCCCCAAAATGACTTTTTTTCTATTGATTAGTCACACCATGGAGAGTAGAGTTCAATATTATTTTTTGTTTTTTGTCACATTCCTAAGACAAAGATTTGATTACAGTAAATTTAACCCCATTGATTCCGGATGGGGACCCCTTTTCGAAACGGGTCCCCATCCGGAACGAATGGGGCTAAATTTATTGTTATCACATTTTTGTCTTAGGAATGCGACAAAAAACTAAAAATATTATTGAACTCTACTCTCCATGGCAGAGTAATCAATAGGAAAAATGACAATTTGGGGGTGAACTACTCCTAAGAGCTAGTCCTGAATGACCATAACAGGTCTGTAACTCTGAGAGTGTACAAAAGGGTCCATTTGGTTCCATTTGCACACTCTCAAAGTTATGGTGTCCCTTGCAAATAAAACATTTGAGAACCACTAGTGCTAGTGCTCTCCTAATGTGCCATAGTGTCTACTGTAGTAAATTCTTACATATTCTGAAGAAACCTGGATACTTGACATTCAGTAATTTGCTCTTACGATGATCAAAATAAGAACAGTTATAATGTTTCAAAACGAAATCTAGAGTTTGCCACGGACAAGGCTAAGTCTTGCCGCAGATACATTTTGTCTGTATACGGATACATCGATGACCCCTGTTATACGTATACTGGTGTCCTAAACCCATCTGCCTTTACACCCCTTATACTGTATTCAACAGTGCCTTTAGGAACATATTATAATAACATAACGTTACGCTGTACTGCCCTGCAAAGCCACAGTGCAGGAAATACCCTTTTGGACACACTGACTTACCGTTGTTCCCTATTGAGCTTGGCACATTTCCTGGGGAAAGCTGCCCAGAACACACATGTCTTCTTATTTTTTTCACTCTCAAAAAGCACCTGCAATGTAGTGCAATGTTGCTGTGCACATCATGGAGTGATTACTTCTTGCCTCCTGTGAATTGTTTTATGTTTTATTTTTGTTTATTTTCTGTTTATTTCGTTCCTGAGTGAGGTCAGCAGACAAAGTGACGTGAGTGAGATGAAAGAAATCTGGATGAAATGTGCCAATCTCAACAGGAAACATCGGTATATTTGTGTATCCCAAAGGTCAAATTAGCCTTCGTGATTTTGTCGGATAAGCAATTGCCGTACAAGAACAGATATTGGTGTAACCCATTTGGCTAAACATTTGAAACCAATTGAAACCCTTTAATCCGTTACATTGTTTGCGTTATACTTTGGCTTTGTGGGGCAATGTGTTTTTCTTCTTACTGTTTTTATCTTATTGTTCCTCCTACCCGAGATATGTTTTTTTATTTATTTGTATTTTATTCGTATATTATATAGGCTACACCAGGGGTCTTCAACAGGGGGCCCGGGACCCCTAGGGGGTCCTCAGAGTTACTACAGGGGGTCCTCAAAAACTTCCAATCCCTTTTATATTAACAACTTGAACCCTATAGTGTCCATATTCTGAGAAATGTAGCCAACATTAGCAGATCTACAAGCTCACAACGACTCGTAGCGCGAGGCGTTGTGAGCTTGTAGATCGGCTATTTTCAGGCGAAGAGATTTGATGTAGTTGGGAAAAAGAGCACAGAGTGAATGGTCAAGTTGATTAGGTAGGCCTAATGACAGTTCAAGTGGTTAAATATCTGAAAACACAAATTGACATGAATCCAAAATACACTGATGATTGTGCTGTCGAACAATGAAACTATATGGAATCTAACAGGTCCCTGCTTCATCTCTCTATCAACTAAGGGGTCCTTGGCCTGAAAACATTGAAGACCCCTGGGCTACACTGTTCTGGTTTTATTGTAAATAACCGTGGATCAAAAGCACTTTTGACAGGTAAAAGAAAAAGCTCAAAGTAAAGCCATTGTTTATTATGTCACATGTTTAAGATGTTCTCTGTTTCTACTGTACTATATGAACCTTCCCTGAGATGAGATATTTTCCTAATGGGTTTCCTGATTATGTGAGACGTGCTTTTATAATGAAATAAATCCTCTTTGTCTGTGACAGTTTGTTTCTCTAAGCTGATTACCTTATCATGAACCCTGACGCGTGCACGCGTGCACGCACGCACGCACACACACACACACACACACACGCACGCACGCACACACACACACACGCACGCACACACACACACACACACACACACACACACACAGCAACTCATCCTTCACGGAGGGTTGTTCCTGGGATCGATCAGAGTGAGATTTAAAGCAAAGCAGATCAATGTAATAATCAATATGGGAGCCTGTAAAGAGACACGGACGCTTTAACTCCGGGGTCGCATCGGGCTGGCCCAGGCAGATCACACCCTGCTGATATACAGACAGTATATGTTATATAACCTTCCCTATCAGACTCACCTCACCGCTACTCACCAGTTAAGAGTGGGGTGGCTCAGAGTAGATGACAGAATACAGCAACTTGCAATGGGCCTGGTGTACGAGATACACTACACCACTAAGATACCCATGGACCTGGCAAAATACTTTTGTGAAGGTTAAGGATGTCCATAATTACAACACCAGAGGCAGCGCCACAGATCACGTTCAACCCAGAGTCACCTCAAAGAAAGGGTCAAACTCGTTCTTCTGCTATACCACAAAAATGTGGAACGCCTTACCGAAGGCCTCAAAGGAGTGTGGTAAAACTGGTAAAAACAAACATAGCCCAGCCTCCTGCCTCTTTGTATTTACCTACTGTATGTTCTTATTTTTTAATGTTTTCACTTTTTTTCTGACTATATCTACTGCATAGTACTGTGTTCTATCCGTCTGTCATTCAATGTTATATGAGATACTTCAATGGTTTCCTATGGAAATAAGCTTAGTCTTTTCTAGGAATTGCTGGACTATAAGCCGCACCTGAATATAAGCCACACCAGCTAAATTTAGAGCAAAATACAAATGTTTACATATAAGCCGCACCTGACTATAAGAAGGACAACTCAGACATGCGTCTGAGTTGTCCTTCCTGCTTCCCACTAGAGTGCCCCTGGTGGCCGTTAGCTGTACAAATCTACATATAAATCCTTGTTAAAGACCATTGTAAAACTATGGGGAAATCTATATAAGCCACACCGGTGTATAAGCCGCAGGGTTCAAAACATGGTAAAAAAGCTGCGGCTTATGGTCCGGCAATTACGGTAGCCTATTTGGTTGATTTCTTAGATTACCGTGGTAGTCATTTTGTCACTAGAAAGATTAGCCTCTATAGGATGCAACCCAGGCAGGTAACTGTCACATTGTGCATCCACTTTTGACTGTAAAGTTATCGACCTTGCTGAGCTTAGGATTTGACCCAAAGAGGATGGATTTGGTTTTACCCAAGTCTATAATAGTGTAATAGTGACTTACAGTAAGTAAAACACATAGAATGCAGAGATACAGTACAGTAGTGCCTCAGTAAACTAGGATCACAGTAAACCAAGAACATGGCATCAATCTGAGCAATATCTTACAAATATTATCAAAAAATGTGAGACTAACACAATGACCAGTATACATGGTCGTCAGGCCAGTGTTTCTCAACCTTTTCAGGCCGCGACCCCCCAAATAATCATATTTTAACCCCCCCACCCTGATGAGCACTAGGAGTTGAGGCATTACATTTTGTATAACACAGTTCTATTGTGAAAATAGCAGATCTACATGCTCACAATGCCTTGCGTCGCGAGGCGCTGTGAGCATGTAGATCTGCTATTTTCACAATTTCTGCCTCTATAGATATTTAATTTGTAATTTTAGAGGCATTAAAAAGTCCTTAAATTGTCACTTTAGAAATGTGCAGATACCCTCTATTCACTTAAAACGTTATGTTGGTTTGTTTACTGTTGAGTGAGAAAACAATGTTGCACATTAAGTTAATCATCTGGGGACCCCCCAAAATAAAGTGGGGACCCCCCTGGGGGTCCCAACCCACAGGTTGAGAACCACTAATACAGACTACTGGAGATCAAGTGCTGAGTTGGGTTCTGGTGAGTCTCATCTTGCTAGCTTCCATCACATTGAGAATAGCATGGAATAAATAGAGCTGCTGTTTAATGCAGCTGTTCTCAACCTTTTCAGGCTGAGACCCCTCCAAAATAATGATATTTGAACCAGGGGCCCCTCCATACTCATAAGCACTTGGAATTGTAGGAGTTGTAGAGGCTTTCAATTTAGTTTGACTCAGTTTCACAGATATACATTGTGAAAATAGCAAATTGCCTTTAAATGTGATCCTAGTTTCAGTTTGTGTGAACCATTTTGGTGGTTTGACACAGAACATGTCTTTTTCTTGTCCGCTGATGACATCTTGTGAATATTTTAAGAACTGCAACCATTGATTCACCCCATAGCAACTGGTGCAGTTTAAAGGACCACTTCACCTCTGGGACAACCAGATTTTTCTTTTCTTTTTTAATCTGTGTTTTTAGATATTTTAGTATTTCAGCATGCTACATATGATGCAATAGATGATGCAATATCATGCTACAAAGCATCATATGACCAGTTGTAGCATGCTGAAATACTAAATATCTAAAAACACAAATTGAACACAAAAAAGAATAACTCAGGATTGTGTTGATCGTGTCCCAAACAGCAATAAAATAAGATCTGGTTGTCCCAGAGGTGAAGTGGTCCTTAAGGTACAGAGCAGATTGCTAACACATTTTAATTTGAGCAGATTAAACAAAGCAAAGTCTGCGTTTCTATAAACTATATCCAGCATTATCCAACAGGAAGTTCCGACGAAGCAATTGACCGTGTGGACACTCATTGGTGGACTTACTGCACTTTGCTGTGCATACATTTTTGATGTATTTTTGGATGCTTCAGATGGGAGTACAGTTGATGGCTATGCCCTCATGTTTGACTCCACTACATTTCTAGCAGTGGCGTCAGTTCAGCAAAAGCTAGCGTATGGCAAAGATGGGAGTCCTCATGCACACGCCCACATGGCATGCGCTAAAAAATCAGGTTTTGTATTTTTTTCCCCCGGGTTTCTATGGTTTCTCAGGCTGGATATGGCAGCCTGGAACGGTTGTTCAAGTGCAGCTAAACTTGGCAGTTAGTAAACGTGCCACAATTAACAATAATGCATTGCACCTGTACAGCTGACCTGCAGAACCTGGGAATATACCATTTTGTCAAGATGGGGAGAATACAAGTGTGGAGAATGTAATTAAAGTGACCATTTTGTTAAAGACAGAGAGACATTCATGGATTTATATTTTAACGTAACTTTTATTTTCCCCCCTGGACCCAGGGTATGGCAGAAAATGTCAAGCATGCAGGGACTGTATATAGAGGAGATCCAGTAGAACTAAAAAACAAGTCGTATTATGACTTTATGAATATTATATTGTGAAACTCACGGTTATAGCTTGTATCGCAGCGCAGCTTGTACTAGAATAAATAGATCAACTGTTTTCAGCCACTTTCAACCACTTGTAAAATCAGGCATTACGGCACCATCAGGGCCTGCCTGAATTCACTTGTGTCGACAAATTCAACTGAAGATGTAGTCCACTAAAATCTTATATTTAGTCTTCAAATCTTCATCTTATGACAGGGGTCTTCAACAGGGTGTCAGGGACCCCTAGGGGGTCCTCAGAGTTACTACAGGGGGTCCTCCAAATCTTTGTGTGATAGAAACGTTTTTTATCTTTTTTTTATATCAACCACTTGAACCCTAGCGTCCATAATCCGAGAACTTTAGCCTCGCAACGTGGTTAAATATCTGAAAACACAAGTTGACATGAATCCAAAATATAGGCTACTGAGGATAGTGCTGTCAAACAATGAAACTATATGGAATCTATGAACAGGTTGTGGGGGTCCCTGCTTCATCTCTCTCTCAGCTAAGGGGTCCTTGGCCTGAAAACGTTGAAGACCCCCTGACTTATGATGTTTAGTCAACTAAAACTAAAACATTTCAGATGACTAAAATATGACTAAAACTAAATGAAATGTTATTCAAAAGACTGACTAAAACTGAATGTGAAATCAGCAGAGAGTTCATCACGTAGCACTTTGTTTAGAGTTCATATTGGAAGCCAGCAGATGATTGTGTGTCATGGCAGGGCTGATCCCCCTTTCAACTCCCTCTCATTAGTGAAGCAGTGAATGGGACACATTTAGTGCTTCATTTGTTTCAGAGAATTCAGATGCACAAAGACTCTCTATTCCTCGCACACGTGCGCGCACGAACACACACATATGCATGCACAGACACACACACACACGCATGCATGCACGCACGCAAGCACACAGTTTATATCAAGTTTATATCACAGCTCCACTAATCATCATCAACGTAGATTTAACACTAAACAAGGCGAAAAACTCGTTCTCCTGCTAAACCATCAACATGTGGAACGCCCTTCCACAAGCCTTAAAGGAGAGCAAATTCCTAGCCTCCTTCAAAATTGGTATGAAAAGTCACCTTCAGACAGCTGCTACCCGTGACTTGTAAATAGACTAAGCCCCCATGCTCCCCCCCCCCCCCCCCCCTTTTTCTCTTTTTTTTCTGCCTTTGTATTTGATGTTATGCTTTTGAAACTGATATTATCCTAGATAAAGTATGTTCTATCCGTCTGTCTTTCAATGTTATGGGATACTTAAAGTGTGGTTCCTGTGGAAATAAGCCTCGGCTTTCTAGGATCTCCTTTTAGTTGACCTTGTACCAGTGATTTGTACTGTCATGAAACTGTACTTTCTTCTATTGCAAACTTCTAATACATTATTCAATCAATCAATCAATCAATGCAGGCTTTGGAGAAAGGCAGGGCACTATACTTGGGCAGCAGTGGCTCAGGGGTAGCGTGGCCATTTGGGAGCCCCGGGTTCGATCCTGGGTTAGTGTCAAAATTAGTGTAGAAGAGTCCTTGAGCAAGACTCTGAACCCTTAGTTGCTCCCGATGAGCAGGTTGGTGCCTTGCATGGTTTCCTCTGCCATCAGTGTATGAATGTGTGTGTGAATGGGTGAATGTAATGAATGTGTGTGTGAATGGGTGAATGTAATGAATGTGTGTGTGAATGGGTGAATGTAATGCACAATCTCTGTAAAACGCCTAGGATAAAAGGCGTCATTTACCATTTATACATGCATCATATGTCATTTCACACGCACACGCACACGTACACGTACACGTACACACACACACACACACACACACACACACACACACACACACACACACACACACACACACACACACACACACACACACACACACACACACAGTAGCCTAAACATGTAAAGTGCGCACATGAAGACTTATCAGTGTTATGATCTGTGGTGATGTAAGCAGCCGACTCCATTCCACCGGATTATAAAAGTCCATTTGTGGCAGGATTAAAAACATCAACAGTATATGTTTTTGGGTTAGTGTGTGTGCGTGTGCGTGTGTGTGTGCGTGTGCGTGTGCGCGTGTGCGTGTGTGTGTGTGTGCGTGCGTGCGTGCGTGCGTGCGTGCGTGCGTGCGTGGATCTGATCCTACAGTTACAGTTACTACAACAACTTACATTCACAGTTTTTGACACAAGCGTCGTCTTCAGCCATGGGAACTGTGTTTGCATTCAAGATAAGGACGGAATGCAAAAGGTTCTGTACACACACGCACGCACGCACGCACGCACGCACACACACACACACACACACACACGCATGCACAAACAGTTAAACAAAACCTCTCACTATATTTGACTCTGGCGTCTCTCCCTACAGTACATGGTATAATGGTGGTTCTGTGGGCACACATCGGGTGCAGTGTCTTTGGTTCCATGTCACTGATACAGTAGATACAGACATGGGGGCTGTCGCCACGCGCTACGTCCAACTGGGGGAACTCCTCCCTGTCAGGTGAAAAGAAGCGGCTTGGACTCCTCATGCATTAAAAACATTTTCTCGGAAATGTTAGGCTGCGTTCATGACTTGAGGCATTTTGTTCGAAAAAAAGAAACTGCCTCCTGGTGGCGCTAGAACAGGCCCATGTGAAAAAGGTGGGGCAGAGGTTCTGAATTGGCATCCAGGGAGTGTGTGTGCAGTTTGGCAGCGACCGGGCCAACGGCGCCAGAGAATAGATGGTAACAAATGAATGGATGGACGGACGGATGGACGGACGGACGGACGGACGGACGGACGGACGGACGGACGGACGGACGAAGAGAGACAAAAAGATAATACTCCAATAAAGTAAAAGCACCTCAAACCTGTACTTATGTAACAGTACTTGAGTACATGTACTTAGTTACTTTATACCACTGCTGATTAGTGTCAGGTTTGGATATGTTTAGCTGCAGGCTGTTCTCACACTCCTGCCCCACCCGACCCCCCCCCCCCCCCCCCCCCCCCCCCACACACACACACACTGCTGTGCTCCCTAGTAAATCATCTGCATTTCAATGGATACAATGTGATCTACAAGATCACTTGTTTATAATGGACTGCATTTTTATATCGCTTTTCCAAGTGCTCAAAGCGCTTTACAATGGTTCATTCATTCATGCAGTGGGAGTAGAGTTCTCAATGGGCCTGAACATTATGGCCCGGGCCCTAACTGGGCCCTAACTGGGCCATAACTGGGCCCTAACTGGGTCGATGGCCCATTTAGAAATACATTGTAGGCCCGAAAAAATCAGTCAGGTAGAGTCGGATTCGGTAGCACCCATTCAACCCATCTACGACCAGGGACGTGCAGAGAATGTTAGAGAGGCAGGGGCTGAAATTTCTAAATGGGCCATTTGGTGGAAATATCGAAAATAGCTGACTTCCAAGCTCACAACGTGTTGCGCTGCGGCACGTTAAGAGCTTGGAGTTCGGCTATTTTCCGTGCGTGATACCACACTGAACTACGCATAATCTAGTCAATACTGGAGATGTGGCGTAACGGCATGGATTTCTACACAGAGAGGGCAATTATTTCAACATAAGATGCTGCATTCAAGTTCAGGAGAGTTTGGACAAGGCAATTCTCTTGAACACTGCCTTCAGGTATGGCATGGAAAGGAGGCATTTGCATTTAAGTAAAAACTGCATTCATGGTCTGGAGAGAGGGCACTTTTCACAGACGGATAAAAGGGCAGAGGCTCAAGCCCCCTGTGATGTCTATGTGTGCACGTGCCTGTCTATAACTATGGTGTCCGAGTAGTTAGTTTGGACCTGTTTGAGTCAGTAGTTTGGGTCAGTAGTATGGTTCAGTACAGTAGTTTGGGTCCTGGTTAACCTTGCCTACCAGGCTTTCTGGGGGAAAGCCTGGTGTTCGTTCACAACAGGCCGTTTGGTTTCCGCCCAACGCGGAAACCACTAGAAGAAGGGGCGTCGCTTTGATTTGGTTTCCTCCGTTTGTTTCCCCAATCCCTATTAAAATGCTCAAGTAGCCTAGTGTAGTCTTGCCAGTCGCTATGAGTTGGACTAAAAGATGCACATACCAAACGAATTTTCAAAAGCAAAACTACTCTGCATCAAGGGCTTTATTAGGTAGGCCCTAAAAGTATGTCCTTGAGCGCAGGGGAATTAATTTGGCAGTAGGAGCGAGATCATTTAGCGACCTACAACCGGGTCGCGACGTGGTCGGTAGTTTTCAGCGACCGGGTCGCTAAATCGAGCAACCGGGTCGCTAAATCACCGACCGTGCCGCTAAATCGACCGACCCGGTCGCTAAATCTGCCGACCTGCCTGCAGTTTTAGGTCGGTAGATTTAGCGACCCGGTCGGAAGATTTTGCGCCCCAGTCGGTCGATTTAGCGACCCGGTCGCTCGCTTTAGCGACGCGGTCGGTGATTTAGCGACGCGGTCGGTGATTTAGCGACCCGGTCGGGAGGTTGCGTGGCAGGTTAGCCTAACTGAGGTAACGGTCGGGAGGTTGCGTGGCAGGTTAGCCTAACTGAGGTAAGGTTACTGAGGTTAGGTTTAGGGTTAGGGTTAGGGTTAGGGTTAGTAGGTCGGTGGAAGCGACCACCGGTCGGTGGATTTACCTACCCGGTCGCTGGATTAGCGTCCCAGTCGGTGGAATTAGCGTCCCGGTCGATGGAATTAGCGTCCCAGTCGGTCGATTTAGCGACCCGGTCGCTCGCTTTAGTGCCGCGGTCGGTGATTTAGCGACCCCGTCGCTCCATTTAGCGACCCGGTCGCTCGCTTTAGTGCCGCGGTCGGTGATTTAGCGACCCGGTCGCTCCATTTAGCGACCCGGTCGCTCGATTTTGCGACCCGGTCGCTGAAAACTACCGACCACGTCGCGACCCGGTTGTAGGTCGCTAAATGATCTCGCCCTCTCTCTATTTTGGGTTAAAACTGAATCCGGTTTGATAGTTCCGGCCAAAGTGTTGTCCGTCTAGGACTACAACATGACGTAAAGTGGTTTCCGCTCCCGACCGGATCAAACCCCGAAAAGTGAAGTGATCCCAGACTAGGTCCTGGTAAAAAGGTATCATTTCACTTCCGGGTCTTGTTTGGGAACCTCCAGTGAATGACATGTTGATGTAGCAGATTGTATCTGCTGGCTGCTGTGACGAGGACAGCAACCTCTAGGAATGTTGACACCATGCATGACAATGCTGATTGTTATCCACACACACACACACACACACACACACACACACACACACACACACACGCACACACACACACACACACACACACACACACACACACACACACAGATCAAACAGTTAAAGTGTACCTAAGGTTTGCTCTGCATAGGAACAGTTAAAGCAGCATGACAGCGTGGCTGTACATCATGCACATCAACTCCATGGTGAGCTGTGTTTGCTCACACAACATGCACACGTCACACACTTAAACCCTATGTTCTTCCCTCAGGGTCCTAGAGGTGACTGTTTTCACCCTACACTTAACATGTTGACTCTGAAAAACGCAGATCTACAAGCTCAGAATGCACAGAAAATAGTTGCTCCATTGCTTAGAAATTGATGATTTCTGCAACACGTTGTGAGCATGTAAATCTGCTATTTTTGTAAGATTTCAATTTTTTTGGTCAATTGTCTGATGTAATCCTGTGCGCGCAACACTCACTCTGCCAACCTGGGGAGAGCAACGCGACTGCAGACCTCTACGCATGAGGAGTCCAAGACGCTTCTTTTCACCTGACAGGGGGCAGTTAATTCCCCGGCTGGACGTAGCGCGTGGAAGGAACATGTTATTCCAACCAGTTCCTTTCCCCTCAGTATAGAGACCAAGGTTACTGCATGTTGTGAGTGTATAGGCTACCTACCCTAGGAGACACGGGGAGAACATGCAAACTCCACACAGAAAGGCCCTTTTACAAACCCCACCTAGGGTTGGGGGCACTGATGACGTGAAGGACAGCGGGAATCGAACCCATGACCTTCTAGCTGTAAGGCGCCAGCGCTACCGACTGTGCCACCTTGCCCCCGACCTGAAGTAGCCTAAATGATGATGACAATACTTTTGCACTTTTACTCAAGTACATGTTGAATTCCTGACTGTCACTTGTAACAGAGTATTTCTATATTGCAGCATTTAAGTACCTTTTCCACAAACTGCAGTGTAGTGCCTCAGTGAAACAGCTAAACCAAGAACCATGGCATCAATCTAAGCCAGTGGTTCTCAACCTGTGGGTCGGGACCCAAATTATTTTCGGGGGTAATGTGCAACGTTGTTTTCTCACTCAACTATAAACAAACCCGGAATACGGAGTCCATGTATGGTATCGTGACGCCCCACAAGCCCCACAAGCCCTGAAAACTAAACTCCAAACAGCCCAAAATAAACTAGGGTCCTGCTTAACCTTCCCTATCAGACTCACCTCACCGCTACTCACCAGTTAAGAGTGGGGTGGCTCAGAGTAGATGACAGAGTACAGCAACTTGCAATGGGCCTGGTTTACAAGATACACTGCACCACTATGATACCCAAGTACCTGTCAAAATACTTTATAAACATTAAGGATGTCCATAATTACAACACCAGAGGCAGCGCCACAGTAGCCTGACACTCAGCCTGAATTGACATTTCGTTTCACTTCATTCCAAAAAAATTAAAGGGGTGTGGCTAGCGATTCAGGGTCTGGAACTAGGCTAGCGCCACAGATCACTTTCAACCCAGAGTCAAAACCAACAAAGGGTCAAACTCTTTTTTCTGCTATACCACCAAAATGTGGAAAGCCTTACCGAAGGCCAATAAAGGAGTGTGGATCACTAGCATCCTTTAAAATTGCCCTGAAAAACCACTTACAGGCAGCAGCCGTTCGCAACTGGTAAAAAGAACTAACCTAGCCCAACCCTACCCTCCCCTGCCCCTTCTTTGTATATATATACTTACTTACTTACTGTTTAGACTCTTTTTTTTTTGTTCTCTCATTTTTCTTTTCTTTATATATCTACTGCATAGTACTGTGTTCTATCCGTCTGTCATTCAATGTTATATGAGATACTTAAATGGTTTCCTGTGGAAATAAGCTTGGATCTCCTTTTAGTAGACCTTGTACCAGTGAACTGTACCGTCATGAAACTGTACCTTTTCCTATGCAAACTTCTAATAAAGTCTTCAATCAATCAATCAATAAATAAAGTTTCAGTGTTTATATAGGGTATCTGCACATTTCTAAAGGACTGTTTAATAGCCTACCTCTAAAAATCACAAATTAAACATTGGCCAAATTGTCAAATATTAGAGGCATGCAGAACATTGTGAAAGTAGCACAACAGATCTACATGCTCACAACGCCTAGATATGCTATTTTCACAGTAGAACCGTGTTATGATCATTTTGGGTGTCGAAAATTCTATATGACTATAATCTGTAGGCCTACATTGACGATAGAATTAGAAGCTATAGGATACCAGTCAACAATGAACCTATAACATCCTATCTATACTGCGAGCTGGCCGTTAGGCAAGCGGGTGCGGATAAGTGCTAGAATACACACAATAACCTTTTAAAGGTTAAACAAACACACACACACACACACACACACACGCAAGGACACACGCACGCATGCAAGCATGCATGCACACACATCACACACACACACACACACACACACACACACACACACACACACACACACACACACTTGTGCACAGACACACACATCTTACTTTATTGCAATGCAGGCTAACAAATAATACACCCGCACAGTAAATCCATGGTTATTTGAACTTAAATGACATGATTATACTACACAATAGTTTCATCATTAATAATTAATTAAATAGATGAATGCGCTGGGGATTTCACAAGTGCATCGCTGTGGGCTATTTGTCTCTGTTCAGTAGCCCCGCCCCTCTGTCTCTACAAGCAGTGTTGCCATGTCTGCCTATTATAAGCAACTTTGGGCTTGTTTTTGGGTTGACGTTTAATTGTTTTCTTTTTTCTTCTTCTAAAGGAGTGGTTCTCAACCTGTGGGTCGGGACCCCCAAATTATTTTGGGGGGGCTCCCCAGATGATTAACTTAATGTGCAACATTGGTTTCTCACTCAACAGTAAACAAACCACGATAACATTTAAGTGTAGAGGGTATCTGCACATTTCTCAAGAGACAATTTAAGGACTTTGTAATACTTCTAAAATGACAAATTAAACATTGGCCAAATGCTCAAATATTAGAGGCAACGTGAATGCTCACAACACCTCGCAACGTGAGGCGTTCCCAGTTCAAATATGATTATTTTGGGGGTCGCAGCCTGAAAAGGTCGAGAACCACTGTTCTAAAGCAGAAGTGGGCAACTTTGATGATGGAGAGGGCCACTATATTTTCACATTCTCTCCAGAGGGCCACAGTGCATAGGCCTATACTGTCAAAAATAACAAAAATAGACAATCTACAAGCTGTAGATCTGCTATATTTGCTATTTTTGAACTGGAATCCTGAAAAGTAACATTTTATTTCATTTCCAATGCATTTATATGTTCTTATGTTAACTTTATGTCTTTTTTAAAAAGACTAGTACTAGTCATGGTTGGAATTGTAACAGCTGAAATCAATAATATATCAGTATTCCAATATTAACCTGCGGGCTGCATTAAGTGAATGTGTGGGCCGCCAGTTGCCCATGTTCTAAAGCGTAGTTTCTTTTTTTGGCCTAATGTTGTTTAAACCAGTGGTTGTCAAACATGTTAAGGTCAAGGACGGACCCCCAAATTAACGTGTATTTGTCTGTGGTCCCCATCTGAACATGTTTTTGTGCCACCCCCCCATACACCATTTGTATTCCAAATATTTCAGCTCTCACTGGATTGGTTCGCAGCAGGGATGTGCTGGCCATTGGGAAAAGCGGGACAACTCCCGAACGGCCGGTTCATTCCCGGCCGGTCCAGGCGGGCCATTAGGGAAACAATCAAACCACGGTTCGAAGTGAAGCGGTGAATCTTAGTATAGAATTGTCTGGAGAGCCGGTATGACAGCCGGTATAATAGGTTTTAAAAAAATATATAAAACGTCCTGCTTGCTGGTCTCTTAGTTGTTTGTCAACTGCATCCCTCTATAATTATTTCAGTTTCTGTTATCTTTGTGGCCTACTACATTTCTCAACTTCTGCTAGATTTTCAATGTATTTACTCTTGTCTGCCTTAATGCTCCTTTTTACCATTCTGTTAGCATCTGCATATTCTTATTGTGCCTTTGCTTTTGCTCTTATGCGGCTATTTGTCATTGCTGCAATAGGTGAGACCTATTGCATGTACAAGACAGATAAAACCTGAAGGCCAAATTATCATGTGAAGCTTGACCAATCCTCAAAGTATCCATTCATCTGACCGGGAGGGACACCGCACACATATTCTGGACGTACAGGACAGATAAAGCCTATTCATTCTGAACTGAAATGACCATATATGGACATCGGACACACATTTTGCTTTTTGAAAAAGCCTATTCATTCTGGACTGATATTTTGCACGTACGGGACAGGAAAAACCTGTTCATTCTGGCCTGGAGTGACCATATATGGACATGAGGTGACATACATTGTGTTTTTGAAAAACCCTGTTCATTCTGGACTGAGATCACCATATATGGTAATTAAACGGACATTCTGTTTTTGAAAAAGCCTGTTCATTCTGGACTAAAATGACCATGTATGGGCGTGATACACACAAAGCCACTCATAGGAAGCGGTTTTCACCGCTTCAAAAATGTAAATAAAATGTCGGCCTTTGTTCCATTTTGGGGGCTGGGCGGCCAACAAAGTAAATCGTCGATACAAACCTCGTATCTCCATGTTTCAAATTTGTACATTTTTTCGCAAAGCAAAGCCCTGCTTTATCATCCAAGGCCGTCGCACAAAAGTAGTGAAAACAGCAGATCTACAAGCACACAACGCCTTGCACCGCGAGGCGTTGTGTGCTTGTAGATCTGCTGTTTTCACTAGTTTAAATCTTTTTTAAAATGATAAATACAAACATACAGACATACAAGGTTTCCACCCGACAACGACGAAATATAACTCGTATATTGGCCCACTGCAGTCCAAGTAGGGAATGAGGCTTTACCCCAGGTGAAGGAGTTTAAGTATCTTGGGGTGAGAACAATAACAATAAACTTACCCCCATTCGTTCCGGATGGGGACCCGTTTCGAAACGGGTCCCCATCCGGAATCAATGGGGGTAAATTTACTCGAATCAAATTTTTGTCTTAGGAATGTGACAAAAACCAAAAAATATTATTGAACTCTAGTCTCCATGACGTGACTAATCAATAGAAAAAAAGTCATTTTGGGGGTGAACTACTCCTTTAAGTACATTTTGATGCCAATACTATCGTACTTTTACTAAAGTGCATTTTGAATTCTGGACTTTTACTTGAGTATTTCTGTATTGCAGTATTGATACTTTTACTTAATTAAAAATTACACCACCGATTGCTTGTTTCTGTTGCGAGATCTGGCAACGCTTGACAATAAAGCTCTCAAGCCACCAGAGCGACGCAACCCATAACACACAGGCTGCTGTAGAGAGAGACTGTGTTACAATACGGTCCTGTCCTGCTGCTGTGTACTATAGCATGCTGTAGGCAGTACTGACTGGATGATGGATGGATGCAGGATGCTATAGCATAAGGATATAGAACCATCTCTCAGCCGGATCTAATACATCTGTTCTTCAACACTGCTGTTTACACTTGGGACTTTTCAGGTATTAAGCTATTGCAGAGTGAGTTCATTTATGTCATTTTTTATTTTATTTCCTTTGAGAGGATCCCACTTTATTCTTGAAATTAGTTTATTTTCGAAAAAGAAACAGGGTATAGGCTATATTTAACTTGAAGTGAACCAGATGGAATTCTAGATAGAATAGATGTAGCCTAGTTATAACACTGGAATCGGCTATTCTTTAGGCTACACCAAAATACAATATGCCTCGGCTACATGCACAACGGGTGTGATCTCTAGGCTATCTTTATTTGTGGCTATATTCCCACAGAATAGCCTATGTATGCTGGGGTAGCTTAATTATTATGGGATCCAGCCTTATATGTGTTTAATCGAGTCTGAATTGCTCTCGGACTGATCATACGTCTCTGATGATAGTGTTGACTGACTCGTCTTGATCCAACACTGGAATTCAAGTGGGTATAAAGTCAAATAGCCTATTTTGTTTTGTTTGATAGGACACGTTTTCTTTTTGCTTTTTTCTATCGTCATAATCGTTTATGACTTTCGTTTTGCATGCTGTTAGTGTCGACTTATTGTGTGCGTGCCCATGCGACATGTGAGCAGACATAATATTATCTGCATTATCAGATCTGGAGAACACGCAACTCATGTCCAGTCACCCATGCAGTGACAGAGCCGTGAAGTGAGTGAAGGTTACACACGTGTTGTCACGCACACGCGCGAGACAGCAGCTGTTTAAAAACGAAAAGATTATAGCCTATATGTAATAACAATAACAAATATGATATACTTATTATTAGGCTATGTAGGCTACTTCAAGTGTTTTATTTTGAATTTTTGAATCAGAAGACGAGAGCACATACAGTCTAGCCTACACACTATAGCCTAGGATCCACAACTTAAGGGAAGTTGGAGGTGATGATGACTCTAACAGCCTAGTAATAACAGTGTCATCAGACAATACCTGATAAAATGGGTTTTCTTTCCCGATTGGATGATAGCCTATATTCATATCCCGACCGGACATTTTATTTTTTGTTTATTAAAGAGCTCTGTCGGTCTGTCTGTCACTCAATTCAATTCAAAGGCTCTGTATTGGCATGAGAAAACATACCTTTAAATTGCCAAAGCAAGTGTCAACATATAATAAAAACAGTTGAAAAGGGAGGGGGTACAGCTTTGTGTAAACAGAGCTATGTCACATTGTGTCTTTATTATAAAGAGTATAAAGATTTTTGGAACAATTAGCAGCATTTCTTTTTAATAGGGGTGTCACAAGGGGGGTAAAGTGGGACTGAGTTACGAGGGCCCAAGGTGGAGGGGCCTTAATTATTCTATACTTTAGCTATTGAAAAATAGCAGATACAAGCTCACTCAGTGCCACGCTGCGAGCTTGTAGATCTGCTATTTTTGAAAAGACGTGAAAATGCGTGCAAATCTTTGAATATATGTATTTTTTAAGCGAACATTAATATAACTCAAACTTTGCCTCCGGGGGTCCCTGGAACTAAATATTTTGAGATGGGAAACATAGGTCTTTCAAAAAACCTTAGAAGGATTTGACACAAATTTTCACGATTTTTCAAAAATAGCAGATCTACAAGCTCGCAGCGCGGCACTCGCTGTGAGCTTGTATATCTGCTATTCTTCAATAGTTAAAGCACAAAATAATGTGTAATAATGCATTCCCAGTCAATGAATCCTTGTACCCAGAGCCCAGAATTTGGTGCGACGCCACATATTTAATATGTGTTTAATGTAGCAGCAGGTCTAGACGTCACTCAGTGGTGTGTAGTTCTGTTTCTATGTGCAGCAGGTCTAGAGGTTATGTTTCTATGTGCAGCAGGTCTAGAGGTTATGTTTCTATGTGCAGCAGGTCTAGAGGTTATGTTTCTATGTGCAGCAGGTCTAGAGGTTATGTTTCTATGTGCAGCAGGTCATAGAGGTTATGTTTCTATGTGCAGCAGGTCTAGAGGTTATGTTTCTATGTGCAGCAGGTCTAGAGGTTATGTTTCTATGTGCAGCAGGTCTAGAGGTTATGTTTCTATGTGCAGCAGGTCATAGAGGTCACTCAGTGGTTTGTAGTTCTTATAGAGCAGGGTGTTTCTATGTGCAGCAGGTCTAGAGGTCACTCAGTGGTTTGTAGTTCTTATAGAGCAGGGTGTTTCTATGAGCAGCAGGTCATAGAGGTCACTCAGTGGTTTGTAGTTCTTATAGAGCAGGGTGTTTCTATGTGCAGCAGGTCTAGAGGTCAGTCAGTGGTTTGTAGTTCTTATAGAGCAGGGTGTTTCTATGTGCAGCAGGTCTAGAGGTCACTCAGTGGTTTGTAGTTCTTATAGAGCAGGGTGTTTCTATGTGCAGCAGGTCTAGAGGTCACTCAGTGGTTTGTAGTTCTTATAGAGCAGGGTGTTTCTATGTGCAGCAGGTCTAGAGGTCACTCAGTGGTTTGTAGTTCTTATAGAGCAGGGTTTTCCCAGGGTGCCGTGATGCCAGTCCAGGGGTGCCGCAGAATCATTAGATAATATTTGGAATTCATCAATATCACTTCACTATGTTAGTAAAACAGACCTGATTTGCACTGTACTTGATGAGTAATTTTTTTCCATCTACAGCCAAATCTCTTCACCAAAAATAGCAGATCTACAAGCTCACAACGCGTCATGTTGTGACGCGTTGTGAGCTTTTAGATCCACTATTGTTGGTGAACTTTCCCCCCAGCATAGGGATAGTAGTTAAACGTCAAGTTTAAAGTTATTTTCAGTCAGTTCTGATGGAAACAGAACTGACTGAAAATAACTTTCAGTCAGTTCTGCCAAACTATAGTTCTGTTGTGTTAACATGTATCTATCCATGTATCCATGCAGCATGGTGGTGCGCTGGCTGTATTGCTGTGTTAACATGTATCTATCCATGTATCCATGCAGCATGGTGGTGCGCTGGTTGTATTGCTGTGTTAACATGTATCTATCCATTTATCCATGCAGCATGGTGGTGCGCTGGTTGTATTGCTGTGTTAACATGTATCCATCCATTTATCCATGCAGCATGGTGGTGCGCTGGCTGTATTGCTGTGTTAACATGTATCCATCCATTTATCCATGCAGCATGGTGGTGCGCTGGCTGTATTGCTGTGTTAACATGTATCCATCCATGTATCCATGCAGCATGGTGGTGCGCTGGCTGTATTGCTGTGTTAACATGTATCCATCCATTTATCCATGCAGCATGGTGGTGCGCTGGCTGTATTACTGTGTTAACATGTATCTATCCATTTATCCATGCAGCATGGTGGTGCGCTGGCTGTATTGCTGTGTTAACATGTATCTATCCATTTATCCATGCAGCATGGTGGTGCGCTGGCTGTATTGCTATGTTAACATGTATCTATCCATGTATCCATGCAGCATGGTGGTGAGCTGGTTGTATTGCTGTGTTAACATGTATCTATCCATTTATCCATGCAGCATGGTGGTGCGCTGGCTGTATTGCTGTGTTAACATGTATCTATCCATGTATCCATGCAGCATGGTGGTGCGCTGGCTGTATTGCTGTGTTAACATGTATCCATCCATTTATCCATGCAGCATGGTGGTGAGCTGGTTGTATTGCTGTGTTAACATGTATCTATCCATTTATCCATGCAGCATGGTGGTGCGCTGGCTGTATTGCTGTGTTAACATGTATCTATCCATGTATCCATGCAGCATGGTGGTGCGCTGGCTGTATTGCTATGTTAACATGTATCTATCCATGTATCCATGCAGCATGGTGGTGAGCTGGTTGTATTGCTGTGTTAACATGTATCTATCCATTTATCCATGCAGCATGGTGGTGCGCTGGCTGTATTGCTGTGTTAACATGTATCTATCCATTTATCCATGCAGCATGGTGGTGCGCTGGCTGTATTGCTATGTTAACATGTATCTATCCATTTATCCATGCAGCATGGTGGTGAGCTGGTTGTATTGCTGTGTTAACATGTATTTATCCATTTATCCATGCAGCATGGTGGTGAGCTGGTTGTATTGCTGTGTTAACATGTATCTATCCATTTATCCATGCAGCATGGTGGTGCGCTGGTTGTATTGCTGTGTTAACATGTATCTATCCATGTATCCATGCAGCATGATGGTGAGCTGGTTGTATTGCTGTGTTAACATGTATCTATCCATTTATCCATGCAGCATGGTGGTGCGCTGGCTGTATTGCTGTGTTAACATGTATCTATCCATGTATCCATGCAGCATGATGGTGCGCTGGCTGTATTGCTGTGTTAACATGTATCTATCCATTTATCCATGCAGCATGGTGGTGCGCTGGCTGTATTGCTATGTTAACATGTATCTATCCATTTATCCATGCAGCATGGTGGTGAGCTGGTTGTATTGCTGTGTTAACATGTATCTATCCATTTATCCATGCAGCATGGTGGTGCGCTGGCTGTATTGCTGTGTTAACATGTATCCATCCATGTATCCATGCAGCATGGTGGTGCGCTGGCTGTATCCATGCAGCATGGTGGTGTGCTGGCTGTATTGCTGTGTTAACATGTATCTATCCATTTATCCATGCAGCATGGTGGTGCGCTGGCTGTATTTCTTTGTTAACATGTATCTATCCATGTATCCATGCAGCATGGTGGTGCGCTGGCTGTATTGCTGTGTTAACATGTATCTATCCATGTATCCATGCAGCATGGTGGTGAGCTGGTTGTATTGCTATGTTAACATGTATCTATCCATGTGTCCATGCAGCATGGTGGTGCGCTGGCTGTATTGCTGTGTTAACATGTATCTATCCATGTATCCATGCAGCATGGTGGTGCGCTGGCTGTATTGCTGTGTTAACATGTATCTATCCATGTATCCATGCAGCATGGTGGTGCGCTGGCTGGGGGAGCAGCTGTGGAGGCAGGAGTACTGGCTGCCTCCCGGGGTGAGCTGGGAGGACGTGGAGAGGCTGGACCCCGCCGAGAGGCCCGCGCCCCGCGACCTGCTGGTGGTGCTGCCGCTGGGCCTGGCCTTCGTGGCCCTGCGCTACATGTTTGAAAGGTAACCTACCCTACACGTGTACACCATACAACCCAACCTACATGTGTGCACGCCATTCACAGCTTTCAAACTAAAATTCAAAAGATATAGGCTATAGTGTTTGCTTCAAATGTAAACAAACATGGATGTCATGGGAGCTGCCATGGGCTGTTCTGGGAATCAAACATGCATTTCGCGATCGCGATGTTGCCGAAACCGCATAAAACGGCCAACTCTTTGCAAGGCCTACTACAAACTCGGGGTTGACACCATAAAGGTTAAGTCTTGACGGTTCAAGTGGTTAAATTTCTGAAAACACAAATTGACCTGAATCCAAAATACACTGATGATTGTGTTGTGAAACGATGAAACTATATGGA